>NC_092335.1:681862500-682462500 GCF_046630445.1 Rutidosis leptorrhynchoides | reverse complement strand
TAGCAACCCTGTCAGCCATGAGCTTCTACCTTAAACTTATACCTTTCGATTCAGAAGGCATTGTTTGTCTCAATTTTATTGCATACTCCGAAAGAACACAGTTACGAGTCGCTATAAATCCCATGCTTGAGCGGAAAGCTAATAATGATGGAAAGATGTGATGTATTTGAGGGTGATGGAATTCTAAGTCAGAATACCCTCCAGAAGATGTTCCCAGCTATCTAGATCAATCGGCACAACCCATATCATAGACAATAGATGTAACGTCCCTCTAACTGATAAGCAACATCCTGCTAAATTATGACTTCAAGGACAGACAAAATGATTTGAGTTTTCTAGATCTGAAACTCTGGCACTTCTCCCCCTCGGATATAGACAACTTAATTTGTTCTGATCAGCATATTGTTTGATCATCCTTCACACTCAAATTTAGAATTCAATTGATTGATAGACACGAAGTCCAAACTTTGATAACTTAGATTCTTTGTTTTTGATGTGATGCATCATCTTTATTGACTTTCTTACTAACAATTATACAAGAATAAACTAAACATAATTCACACATTTTTTTTTTTTTGATTTTCTGATGTTGCGCTTTAGCTTTTGCAAACATAAATGAAGATAAACATGAAATAAAATAACATATACAACTATGATGATGATGCACCACATTTGAAGATGAATCACACTTCTGCTTTAATCTTTGGCGTTGAAGTAGTCTCCTTTTATACATTCTCAAACCGATGACATGTCTATGATACAGAATTGCACTTTTCAACCCGTTCATAGTGAAAACACCCCCCTTTGGATATCTGACTAACCTAATGATGCGTTTCAGCCCAAGCAATAAAGGTAAATAGACACTGGTATAGATTCTAACAGAGTAAACTCACATTGTGGACTTACTTGACAATCCTTCACTAGAGTATAAATCGTAGTAGGGGAGACCTCAACCGTCTGTTGAGTTCCTGAACGATCATTTCTCAGTACATTCTCAGTGATAGTTAGGTGACTACCGTCAACCGCAGTAAACCTTTTCGCGATTTCCTTGCTAAGATTATTTACTTAATGTTAAGTGATCTTCTCATTCCAAAATTCAATCCTCGAAATTTATTAATATTCATTAACTAATCATGTACTACTTACTTTATACGCAGAACGATTAACATGCAAGTTCGATAATACAATCATTTCCCATTTTCACATAGCAACTTCTCATTTTCTGATTTTTCAGATTTTTATGGCTTTTTCATTTTTCAATGTTTTTATATTTTCGGATGAAGCAATTTTCTCAACTATTCTACTTAATAGAAAATAAAATGGTCATGCAAGACAGAAAATATGCAAACATAAAATAAACTAAGTAACATGCAAGAATGATGCAAAATGAAAATGCAAATATATAAATGAAACAGATTGGATGGTTACTTCAATAACTCCCTATCGGATACAACCTCCACCCTATCTTTCACTCTCAACACATTTAACAGGAATAGGAAACGAGGTCGGTCAAACGCTTTCGTAAACAAATCAGCCCTTTGGGTGGTAGTACCTATTTGCAGGACATCTATTAATTTCTTTTCATAACAGTCCCTAATGAAATGGTACTTAATCCCTATGTGTTTGGTAATAGAATGATTTACAGGGTTTTTAGTAACAGTAATAGCAACAGTATTATCAACATATATAGGAGTGTTAGAAATTTGCAAACCGTAATCCCGAAGCTGTTGTTGAATCCAGACAACTTGAGACGTACAACTCGCCGCAACAATATATTCAGCTTCACACGTTGATTGTGCGTCTGCCATTTGTTTCTTACACTGCAACTCACCAATCTGCTACTCGGAAACTAACAACCACCAGAGGTCGATTTGAAATCTCTTTTGCAACCCCCATAGTCAGAATCACTATATGCCGTTAGATCAAACCCATCCTTCCTTGGATACCATAAGCCCAAACTTGGAGTTCCCTTTAGATAACGCATGATCTTCTTAGCTGCTAACATATGATTCACGTTCGGTTGTGCTTAATAACGAGCGCACAAACAAGTAGCAAACATGATATCTGGGAGAGATGTCGTAAGATACATCAAAGAACCAATAATAGCCCTATATAGAGTTGGATTGACCTTTGCCCCTATATTTTCCGGTGTAATCCCGTTATTCACCGAAAGAGGATTCTTGGCAATTCGTTCATCTTCCATCTTGAATCGGCTCAAGATGTCAGCTACATACTTCGATTGATGTAGAAAAATGCCTTTTTCCGTCTGATCAACCTGCAACCCTAAAAAGAAAATAATGGCCCCCAGTGAAATCATCTTAAATCGTTTCTGCATTACATCTTGAAACTCATCAACCATTTTCTGATTTGTTGATCTAAAGATGATATTGTCCACATATACATGTACCAACATTATATCGTCCCCCCTTTCTTTGATAAACAGATTCTGATCGATGACTCCTCTTCTAAAACCTTTTTATATCATATAGTTCGACAGAGTAGCATACCAAGCTCTCAGGGCTTGGTGAAGACCATACAGCGCCTTCTCTAAGAGATACACCTTTTCTGGATGATGTGGATCAACAAAACCCGGCGGCTGAGTTACATACACAGTTTCTTGAAGAGTGCCATACAAGAATGCACTCTTAACATCTATCTGAAAAAATTTAAACCCTTTCCACGACGCAAAATCCAAAAACATCCGAATGGCCTCCAGTCTAGCAACTGGAGCATAGGCTTCGTCGTAATCAATTTCTGGAATTTGTTGATATCCTCGAACAACCAATCTTTCTTAGTTCCGGATCACGATTCCTTGATCATCTGTCTTACTTTTCAATACCCACTTCAGTTCATATGGTTTACAGCCAGAAGGTGGTATCACCAACCTCCAAACACCCAGATGATTGAATTGTTGAAGTTCTTCCTGCATAGCTGAAACCCACTCATCATACTGCAACCATCTTTGACGTCTTCAGGTTTGATTTGCGATACAAAGGCACAGTACGCATTCCTAAAGATTCTTTCGGTCCGATTCAATTGAGTATAAAAAGAGGTAACAACATTTACAGAGGGTGTAAGAAGCTCATTCGTCTCCGAAGATTCATCTGTATTTGCACCTGAAACACCTGCAGGGTTAATAATATAATCATCAAAACGTTTAGGGAGAGATATTGTTCGACCAGACCATCTTAGTCCGTCTATTTTAGTAGATTCATCTGTATTGGTTTGAATAGGATCCACAATCATTGTTTGAGTAGGTTCCTCAAGCACAGTTCTAGTGGGTTCCTCATCCACCAAATCCTCATAAACCTCATCCAGATACAAATTCTCCCCCTCAGATTGTAATGTCGATTCCTCTAACGCAGGAACTGAATCATCAGAATCTGATTCATTATCATTTGGCCCTGTCGCTGGTGCTTTCTTCAGCCACAATACATCAGACATACATTCAGCGAAGATACGCATGTTATACATCATTTGTGCATCTATCTCTTCATCATCAGAGTCATCCTCAGGAAGATCAAAGGAATCAAACAACTTATCATAGTCAAACTGCCATGTATACCCTTTACCAGCTGGAATTGCTGCATGTCTTTGAACATCGATTTCGGTACATTCTTCAACACGCCAAGACTCCAAATTATACATACGTTTGCATGCATTCCCATAACCCAAAAACCTACTTGTAACAGCTTTCAGATTGAATTTCCCACCTGTATCTCTAACCGCTATGGTACAAAGAGAGCCAAATGGCTCGAGATGTTTGATGTGAAGTTTTCTTTTCAATAGCAGCTCATAACATGTCTTGCCGTGACGTTTCACAACAAGAACTCTATTCATCGTATAGCACGCATTCAAAACTGCTTCACCTCAAAAGGTAACTGGTAATTCTGAGTCAGCCAACATGGTTTTGGCAGTCTCAATTCTTTCAGCTACACCGTTCATCTGCGTAGTGTATGGTGAACTGAATTGTTGTTGAATTCTCCTTTCATTACAATATTCTTCCATCTTCTTGTTTTTAAACTCTGTCCCATTATCTGTTCGGATCCTTCTTACCCTCAACTTATATAATATTTCAAGTCTCGTGATCAACAACCGGATTTGTTCAAAGGTATCAGCTTTACTTTTCAGCAACACAACCCACGTAAAACGTGAGTACTCATCAGTAACCACTAAGCAATAGGAATGTCCAGCGATGCTCTTCTTGTTAAATGGACCAAAAAGATCCATATGAAGAAGCTCAAGAGGAGTATCAATGGAATGATGTTTCTTAACTTTGTGTGGTTTCTTAGCTTGCTTCCCTTTCTTACACTGCACACAACCATCAAGAGCATTAAACCCTTTTACATTAACTCCTTCCACCAAACAATTGTGAACTAAATAGTTCATTTTCCTAAAAATTAAATGACCCATTCTTTTATGCCATAACATAGACTCCTGTTCAATAGCCTTTAATACCAAAGCCTGATGCCCTGTGGCTGCATTAACATAAGCCTTGGACATATCAAGAATATACAAGTCTTCACATTTGGGTGCCATCATAAGAATCATATTTTCTGAACTTTATAGTCCTTTCTCATAATGTAACACTGATGTTCGTCAAATAGAACTTTATGTCTCTTATCACACACTTGAGAGACGGACAACAAGTTATTTGATATTTCCTTCACGTAACTTACTTTGTCAAAACTGATCGAGGAATTTGAAATCATCCCTTGAGCAGTTATAAACCCTCCTTGATCACCCACAAAAGAAACAGGTCCACCTTTAATTGATTTAACATCAAGCAGCAGAGACATGTTTCCTGTCATGTGCCTTGATGCCCCACTATCAACAATCCAAGTATTTTTGTTTGGACTGTAGGCGACCAGCACAAATAAAAGAGAAATGATTAGTTTGAGGGGGGATACCCATGACTTTTCGGCAATTGGTTTCCCATTGACAGCGAAAACCTTTTCATTTCCCCTGTTAGCGGTACCTAAACCACTAGCCCCAATAAATCCTTCCTTGGTTACCCACATTTGACTTTTATGTAAAGGTTTCTTAAAATAAACATTATCTTGCATAACCCTTTTACCATTATCAGTCTCAAACGGATTTTCATGAATCACATGTTGATTAGACCTTTGTGAGTTAGGTCTAGACGGCATATGATTCTTAGGAGGATAAGCTGATCGAAACTTTTGAAATCTTTTAGGGGGACTCAGCTCAATCCTCCTGACGTTTAGAATAGTGTATAGCCCTATGACCTCCCAACCCGCAGTGTAAACATGAACGTGTAGTCTCTATATCTTCATCCCTAAAATAGGAATTATATCTAGGTCTATAATCAGGTGGAGATCTATGTCTCTGAGGTCTGGGTGGAGACCTCCTGTTCACAGGGGATCCCGTAGGAGTTGTAACCAGAGACCTTTTATGTGGAGGAACATATTTCGGTGGCGAATTATACGCTGGTTTCAAGAAATCCTCCTCCTCAAAATTAGGACCTTTAACAAATTTAATTCGTGATCGGTTCCTAATCCTGATAGGTCTCTGATTAACTGGATTTTTTAGTATTTTAACTTGTTTAGGGTTAGGTTTATCTACCTTATTGGTCTTATCAACCTCTACTCTGGGAGTCTCTGAAGTACCTACCCCTTTTCCCTGATCATGTTCGGTCTCAGTTGGTTGAATTGGAACATAATCTTCATCGAACTGTTTCTCAGGTGGTGAGAAACTATAATCATGCTCAAACGGAGGAGAAAACTGTTTATAATCACCACTAGTTTCTATTCCTCCTACATTTTGACAATACTCTAGAACAAAAGCAGACCTCTTATAGATATAAGCCTTATCTCTTTCTGTCTCATAACTAATCCTAAAGGATTCTTTATCTCTCTTAAGCTCATCTATCTCAGTGATCTGTCTCATAATGGTCTGAGTATTTAGAAGCACATTTGACTTCAAATCGGTCACCTGGTCGTCTAATGTTTTATTGCTTTCCCTAAACTTTTTTTCCCTAGATTTAAAGAACAAATTGTCCCCATACTGCTTCTTAAGAACCTGCTTACCTTTTTTAAGCACATCTATTTCTTTGTTCTAAGGCAGTACAGTTATTACACAGTTTAGGAATATGTCAGACAACCTTTTAACCTGATCCTCTAAAGTCACACATCTATTACATGTCTTTACAGACTCCCTAAATTCATTCAGTTGCAAATCTAAGCTAACACAATTATTGCAAACATCATTAGTTTCAGGTGTTACCTTAGCTTTGTTCGAAGAGTCTGCCATAAAGGCATAGAGACGTGAAACCTTCTCTTTAGCTTTACCAGATTCTGATTCAGACTCTGAACTTGAGCTATCCGAACCAAAATCCACCGAACCCATTTTCTCAACATTAACCCTTCCAGCTACATTCCCAATAGTAACTCCATCTACGCTTGAAACACTACCGGAATTTTGACCATTTATCTCACAAGACATCCATGATTCATCGTCAGAAGAGGACGAATCATTGTCAGTCCATACATCACCATCACTATGCTTTGCCTATTTAAACTTTTCAAGAACCCTCTTATTCACATACCCTCTACACAAATAATTGGCCCAGTGCCATGCCCTGTCCAGTCTTTCTTCCATTTTACATCCAAGGCATTTGCATTGCTTATCTCGACCAACACAACCCATCTTCTCTCTCTCTCTCTCTCCGCCTTTTCCTTTTCAACCTCTTCCTCAGTAGTTTGAACCCTCACAACATTCGCATGACGATCGATGGCATCAGTTACATCAATAGACCAGTCATAGGACTCATAATCATAGGTAACAGCTAAAGCCTTTGAAGACTCATCCACAATTGGAACGTTGACTATATTTTTTGATTCTTGCTTCTGATTATGGAATGGATTATGAAATCCTGGTTGGTTCGACTTAGTACAATTTCTTTTAAAGTGACCCAACTCATGACAATTGTGACACCTAACTTTGTTCATGTCGAAGCCAAACTTGGTGTTCTTGCTTACACCCAAGTTCTTCTCACCAGTCTTCTCAATATACCTCTTTGCCCTACGAATTACACTTCCCATAGCCCAGAGGATATCCATTTTCTCCATCTCATTTTCATCGATCTGATCGTAGTCCTCCTGTTCCAAATGACTGTTCCCAATTCTTCCATGTAACAGTTCATTGTAAGAAGTCACAACCATAGCGACCATCGCCATATCCTCCTCAACCTCTTTAATCGTACGCAAGCGAATATTCTCAGTTCTCAAGACCTCGGTGCTTGCATCCTTGCTTGAAGTTGTACGATAAAGAACACTTTGTGGTACAGGAGTGACATAGCTGGACGTTATCTTCTGAGTATTTGAAGTAAAAGCAGTCTGAGGTGGGGCATGTTTCTTATCAGTTGAACCAATTTCTGGAGCTTTATAAGTCACATGATTCTGAACTGTCTTCAACCTTTTCAACCTCTCATGAAACTCGAGCTCTTTTCCCTGTAGTTTAATAACAAAATCACTAAACGAATTATCCATAATAGCAAAGGACTTCTTAATCTCAATAATAATGGGATCCCACTTTATTGGTAGACCCTCCCGAAAGTACTGTACCAACTTCTTATTAGGGAACACAATATCAACACGTTTAATCTCCATCAATAAGTGACGATACCTAGCAACAACATATTTCAAAGATTCATCAGGCTGAACAGAAAAATTCTTCCATTCTTTCTTCAGAACCTTACCCTTTGTTTTTCTGTACTTAGTGGTCCCCTCATTTCAACTCTTAAGAGCATTTCACAAGGTGTATGTGGTCAGATGCGTCTCAAACTGATGGAAAATATCCTTAGAAAGAGCCTGAGTAAGATGACTATATGCTTTGCATTCAAGATTATAATCTTCTCTTTCTGCTGCACTAAGTTCCATTGGAGTCTTGGACTCACCATGATCCTTAGTTGGAAAAGTATATTCGGCTTTTAAGAAATTATAAAATCGAGCGTCTATTTCGTTCAAAGAGATCAAAAACCTAGGTTTCCATTCTGCAAAGTTATCCAATGATTCAAGCCTAGGTACACGATAAGAACTACCAATCTCATTTTATGTCTTAAGTAAGTGATGAAGACCCGATGAAGAAGCACCGACAAGAGCTGACTGCATTTTTGAAGTTTCATAAACGTCTGACATTGTAACCGTACTGTTGTACTACACGGATGCAGAAATTAATACGGTTACACTACTCGGGTGCACAATTTAACACGGATGCGGGTTACACGATTGTAGAGTGTAACCGGATGATATTATACGATTGCAATGTATAATTAGATGGGTACAGGGTGTATCCGTACGGTTGTAGTGTTACACGGTTAGAGTTTAAACAGATGTAAATTACACTGATGCATTGATGTATCTGTGCAGTTGTTGTAACCGGTTGATGTATCCGTATGGTTGTAGTGTGTAACCGTACGGTTGTATGCTTAGTCGAATCTGGGCAGAAAACTGCACAGAAGCTAGGGTTTACGGTTTGGGTTGATCTAGCACTCGATCTGGAGCAAATTCACTGATTGTTTTACATTCAAAATAATGTTTTTGACCAGATTAACACTTTTACTTAACAAAAACACGAATCAACACGTAAAAATTATGATTTTAAGTGGGTTTTTGACAAAAACACTAAAAACACAATTTCTAAAATGATTTTGACAAAAACCGAACGTTTAATCAGTCACATAAGCTCTGATACCACTTGTAGGATCATGTAAACAGGATTAAACAATCTTAGATTCAATAACGAGTGCGGAAAATCTCGTTATTGGGTTTTATACTCAAAATACTCTAATTACCTTTGATCTTAATGAAGAAATTGACTTTGATATGTTAAAGATCGACTTAGATGAATGCTAGAACACCTGGGTATCAGTTTGTACGTGTAGAATAGGTTAGGATTCGTAACTCTAACAATGAACCCGTAATACCCATTATATACACACATCGTGTGCAACCGTGTGGTTGCACCTTGCAACCGTGCGGTTGCCTGTCTAACCGTACGGTTGCATACCTACAACCATGCGGTTGCATTCTAATAGTGAAAGTTAAACGTTAAAGCATTTCAACAAAATCGTAATGAACTCGGGGACTAACATGCACCAACAGACAGTCAACTAAGTGATCGTTCACGTTCAATTTTGACAAGAAACTTTTCTTCTGTTGGGGAACTTTTGAAAATTAAGTCAATTGTATAATAAGGTGACCATTTACAAATTATAATAAGGGGCAAATGAGTCAATTAATAAAGAAAAGGTTCATGGATTCAGTCAAATAGCAAGAAATTAGCCCATAGTAGATGCTTTTTGGAAGCATTCTCTGCTGACATTTATATCATTATTATTACTACAATGATATGGTTGTGGGAATAATATTTGAACAATTCGTTATCCCAAAAAATAATGGACAAAACATATTGGTAGATCAATCAAACCCAACTTGACTAATTTGACCCATACTATAAAAGTACTCATTCCAGCCTCTTTGTTTTTGACCCGTAAACAACCTCACCAACCCTCTCATTTTGCACCTATTGGAAGAAAGATATATATGAAAGCTTACCTCTTTAGTAAACTCAAAAAACAACAAAAACGAGTCCCCGCTTGAATAGTAAATGATCCTTCCAGCTGTTAAGCTTGCAAACTTGATAGCGTGTATCCTTTGGGAAGTATTCTCAGCAAATACGCAATTAAGAAATGGTCAGCTTCATGCTACAAGAAGATAATATTCAAACTATCTTGATAACACCTGGCCAAAAACAATGTGTTTATGGTAAGATGCATATAATATATGTTGAATTTAACGTTGAAAGTGTCAAAGTGACTATGAACCAGGTGATACAAACAATACCATGAGTCGATATATTTATTAAAATGTATTGATCGGTTAGTTCAGGTATGAGGTCATAGGACTCAATAACATGTTCTAACCATGAACAGGATTCATTAAATGTTCAAACCATAAACAGGACTAATAAATGTATTTAAAAAATGGATGTTGGAGCTGTTTCTGAAACCAAAAAAATCAATTTGTAACAAATCAATAAGTATATACATGAGATGAAAACATACATTGACTGTGTTTGCTATAGGCATGCCTATATTGGAAATCATTTTTCAGAAACTAAGTGTCCATTATTATTTTTCGAACCCATCCTTTTCTAAGATTGTGCTCTAAATCATGAATGTGTTAATGAAAATGAACAATCAACAGGACTAACAAATGAACAATCATGAAATGTGTTTTTCGAACCCATCCTTAACTGTTCAAACAATCAACATGACTAATAAATTTGTTACTGAAAGTGAATGTTGAAGTTGTTTCTGAAAACAAAAAGTCAATTGTAGCAAATCAATAAGTGCATAAGTGAGATGAAAACAAACAGCGACTCTGTTTGCTATTGGCATACCTATTTATGGAAAACATTTTTTAGAATCAACCGTCCATTCATGTTTTTCGAACCCATCCTTTTTATGAAATATGTAGCCATAATACATCATCTGCAACATCCAGGATAACACATCAAAATCCAGCCGATTTAACGAATAGCACACAATGTAAGTTGAATGTCAATGAACTAACATAATTACAGAAATGTATACAATATAATGAATTCACATAGTATAAGTAAGGATCAGATGACAAACTAAGAAATCTGACTATACACATAAATCTAATCTGATATTTTTTAAAAAAAATGGTTACTTACATAATTGGTTTCACATAATCGATGAATGAAGTTATCGCAGAGACATGATCAAACCTTCTAATGGTGATTGATTTTTTTATTCATCCACACTCGAATCTGTATGATCGCCATTCACATCAGCAATCGCGATTAACATGATTAAACCTTCTGCGTTTCACATGATTAAACCTTATGAAGGCGCTTGATTTTCTGATTCATCCATAATAGCATTTTGTAATTGTAATGGCGCTTTAATGTATTAGGGTTTGATAATTAGGCGTATGAGATGATTTTTTTTGGGGGGGGGGGGGGGGGGGGTTCTGATGCGTGAATTCATTCCCATGTTTAGATGCCAACGTGGATTAGTGGGTGATTAGAAATTGTAAGTAACTAGAGGGGGTTGAATAGTTACTTAGTCGATTTTTAAAAATTTCTTTGAGTTTTCTTGAACTTGACCTTGATATAGTGTAACTTGAAATGTTTGTATATAAGATTAAGTATATGTGAATATAATCAAAAAGATAAGGGAAGAGAGAACAAACACAACGATTTATAGTGGTTTGGGAAGATGTTAACTAATCTTCCTTAATTCACTCCTCAATTCTACGAATTGAGATTTTTCTTCACTATGATACTCCAAACTCGGTGGAGTGTCCGGATACAACACTAGTACTTCGATAAGCCGCAACTTGTGAACCTTTACGTCCCTTTGAAGACTTCACAAACACCTATAGCTCTTACCACAAGATCCTTGATATTGCTCAATTACATCATATATATATCTCGCAATATCGTGTAAAATACTCTCGAATCAAGGATAGTTAAGGCAGTTTCTACAAGTAATACATAAAGGTATGAAAAGTGTATCAGAAAGTGGTTTATAAAGAGTTTTGGTGAATTATGACCATTCTATAAGTTGTGATTTCATCATAGTTGATACCGATACAAGTTATGATCAAATTAGCGCTCTAAAACGATAAAACAAGGCTTCAGGTATGTTGGACGCTGTCCAAAATGAGTGGGACGCCGTCCAAATGAAGGGAGATTTGGAAAAAATGAGACAGAACAATTCAGCACAACTGGACGCCGTCCAGATTTCTGGACGCCGTCCAGCCCTTCATAACTGGACGCCGTCCAGGCCTGTACAACTGGACGCCATCCAGAAATCTGGACGCCGTCCAGAAGTAGGTTTCAGCCTACTTTTTGCTTTTGACCAACTTTCACCACTTTAAAAGCGTATTATTGAGAGAGATACGGAGAGTTACGATACAGAGCAGTTCCAAGATGATTTTAGTAGCAAAATTGGAGAATTCCAAGCTCTTGGAAGAGGCTTAAACATCCAAGAATCAAGATTCAACACCTTCTCCATTCAAGATTCATTCTCTATTAGGTTGATTTCTTGTTCTTCACAATGAATTCTACTTATCAATTGATTGTTATTTTGTTGGTTAATATGATTTTTGGCTAACTATATAATGTTTGTCTAGATTAATAACTGAGGTATTGGATGTAATCTTATGGATTGAATGTATTATGTGTGATTAGATTAGAGCTTGAATCAAAGAACCATGCTTATTGATGTCAAATGATTTGTATCTAGTTAATTGATATGTTGTTGATAAAGAGAACTCTTGTTGATGTATCATATTGATTTACAATCAACTTGTCTTAGATTGATTGTTTACTAAACCGGACCAAGGGGGTAAATTAGATCAAAATGATTAGACTATATAGGAATGAATTGTGTAGAGCGAACGCAAAAGAAAATTGTTATTCAAGTCTTTGATCTAGCTAATCAACTAGTCACAAACGAAAAGGTCTAGGTGATAGGGAACCCTCCACTTAGTAATTCTAGTTTGAGTACTTGCTAAAGAGAACTCTTGGCAAGTCGATTTGGGTGATTAGCATATATATCATAGTTATTTGGTTACAAACACGAGAACTATATAGAAAAGGGAACCCTCGATCTTGTAATCGAGTTTGCGTGTTTACTAAAGAGAACTCTTGGTAAATCTATTAGGTAACTCACACACATAGTCATTCAATCGGGTCTCAACAATATAACTACATCCAATACCGAGGGTAAAATATCTAGATAAACATTTCGTATCTTTGATCCTAATCAAACTATCTTATTTGCTTTCGTTGCATTTGTTTTCATTATATAAACTTAAAAGACTAAAAATATTGTTTTTACTTTTAATCTTCTCTGATTTGGCTAAATCATTAAATAGCCACAAAAACATAATATCTTTTACCTTTAAGTTTCATTTACTTAGTTATGAAGGTATTTCATATGCCCGAGAGACATAGTAAATTAATGTGGCCAATATGTTATGATCCAAGTCGGGTCATACCCAATAACAAGCCGTCAACACTTTTATGTATTTGTTTTAATGAGTGGATCTTTAAAATAAATACTTGACACTTAGACTTTAGAAATTGGTTTTCTAAAGATAAAATGCAAGAAATAATTATTTGGATAATTATAAGTGCAAGTTTAATTACTTATATGATTAAACTTATATGTGTGTTATAATTTTATAGAGTGGTTTATAATATTATGTATAAATGTGTAAGTATCAAATAAATGTTGCAAGACATTTTATTTAAAGAAAAGCAAAAAAAAAAAAAAAAAAGGGAGGGGAAGGGTGGTGGTGGCGGTTTTGGAGTCCCAAGACACCCCACCCATGCTTGTCTTGGTTAAATGCATTTGACATTCAAGGTTAATGCATGCTTACACACTTTTACACACACACATTATTACTTACTTTTGAAAATCAAAACTCTCTCATTTTCACCCCTTTTGGCCGAAAATTTGGAGGAGGAAGAAGGGTTCTTCAAGGTTGATTTTACTTGCATTTTGGTGTCTAAATCCTAACCAAGTTCAAGGGTGTTGATTTGCAAAGGCTTGTGGGTATACAAAGCTTGAGGTTTCAACTGAGAAACTAGCATCTTCATCATCTTCATCTTCTTACTTCAACCTCCATTTTGGAGAAGGTATAAAAACCCTAACTAGCTTCTATTTACATTTTAGTATATTGCACAAGACTAGATCTATGAAATGGAATACATTTTAAAAGGTTAAAATACACATGTTCTTAAGATGAAAATTGCTTCCGCTTGCTATATACATATACACGAATTCATATACATACATAAATGGGTTTTGTGACTTGTTTACATGTGGTATTCCATCAATGGTATCAGAGCCAGGTTTTGTTAATATGCTTCTTGTTTTTGGCTAGAAAACTCATTTATTTTACAATCTACTAACATGCATGAAAGTAGAATGGAAAAATCATGAGTTTTGATGGGTGTGGTGGTTTGGCCGAATTATTGGGGTCCCAAAAGTGGGTTTGGGATTTCAAGTTTGGCCAAGATTTGATGTTATGTTGTTGTTCACAATCGAGTCTAGACCATGTGGTTGAATATTTGAATGATTTGGTTATTATTCATGGTTGTAATATTCATTCATTTGGTTTGTATTAATTTGTAATAATTTTGTAATTTTGGTGTGTAATAAGTTGTAAGTAATCTTGTAATTTTTCATGTAATTTATTCTATTTGTTTGTAAAAATAGAATAGGTTGTTATTTCATTTTCTAGAAAAATTGTATTAGGATATAATTTTGTAAAAAGAAAATGAAGATTCAAGATGAAGATTACAAGATGGAGCTTTGAAGATTACAAGATTAAGTGGGAGATTTTGTTTAAAAATCTCTTGCTTTCTTTTGTTAACCCTTACCGGTGACATTTGTTTTTTGGCTAAACAAATGCCCACCAAAATGGCTCCCGATTGTGAACATTTTTTGTTATGCATGTTTGTGTATGTTTGTATGATTGGTTGCTACAAGATTATCACATGTTAACAACTTGCTTAATACATTATAAATGGTTATAATAAAACATAACATAACGACACTAATAATTGGTTATTAGACATAAATAAAATGGTTTATTTAAAAGGTATTAAATTGGTTCATAACTAGTAATTGGTTTTACTAAAAGGACATGAAAATGGGTTTTTCAAAATTTACTACACACCAAATGCATGTTGGTGTATAGCATTTTGTTTTCTAAAACTAGAATGTAGAAAACTTAAATCCCTTTAACTAAAACAAGGTAAACAAGTTAAACGCCATCCTTTTGTGAAAACACTTAGACATATTAAGAAACTCTTGACGGGATAAAGGTCACCTAACCGTCATGAGCGGACTAATATGAATAAGGTAAATTTCGCACACTAGTGGGATAAAGGTCACCTAACCACTTGTTTGTTAAATTTACATGTCTACACAAGTAGGACGACTTGATTTGGGAATCATGAACTTAGGGTCACCGAAGCATGAGGAACAAATAGGCGTTGATGGGATTAATATGCCATGCAAAAGGATTGCATGATCCCATAACTTAGAAGTTGCAAAAGGATTGCAATTATCATTATGACTACCTAGCTAAATCAAATGACGGGATAAAGGTCACCTAACCGAAATTTGATTTACCGTTGGATTCTAATATTTAATAAAACAAATTAAAAGGGTATTGTTTATTGAATTTAAAATCGATACTTAAAAGGACTTTGTTGAATTTTGTAGATGGCCGCTAATAACAACAACAACATGCAAAACGCACCACTTAACATGAACAACCTATCATTAAGGTCTCTCTTAGAGAAAGACAAACTCAACCATACAAACTTTATGGATTGGTTCCGCAATCTTTGGATTGTCCTCAAACAAGAGGATAAAGCGTATGTACTTGAGGACCCCATTCCCGATCAACCGGATGAGAATGATGTGGAGGCAATGGCCTCTTACGATAAGTATTGCCATGACTCCCTTCAAGTCTCATGCCTAATGCTTGGGACTATGATTCCCGAACTCCAGAAGGATTTCGAGCATCATAGTGCATACGACATGATACCGCAATTGAAGGAGATGTTCCTTCAACAAGCGCGTGTCGAGCGTTTCGAGACCGTTCGGGCGCTACATGCTTGTCGTATGGACGATACCCAATCGGTTTCATCTTATGTGCTTAAGATGAAGAGCCTTATTGATCGTGCTAACCGCCTTAACCTAAACATATCAAATGAGTTAGCCACCGATCTTATCCTTAACTCCCTATCAAAATGGTTTGATCAATTTGTAATTAATTACAATATGAATGGGATGGATAAGAGCATAGGTGAGCTTCACGGTATGCTTAGAACGGTGGAAACTAGCATGGGTAAAAGGGCTTTACCCGTGTTAGCAATCGATCAAGGTGGGTCCAAAGGTAACACCTCTAAGCCAAAGGTGGCTAAGAGAAAAGGACCCGCCTATCAAGGCAAAAGGAAGGGGAAGATGGTTACCCCAACCATCAACAAGGCTAAGAAGCAAAAGGTAGCCGAGAAGACAAACCCCAAGGAAGACCCATGTTTCGATTGCGGTGAGATGGGTCATTGGAAACGAAACTGTCCGGTCTATCTTAAGGAGTTGAAGGACAAGAGGGATGCAGGGCAAACCTCAGGTAATATATATATGGTATATATAGAGCTTAGTATTACTTCTTCTAATACATGGGTATTAGACACTGGATGTGGAACTCATATTTGCAATTCTTTGCAGGGGTTCAAAAGAAGTGATCATAAGGCGGGAACATCAAGTCTCTATATGGGCAATGGTGCAAAGGTGCATGTTAAAGCTCAAGGAGATTTTATTTTGAAGCTTCCAAGCGGATTGGAACTTATTTTAGAAAATATTTTGTATGCTCCGGATTTGTGTAGAAACATTATTTCTATTTCTCGCTTAAAACAATGTGGTTACATTGTTAATTTTATTGATGATGATATTCACGTTTCTAAAGATAATGTATTCTATTTCAAGGCTTCGCCTTCAAATGGAATTTATGAATTGGTTCATGATGACGCATCATCGAGCTCTATATACCATACTAGCACCAAGAAACTCAAAAGGGATTTGAGTGATTCCTATTTATGGCATTGTCGCCTTGGTCACATAAACAAGAACCGAATGCATACACTTCAAAAGAATGGACTTTTGAAATCAAATGAAATGGATTCGTTTGATGTATGTGAATCTTGTTTACAAGGCAAGATGACTAAAGCACCTTTCAAAGGGACTTATGAGAGGGCTAAAGATTTATTGGGATTAATACATTCGGATGTATGTGGACCCTTTAAACCCATGACTAGGAATGGTGAAAGATACTTTGTTACTTTCATTGATGACTTTAGTCGTTTCGGATATGTCTACTTATTAAGACACAAGGACGAAACGTTTGAAGCATTCAAAGAATATCAAAACGAAGTACAAAATCAACTCAATAGGACAATTAAGGTACTTCGTACCGATAGAGGAGGTGAATACCTAAGCGATGCCTTCCAAGATCATCTTAGGAGTTGTGGGATTATCTCACAACTTACTCCACCCGGAACACCCCAACTTAATGGAGTTTCCGAAAGGAGGAACCGAACCCTAATGGATATGGTTCGATCTATGATGGCAAGAAGCTCGTTACCTCTATCATTCTGGGGTTATTGTCTAAGCTCCGCTGTTCGTATTTTAAATATGGCCCCAGCCAAGAAAGTGGAACGAACTCCTCATGAGATGTGGTTTGGAAAACCTCCTTCTCTTTCATACTTGAAAGTATGGGGATGTGAAGCTTATCCTAAGCGATATGTAGCTAATAAGCTACATGCTCGATCCACAAAGTGTATCTTCATAGGATATCCCAAAGATGACATGGGGTATTACTTCTATGATCCATCCGAGCAAACGGTATTTGTTGCTCGGAAAGCGGAATTCCTTGAAACCAAGTTCCTTATGGAAGGAGATGGTGAAAGGAAGATATATCTTGTAGAGGTACAAGATCAAGCCGATGATACACAATTGGTTGGCACTAGTACTCAACATGAGGATGTTGAAAATGATCAAGTGGATGATCAAGGTACACAAGACGTTCGAAGATCTAGTAGGATTAGTAATCCTCCCGAGAGATATGGGTTTCTCGTGGATGGTTGCTATACGGTTGATTTGGATGAACCGACAAACTACGAAGATGCTTTATCAAGGATTGATAAAGATAAATGGCAGGAAGTCATGAACGCCGAGATGCAATCCATGTATGAAAATCAAGTTTGGGAACTTGTTGTGCAACCTCCTAGCTCCAAGCTAGTTGATTGCAAATGGCTTTTCAAGAAGAAAACTGACATACATGGAAACTTGGATACATACAAAGCTAGACTTGTAGCAAAAGGTTTCACTCAAACTCAAGGGGTTGATTATGATGAAACTTTCTCGCCTGTGGCAATGCTAAAGTCTATTAGGATATTATTTGCCATTGCTGCTCACTATGACTATGAAATATGGTAAATGGATGTCAAAACCGCTTTCCTGAATGGATATCTTGAGGAAGATGTCTATATGGTACAGCCCGAAGGTTTTGTTGATCCGAAAAATCCTAAGAAGGTATGCAAGTTAAAGAAGTCAATCTACGGATTGAAACAAGCATCTAGAATGTGGAATCATCGTTTTAATGAAGAGGCAAAGAAATTTGGCTTCATTAAAAATGGTGATGAAGCTTGTGTATACAAGAAGGCTAGTGGGAGCTCCATAATGTTTCTTGTGCTATATGTGGATGATATATTATTATTTGGGAATGATATTACCACAATGCAAGAAGTCAAAACTTGGCTAAAGAGTTGCTTCTCCATTAAGGATCTTGGAGAAGCACAATACATATTGGGGATAGGAATCTATAGGAATAGATCCAAGAGATTGATAGGTTTAAGTCAAAGTACATACATTGATAAAATCTTGAAAAGGTTCAAGATGGAAAACTCTAAGAAAGGTTTGGTACCTATTCAAAGAGGAACCATTCTCAGTTCATCTCAGTGTCCTATCACGAAAGATGAACAAGAAAGAATGAAGAAAATCCCATACGCATCTGCTATTGTGTCTATCATGTATGCAATGATATGTACTAGACCGGATGTGTCATGCGCTCTAAGCTTGACAAGTAGATACCAGAACAACCCAGGAAATAGTCATTGGATTGCTGTTAAAAGTATATTGAAATACCTTAGGAGAACTAAGGATATGTTTCTAATATATGGGTCTGGTGAGGAGGAACTCGCTGTAAAAGGTTACGTGGACGCGAGTTTCCAAACTGATCGAGATGACTCTCGATCACAATCCGATTATGTCTTCATGTTAAATGGTGGTGCAGTCTCTTGGAAGAGCTCAAAACAGGAAGTTGTTGCGTTATCCACTACAGAGTCGGAGTACATTGCCGCCTCATTGGCAGCTCAGGAAGCTGCATGGATGAAGAAATTCATCGACGACTTAGGAGTGGTCCCTTCCATTCAGGACCCTCTTGAGATCTTTTGTGACAACGAGGGTGCGATTGCTCAAATCAAGGAACCTCGTGCTCATCAAAAGACTCGTCACATTGAGTGGAGATTCAACTACATTAGGGATGAGGTTAAAAAGGGAAAGATATGTATTCGCAAAGTCCACACAGATCAAAATGTTGCGGATCCACTCACGAAGCTTTTACATGGGCCAAAACATAAGGGACATGTTTGTGCATTAGGGCTTCGATATTCTAGTGATTGGAAATGATCTATTTTATGTATTGTAACGGAACGAATTAGTTCAAACTCATTAATATAATTGTGGTATTAATTTAATTATGAGTCATGTTCCAATTTTGCATATTTTAATCCATGAATAAACTATTATTCTGAATTCCGTAGTTGATCACATTTGTGGGAACAAGTGTGAGGTCTAGACTATTATGAACTTGGATTGGTTAGCATTCAAATGGCGAATGTGGGGCAAGGTTGCAACCAAGGTTCATAGATATTTGTGGGACACAAATATTGGAAGACCCGCTCTCAAGATTTACTATATGGAGCCTTTGTGGTTGATCACATGTAATCTTGAGTAAAGGAGAATATCATTGTATCCTCTGACCTGAGATACATATTGGGTTCAGATATTCACCGAATATCGTGCCTTGATTCTTTCCTTCACTATTCTGAAAAGGTAGCTCATAAGGGAGGCTTCAGGTATGGTACAAAGTGTAGTGTCTAGGACGTATGTAGCCAAGATGGAATTTGTCCCTCTTATTCGTTGAGAGTCAGATGTCTAAGGCCTGATAAAGTTAAATCTATAAGAGAGTGATCACTCTATGTCTCTTGGATTTAACATGACATCTAGGACAAAAGGATATATATTGAAAGATTCACCTAATCATATTCGAGATGGGAACTCGAAAGGGATGATGTTATTGAATGGCACCAAGTCATAACACATTGGGGGTGATGGACGGTCGTTAGGTGGTATCCATTACTTGCATTAATTCCTTATGTTTCTCGTGCAAGTGGGAGATTGAAGGTATTTCATATGCCCGAGAGACATAGTAAATTAATGTGGCCAATATGTTATGATCCAAGTCGGGTCATACCCAATAACAAGCCGTCAACACTTTTATGTATTTTTTTTAATGAGTGGATCTTTAAAATAAATACTTGACACTTAGACTTTAGAAATTGGTTTTCTAAAGATAAAATGCAAGAAATAATTATTTGGATAATTATAAGTGCAAGTTTAATTATTTATATGATTAAACTTATATGTGTGTTATAATTTTATAAAGTGGTTTATAATATTATGTATAAATGTGTAAGTATCAAATAAATGTTGCAAGACATTTTATTTAAAGAAAAGCAAAAAAAAAAAAAAAAGGGGAGGGGAAGGGTGGTGGTGGCGGTTTTGGAGTCCCAAGACACCCCACCCATGCTTGTCTTGGTTAAATGCATTTGACACTCAAGGTTAATGCATGATTACACACTTTTACACACACACATTATTACTTACTTTTGAAAATCAAAACTCTCTCATTTTCACCCCTTTTGGCCGAAAATTTGGAGGAGGAAGAAGGGTTCTTCAAGTTTGATTTTACTTGCATTTTGGTGTCTAAATCCTAACCAAGTTCAAGGGTGTTGATTTGCAAAGGCTTGTGGGTATACAAAGCTTGAGGTTTCAACTGAGAAACTAGCATCTTCATCATCTTCATCTTCTTACTTCAACCTCCATTTTGGAGAAGGTATAAAAACCCTAATTAGCTTCTATTTACATTTTAGTATATTGCACAAGACTAGATCTATGAAATGGAATACATTTTAAAAGGTTAAAATACACATGTTCTTAAGATGAAAATTGCTTCCGCTTGCTATATACATATACACGAATTCATATACATACATAAATGGGTTTTGTGACTTGTTTACATGTGGTATTCCATCAATGGTATCAGAGCCAGGTTTTGTTAATATGCTTCTTGTTTTTGGCTAGAAAACTCATTTATTTTACAATCTACTAACATGCATGAAAGTAGAATGGAAAAATCATGAGTTTTGATGGGTGTGGTGGTTTGGCCGAATTATTGGGGTCCCAAAAGTGGGTTTGGGATTTCAAGTTTGGCCAAGATTTGATGTTATGTTGTTGTTCACAATCGAGCCTAGACCATGTGGTTGAATGTTTGAATGATTTGGTTATTATTCATGGTTGTAATATTCATTCATTTGGTTTGTATTAATTTGTAATAATTTTGTAATTTTGGTGTGTAATAAGTTGTAAGTAATCTTGTAATTTTTCATGTAATTTATTCTATTTGTTTGTAAAAATAGAATAGGTTGTTATTTCATTTTCTAGAAAAATTGTATTAGGATATAATTTTGTAAAAAGAAAATGAAGATTCAAGATGAAGATTACAAGATGGAGCTTTGAAGATTACAAGATTAAGTGGGAGATTTTGTTTAAAAATCTCTTGCTTTCTTTTGTTAACCCTTACCGGTGACATTTGTTTTTTGGCTAAACAAATGCCCACCAAAATAGCTCCCGATTGTGAACATTTTTTGTTATGCATGTTTGTGTATGTTTGTATGATTGGTTGCTACAAGATTATCACATATTAACAACTTGCTTAATACATTATAAATGGTTATAATAAAACATAACATAACGACACTAATAATTGGTTATTAGACATAAATAAAATGGTTTATTTAAAAGGTATTAAATTGGTTCATAACTAGTAATTGGTTTTACTAAAAGGACATGAAAATGGGTTTTTCAAAATTTACTACACACCAAATGCATGTTGGTGTATAGCATTTTGTTTTCTAAAACTAGAATGTAGAAAACTTAAATCCCTTTAACTAAAACAAGGTAAACAAGTTAAACGCCATCCTTTTGTGAAAACACTTAGACATATTAAGAAACTCTTGACGGGATAAAGGTCACCTAACCGTCATGAGCGGACTAATATGAATAAGGTAAATTTCGCACACTAGTGGGATAAAGGTCACCTAACCACTTGTTTGTTAAATTTACATGTCTACACAAGTAGGACGACTTGATTTGGGAATCATGAACTTAAGGTCACCGAAGCATGAGGAACAAATAGGCGTTGATGGGATTAATATGCCATGCAAAAGGATTGCATGATCCCATAACTTAGAAGTTGCAAAAGGATTGCAATTGTCATTATGACTACCTAGCTAAATCAAATGACGGGATAAAGGTCACCTAACCGAAATTTGATTTACCGTTGGATTCTAATATTTAATAAAACAAATTAAAAGGGTATTGTTTATTGAATTTAAAATCGATACTTAAAAGGACTTTGTTGAATTTTGTAGATGGCCGCTAATAACAACAACAACATGCAAAACGCACCACTTAACATGAACAACCTATCATTAAGGTCTCTCTTAGAGAAAGACAAACTCAACCATACAAACTTTATGGATTGGTTCCGCAATCTTCGGATTGTCCTCAAACAAGAGGATAAAGCGTATGTACTTGAGGACCCCATTCCCGATCAACCGGATGAGAATGATGTGGAGGCAATGGCCTCTTACGATAAGTATTGCCACGACTCCCTTCAAGTCTCATGCCTAATGCTTGGGACTATGATTCCCGAACTCCAGAAGGATTTCGAGCATCATAGTGCATACGACATGATAACGCAATTGAAGGAGATGTTCCTTCAACAAGCGTGTGTCGAGCGTTTCGAGACCGTTCGGGCGCTACATGCTTGTCGTATGGACGATACCCAATCGGTTTCATCTTATGTGCTTAAGATGAAGAGCCTTATTGATCGTGCTAACCGCCTTAACCTAAACATATCAAATGAGTTAGCCACCGATCTTATCTTTAACTTCCTATCAAAAAGGTTTGATCAATTTGTAATTAATTACAATATGAATGGGATGGATAAGAGCATAGGTGAGCTTCACGGTATGCTTAGAACGGTGGAAACAAGCATGGGTAAAAGGGCTTTACCCGTGTTAGCAATCGATCAAGGTGGGTCCAAAGGTAACACCTCTAAGCCAAAGGTGGCTAAGAGAAAAGGACCCGCCTATCAAGGCAAAGGGAAGGGGAAGATGGTTACCCCAACCATCAACAAGGCTAAGAAGCAAAAGGTAGCCGAGAAGACAAACCCCAAGGAAGACCCATGTTTCGGTTGCGGTGAGATGGGTCATTGGAAACGAAACTGTCCGGTCTATCTTAAGGAGTTGAAGGACAAGAGGGATGCAGGGCAAACCTCAGGTAATATATATATGGTATATATAGAGCTTAGTATTACTTCTTCTAATACATGGGTATTAGACACTGGATGTGGAACTCATATTTGCAATTCTTTGCAGGGGTTCAAAAGAAGTGATCATAAGGCGGGAACATCAAGTCTCTATATGGGCAATGGTGCAAAGGTGCATGTTAAAGCTCAAGGAGATTTTATTTTGAAGCTTCCAAGCGGATTGGAACTTATTTTAGAAAATGTTTTGTATGCTCCGGATTTGTGTAGAAACATTATTTCTATTTCTCGCTTAAAACAATGTGGTTACATTGTTAATTTTATTGATGATGATATTCACGTTTCTAAAGATAATGTATTCTATTTCAAGGCTTCGCCTTCAAATGGAATTTATGAATTGGTTCATGATGACGCATCATCGAGCTCTATATACCATACTAGCACCAAGAAACTCAAAAGGGATTTGAGTGATTCCTATTTATGGCATTGTTGCCTTGGTCACATAAACAAGAACCGAATGCATACACTTCAAAAGAATGGACTTTTGAAATCAAATGAAATGGATTCGTTTGATGTATGTGAATCTTGTTTACAAGGCAAGATGACTAAAGCACCTTTCAAAGGGACTTATGAGAGGGCTAAAGATTTATTGGGATTAATACATTCGGATGTATGTGGACCCTTTAAACCCATGACTAGAAATGGTGAAAGATACTTTGTTACTTTCATTGATGACTTTAGTCGTTTCGGATATGTCTACTTATTAAGACACAAGGACGAAACGTTTGAAGCATTCAAAGAATATCAAAACGAAGTACAAAATCAACTCAATAGGACAATTAAGGTACTTCGTACCGATAGAGGAGGTGAATACCTAAGCGATGCCTTCCAAGATCATCTTAGGAGTTGTGGGATTATCTCACAACTTACTCCACCCGGAACACCCCAACTTAATGGAGTTTCCGAAAGGAGGAACCGAACCCTAATGGATATGGTTCGATCTATGATGGCAAGAAGCTCGTTACCTCTATCATTCTGGGGTTATTGTCTAAGCTCCGCGGTTCGTATTTTAAATATGGCCCCAACCAAGAAAGTGGAACGAACTCCTCATGAGATGTGGTTTGGAAAACCTCCTTCTCTTTCATACTTGAAAGTATGGGGATGTGAAGCTTATCCTAAGCGATATGTAGCTAATAAGCTACATGCTCGATCCACAAAGTGTATCTTCATAGGATATCCCAAAGATGACATGGGGTATTACTTCTATGATCCATCCGAGCAAACGGTATTTGTTGCTCGGAAAGTGGAATTCCTTGAAACCAAGTTCCTTATGGAAGGAGATGGTGAAAGGAAGATAGATCTTGTAGAGGTACAAGATCAAGCCGATGATACACAATTGGTTGGCACTAGTACTCAACATGAGGATGTTGAAAATGATCAAGTGGATGATCAAGGTACACAAGACGTTCGAAGATCTAGTTGGATTAGTAATCCTCCCGAGAGATATGGGTTTCTCGTGGATGGTTGCTATACGGTTGATTTGGATGAACTGACAAACTACGAAGATGCTTTATCAAGGATTGATAAAGATAAATGGCAGGAAGTCATGAACGCCGAGATGCAATCCATGTATGAAAATCAAGTTTGGGAACTTGTTGTGCAACCTCCTAGCTCCAAGCTAGTTGATTGCAAATGGCTTTTCAAGAAGAAAACCGACATACATGGAAACTTGGATACATACAAAGCTAGACTTGTAGCAAAAGGTTTCACTCAAACTCAAGGGGTTGATTATGATGAAACTTTCTCACCTGTGGCAATGCTAAAGTCTATTAGGATATTATTTGCCATTGATGCTCACTATGACTATGAAATATGGTAAATGGATGTCAAAACCGCTTTCCTGAATGGATATCTTGAGGAAGATGTCTATATGGTACAGCCCGAAGGTTTTGTTGATCCAAAAAATCCTAAGAAGGTATGCAAGTTAAAGAAGTCAATCTACGGATTGAAACAAGCATCTAGAATGTGGAATCATCGTTTTAATGAAGAGGCAAAGAAATTTGGCTTCATTAAAAATGGTGATGAAGCTTGTGTATACAAGAAGGCTAGTGGGAGCTCCATAATGTTTCTTGTGCTATATGTGGATGATATATTATTATTTGGGAATGATATTACCACAATGCAAGAAGTCAAAACTTAGCTAAAGAGTTGCTTCTCCATTAAGGATTTTGGAGAAGCACAATACATATTGGGGATAGGGATCTATAGGAATAGATCCAAGAGATTGATAGGTTTAAGTCAAAGTACATACATTGATAAAATCTTGAAAAGGTTCAAGATGGAAAACTCTAAGAAAGGTTTGGTACCTATTCAAAGAGGAACCATTCTCAGTTCATCTCAGTGTCCTATCACGAAAGATGAACAAGAAAGAATGAAGAAAATCCCATACGCATCTGCTATTGGGTCTATCATGTATGCAATGATATGTACTAGACCGGATGTGTCATGCGCTCTAAGCTTGACAAGTAGATACCAGAACAACCCAGGAAACAGTCATTGGATTGCTGTTAAAAGTATATTGAAATACCTTAGGAGAACTAAGGATATGTTTCTAATATATGGGTCTGGTGAGGAGGAACTCGTTGTAAAAGGTTACGTGGACGCGAGTTTCCAAACTGATCGAGATGACTCTCGATCACAATCCGGTTATGTCTTCATGTTAAATGGTGGTGTAGTCTCTTGGAAGAGCTCAAAACAGGAAGTTGTTGCGTTATCCACTACAGAGTATGAGTACATTACCGCCTCATTGGCAGCTCAGGAAGCTGCATGGATAAAGAAATTCATCGACGACTTAGGAGTGGTCCCTTCCATTCAGGACCCTCTTGAGATCTTTTGTGACAACGAGGGTGCGATTGCTCAAATCAAGAACCTCGTGCTCATCAAAAGACTCGTCACATTGAGCGGAGATTCAACTACATTAGGGATGAGGTTGAAAAGGGAAAGATATGTATTCGCAAAGTCCACACAGATCAAAATGTTGCGGATCCACTCACGAAGCTTTTACATGGGCCAAAACATAAGGGACATGTTTGTGCATTAGGGCTTCGATATTCTAGTGATTGGAAATGATCTATTTTATGTATTGTAACTGAACGAATTAGTTCAAACTCATTAATATAATTGTGGTATTAATTTAATTATGAGTCATGTTCCAATTTTGCATATTTTAATCCATGAATAAACTATTATTCTGAATTCCGTAGTTGATCACATTTGTGGGAACAAGTGTGAGGTCTAGACTATTATGAACTTGGATTGGTTAGCATTCAAATGGCGAATGTGGGGCAAGGTTGCAACCAAGGTTCATAGATATTTGTGGGACACAAATATTGGAAGACCCGCTCTCAAGATTTACTATATGGAGCCTTTGTGGTTGATCACATGTAATCTTGAGTAAAGGAGAATATCATTGTATCCTCTGACCTGAGATACATATTGGGTTCAGATATTCACCGAATATCGTGCCTTGATTCTTTCCTTCACTATTCTGAAAAGGTAGCTCATAAGGGAGGCTTCAGGTATGGTACAAAGTGCAGTGTCTAGGACGTATGTAGCCAAGATGGAATTTGTCCCTCTTATTCGTTGAGAGTCAGATGTCTAAGGCCTGATAAAGTTAAATCTATAAGAGAGTGATCACTCTATGTCTCTTGGATTTAACATGACATCTAGGACAAAAGGATATATATTGAAAGATTCACCTAATCATATTCGAGATGGGAACTCGAAAGGGATGATGTTATTGAATGGCACCAAGTCATAACACATTGGGGGTGATGGACGGTCGTTAGGTGGTATCCATCACTTGCATTAATTCCTTATGTTTCTCATGCAAGTGGGAGATTGAAAGTATTTCATATGCCCGAGAGACATAGTAAATTAATGTGGCCAATATGTTATGATCCAAGTCGGGTCATACCCAATAACAAGCCGTCAACACTTTTATGTATTTGTTTTAATGAGTGGATCTTTAAAATAAATACTTGACACTTAGACTTTAGAAATTGGTTTTCTAAAGATAAAATGCAAGAAATAATTATTTGGATAATTATAAGTGCAAGTTTAATTATTTATATGATTAAACTTATATGTGTGTTATAATTTTATAAAGTGGTTTATAATATTATGTATAAATGTGTAAGTATCAAATAAATGTTGCAAGACATTTTATTTAAAGAAAAGCAAAAAAAAAAAAAAAAGGGAGGGAGGGAGGGGAAGGGTGGTGGTGGCGGTTTTGGAGTCCCAAGACACCCCACCCATGCTTGTCTTGGTTAAATGCATTTGACACTCAAGGTTAATGCATGCTTACACACTTTTACACACACACATTATTACTTACTTTTGAAAATCAAAACTCTCTCATTTTCACCCCTTTTGGCCGAAAATTTGGAGGAGGAAGAAGGGTTCTTCAAGTTTGATTTTACTTGCATTTTGGTGTCTAAATCCTAACCAAGTTCAAGGGTGTTGATTTGCAAAGGCTTGTGGGTATACAAAGCTTGAGGTTTCAAGTGAGAAACTAGCATCTTCATCATCTTCATCTTCTTACTTCAACCTCCATTTTGGAGAAGGTATAAAAACCCTAACTAGCTTCTATTTACATTTTAGTATATTGCACAAGACTAGATCTATGAAATGGAATACATTTTAAAAGGTTAAAATACACATGTTCTTAAGATGAAAATTGCTTCCGCTTGCTATATACATATACACGAATTCATATACATACATAAATGGGTTTTGTGACTTGTTTACATGTGGTATTCCATCAAGTTAATCATAATATAGTTCCTAATTCTAAGTTTGACTAATCCAACTATCCTTGGAACGATACACGAAACTAAACCATTATTTATACTACTACACGATCGGATACACTGCCCGTTAGTGTGTAATAATCTTTAATTGGTATTTTTCCATACTATTTCATACATTAATTCATATACCACGTTTCGCACATCAAGTTTTTGGCGCCGCTGCCGGGGACAGTTTTGTGTCAAAATAGAATTGTTAACTAATTTGTGATTAAGTAGTTTCTTAATTATTTTAAATTATTTATAGTCTTTGAATTTTAGACTTATAGAATCGGTGTGTTTAATAAGTTTTGTTAGTTGTGTGATTGACAGATTTTAGGTTGCATATGCCACATACACGAAGTTCAGATTCTCCATTACTTACACCGCTTACAGAACCTGATAGAAAGCTTGGTAGGATCCCAAAAGAAGTACTTGAACTTTTTGAATCTTCATCAAAGTAGGAAACTTTTGATTCAGAATCAAGTACAACCAAGCCGAGATATTCTGATTTGGTGAGCCCGTTCATCCTCCAAAATTTGAAATGGAAGGAGAAGCAAGACCGGTGGTACCAAGACAATCAATGGCGGCCAAGATGAAGACAACCCGAACCGGACAAGGTAGTGCTATTACTCCGCCCACTGGTGAGGTAAATTTTGAAATAAAAGGACCTATTCTCCAAATGATTAATAACAGGTGTCAATTTGGTGGTGGTCCGAATGAAGATGCAAACGAACATATCCGTCTTTTTCAAGAGATATGTCTTCTTTTCAAACTTAAACCCGACACTGACCAGGCCATATTTTTAAGAATTTTCCCATGGACACTCCGCGGGAAAGCACGAAGTTGGTTAGATTCATTGGCCGAGGCTACGATAGAAACTTGGGATGGTATGTTGGAAAAATTTCTTAAGAAATATTTTCCAACTTCTAAGTCCGTGAGACTCCAACACGAAATTACCCAATTCTGTCAAAAGCCAATGGAAACCTTGTACGAAGCATGGAATCGATTTTCCAAAATGCTAAGAGGTTGTCCAAATAATGGTTTGGATACCTTCCAAAAAGTCCAAATCTTTTACAAGGGTTGTGATGTTGCAACCCGAATTTCCATTGATCAAGCGTTCGGAGGTTCACTCATGGACAAAACTGAGCAAGAGGCTTATGCGATAATCGAGAAGCTAGCCGATTATTCTCATGAGTGGCATCAAGAACGACCAATTACTCGTAATGCTCAAGTCCAAAGCGCCGGTGCTTATGATGACCTTAGTTCCCTAAGTGTGAAAATAGACGGTGTTGCTCGAAACATGGACAAAATTACCAAGGAAATTCATAGTATGAAAGTAGGTTGTGAATACTGTGGTGGTCTCCATTTAGGAAAAGATTGTGATGCCGGTTTAACAATGGCTCAAAAAGAATAAGTGGCTTTCATAAGCCAAAGAAATAATAATCAATTTCAAGGAAGAGCCCAGTTTAACCGAAACTTCAACAACCCCTACAACCCTCAAGGTCAAAATTCTAATTACCAACAAGGGTCAAGTAGTGGGTTCAAACAACAAACTCCGGGTTTTTATCAAAAACCCCAACAGGAAGATAAAAAGTCAAATTTGGAGAGTATGTTGGAAAAGTTGATTGCATCACAAACTCAGCTTGTTACAAACATAAAACAAACAAACGAGAAAAACGAACACCAGTTTAGAAACCAACAAGCCTAAATTCAGAATTTGGAGAAGCAAATGAGTGGTTTAGCTAGTTTACTTAGTGAGAGAAAACTAGGAAGTTTACCGGGCGATACCAATAAGAACCCCCGAAATGAGCATGCCAATGTTATCACCACACGGAGTGGTTTAGCATACGAAGCTCCAAGAATGCCCGAAAATTCTGATTTTAGTGTTCCGTTGAACCGAAATGATGAACTGGTTAAGGAGCCGGAACAAGTGGTTGAAAAGGAAGAACAGGAGAAACCCGTAATGAAGCCATATCAACCACCGCTCCCATACCCAAGGAAGTAACAACAAGAAAGGCTAGAAGCTAAAAGGTCAAAATTTCTAGATATGTTTAAACAAATTAACATAAATATGCCTTTCATTGATGTAATCTCAGGTATGCCCAAGTATGCTAAGTTCTTAAAAGATTTACTTACTAATCGGAAGAAAATGGAGGAACTTTCATCAGTCACCATGAATGCTAATTGTTCTGCAATCTTGATGAACAAAATACCAAAGAAGTTAGCAGATCCTGGAAGTTTTACCATACCATGTCTCCTAGGAGATTTGGAATGCATTAAAGCATTAGCGGATTTAGGGGCTAGCATAAATTTAATGCCTTATTCATTATATGTTAAGCTAAACCCCGGGGTACTAAAACCAACTCGAATGGCAATTCAACTAGCGGACCGCTCTGTTAAATTCCCTCTTGGAATTTTAGAGAATATGTTAGTAAAAGTGGGTGCCCTAGTATTTCTGGCCGATTTTGTAATGTTGGACATGGAAGAGGACACACGTGTGCCTCTTATATTGGGTCGACCTTTCCTCAATATCGCTAGAGCTATGATAGATGTTCATGGGCAGAAATTGACCCTTAGTATTGAGGATGTTAAGGTTACCTTTTCCGTTGACCATGCCTTGCAATACCCTGAGTCTACTGATGACCAATGTTATTATTACAATCCGTAGACGTATATTCGGAGTTGTTGCAGGAATTTTCAGAATTGCAAGGTTCGGGAGAATGCATTTTGGCGGAAGGTGATGAAGAAAACATGGTGGAAGAAGTGGAGATGTTAACCACCTTGATGGCTAACGGTTATGAGCCAAATGATGAAGAATACAGAAAGTTGGATTTAAAAAATGCGTACTGATGTAAAACATCGATTGAAGAACCTCCCGTTTTGGAACTCAAGCCACTTTCAAGTCACTTGGAATATGCTTACCTTCAAGAGGATTCTACTCTCCCGGTTATCATTTCATCCGAACTCTCTGTAAGTGAGAAGTCTAAACTTGTTTCCATGTTAAAAGCCCATAAACCGGCTCTAGCATGGAAAATTCATGACATCAAGGGTATAAGTCCCTCTTATTGTACACATAAGATATTAATGGAAGATAACTATAAGCCATGTGTACAAAAATAAAGGCGACTGAACCCTAATATGCAAGAGGTCGTTAAAAAGGAGATTGTCAAACTCCTAGATGCGGGTCTTATTTACCCAATTTCGGATAGTCCTTGGGTGAGTCCGGTCCAATGTGTACCCAAAAAGGGTGGCATGACCGTTATCACCAATGAAAATAATCAATTAATTTCCACTAGGACTATCACGGGTTGGAGGGTATGTATTGATTATAGAAAATAAAATGATGCTACCCGAAAAGACCACTTTCCCCTTCCTTACATTGATCAAATGTTGAAAAGGTTAGCAGGAAAGAACTTTTATTGTTTTCTTGACGGTTTCTCGAGATATTTCCAAATCCCTATAGCACCCAAGGACCAAGAGAAAACCACCTTTACATGCCCTTATGGTACTTTCTTCTATCGACGTATGCCTTTTGGCTTATGCAATGCTCCTGCTACCTTTCAAAGGTGTATGGTAGCTATTTTTCATGATATGATTGAAGACTTTATGGAAGTATTCATGGATGACTTTTCAGTCTTCGGTGATTCTTTTAATTCATGTCTTCATAATCTTGAGCGTATGTTAATTAGGTGTGAAGAATCTAATCTTGTACTTAACTGGGAAAAATGCCATTTTATGGTAAGAGAGGGCATTGTTTTAGGACATAAAATTTCCTCTGCGGGACTGGAGGTGGACAGAGCTAAAGTGGAAGTCATAGCCAAATTACCACCACCGTCAAATGTGAAAGGTGTAAGAAGTTTTCTGGGGCACGCCGGTTTCTACCGTCGGTTCATTAAAGATTTTTCTAAAATTGCAACCCCGTTGAACAAACTTCTTGAGAAAGATGCTCCATTTATCTTTACGGACGAGTGTCTTAACGCCTTTAACCTCCTTAAAGCAAAACTCACCCAATCACCCATTCTCATATCACCGAATTGGTCAATTCCATTCGAACTTATGTGTGACGCTAGTGACTTTGCTATTGGTGCCGTCTTGGGGCAAAGAATTGAAAAACATTTCCAGCCCATTTATTATGCTAGTAAGACATTGCAAGGAGCCCAACTTAATTATACTACCACCGAGAAGGAACTCCTGGCAATTGTCTTTTCTTTTGATAAATTTCGATCCTATTTGGTACTAGCAAAGACGGTTATCTATACAGACCATTCAGCATTAAAGTACTTGCTTGCTAAGCAAGATCCTAAACCCCGATTAATACGTTGGGTCTTGCTTTTGCAAGAATTCGACATTGATATTAAAGACAAAAAGGGGGCCGAAAACCTAGCTGCCGATCACCTTTCTCGACTTGAGAACCCGAATCTTGAGGTTCTCCATGAGACTGTTATCCAAGATAACTTTCCGGACAAAAATCTCATGAAAATTGAGAAAATTGATGATCCATGGTTTGTTGACATAGCCAACTATCTTGTTGGAGGGTACTTAGAAACCGGTTGGTCACATCAGAAAAGAAAAAAATTCTTTAGTGACCTGAAATACTACTTCTAGGAAGACCATTATCTTTTTAGGCGTTGCGCGGATGGTATGATTCGGAGGTGCGTTTCTGGAAAGGAATGCACTCAAATTCTTCTTGATTGTCACCGTGGTCTAACGGGTGGGCACTTTGGTCCCCAAATTACGGGGAGGAAAGTTTAAGAGGCCGGTTTTTATTGGCCTACAATATTCAAAGATGCCTACGCCGTTTGTAAGGCTTGTGACTCGTGCCAACGGGCCGGTGAAATCACTAAACGGGATGAAATGCCTCAACAAAGCATCCAAGTATGCGAGGTGTTCGATGTTTGGGGAATTGACTTTATGGGGCCCTTTCCAAAATCTCATTATTATCTCTACATACTCGTAGCCATTGATTATGTTTCCAAATGGGCGGAGGCAAAACCTCTCCCCACAAATGATGGCCGAGTTGTAGTAACCTTTTTAATGGAACTTTTCTCAAGGTTTGGCACGCCTAAAGCCCTTATCAGTGACCGAGGTACCCACTTTTGCAAAAAGAAATTAGAAAAGGTGTTGAAAATATATGGAGTAATCCATAAAATTTCAACAACTTATCATCCCCAAACAAGTGGGCAGGTGGAGAATACCAATCGATCGTTAAAACGCATACTTGAAAAGACCGTTGGTGCGAATCCAAAAGAGTGGTCAGTTAAGTTAAATGATACATTGTGGGCCTTTCGCACGGCCTACAAAACACCTATTGGAACCACTCCTTTCCGAATGGTATACGGAAAAGCATGCCATCTCCCGTTGGAGATTGAGCACAAAGCGCATTGGGCGCTAAGGGCATGTAATTTAGATTACCAAGAGGCGGGTCGGTTGCGTTTGACCCAGTTGAATGAATTAGACAAGTTGAGGCTTGAAGCCTATGACAACTCTCTAATTTATAAGGAAAAGACCAAAAAATGGCATGACAAGAGATTGAAAAATCCAAAAGAATTCATGGAAGGAGATCGTGTCCTTGTTTACAATGCCCGTTTCAAGTTATCACCAGGAAAGCTTAAGTCCCGATGGTCGGGACCATTTGTTATTAGAAAAGTGTACCCTTATGGTACAATTGAAGTGGTGAACTGGAAGGGTGACATTTTTAAAGTGAATGGTCACCGGGTCAAATTCTATGTCGATGGTCCCCTGGAAATCGAAGACGAGGTTAACCTCAACTTCGAGAACAGAGCCTAAATCAAAATGGGGACGAGTTGGGTGAACGACTCGTTAAAGAAAGTTCACGCATGTAAATAGTGTGAATCGAGTGTTTTATGATTGGTTTGATTGTTTTTAATGTACAAAATGATCTATGATGATGATATGAGCTTTTGTGTGTTGAAAATGGGATTTTTTTTGGGTTTTATGAAGATTTTGAGCCTCCAGACCATTGGGACGCCGTCCAAATAGCCTTGGACGCCGTCCAATTTCAATTTCAAATAGCCTTGTCAGTAGGTTTTAGTGTAACTGGACGCCGTCCGATTTTCTGGACGCCGTCCAGATTTTCTTTACTGGACGCCGTCCAGATTTCTGGATGCCGTCCAGCTCTTTAATACTGGACGCCGTCCAGACACCTGACTCAGAAAAAAACGCGTTTTAAAGGTTATCCAACCCATTTTTCAACCACACACACTTTAAACTCAGTTTTTCTCTCTAAAAAACGAACCAACACCTAAAAACCCTAATTTCTTACTTCAAATTCGTGCACTCTTCCTTCAAATTCAAGATTGAATCATGTTTTCTAGGGTATTGCTAATCTCTTTTCATACTTTTCTTTCTCAATTACTTGATTTGTATGTCTATATGCATAATTTAGTGAAAGATAAGTGTGGGGTGTTTGATTTGCATGATTCTTGTTTAGATTAACATACCTTAGTTTTTTAATTACTCATTATGTCTTGATTTTGCAATAATTATATGTTTGATGAGTATGTTCATGTTTCTAGGGTTTGTAGTGATTAAATCCAAAATTAGGGTAATTAATTCAAGATTATTGAGTTTGTTTGTGATGTTTATGAAGCTTGTGAAGTGTTTAATTGTTGTTGATGATATAGATGTTAATTTGGCCGGGTCATAAATTGAATTTTAGTGAATTTCTAGCATGCTTTGAATTGTGATGTTCTTATGAAAGATGTATGCTAGTTTCTCACATGTTTAAGCCTATTGAAGTGGATTGATGGTATGGAATGCTATGATGTAGTGGCGTTATAATGGTCATTTTGAACTAAATTGTGATAACTAGTGCTATGAATATAATGAATATCATTAGAATGCAAGTTTAAATGTCATGACTTATGAACGCAACATGCTTGAGTCCTAAGTTGATGCCTAATTGTGAATTTTGTGAACCACATTTTTGTGAGAGTGTATTTGCTAGTTTATGTTGACTTTGGTTGACTGTGATCAATTATTCTGAACATACGCTTTTACTTATATGAATCACAATGCTTATGAACTTTGAATGGCATGACTAATTTCCCTTGCTACTCGGTTATGTTTTTAGCTAACATTAACACAACGGTTTCTATGTTCTTTGTTTTGGTGTTATTATGTTTTGCAGGGACAATCTAGCAGGGGTGGACAACCGAAAAGGGGCAGAACATCAAGAAACATTCCACCACCACCACCAGCTCAACAACATTCATCATCATCATCTGGCGAAGAAGAAGACGCTCAAAATAATCCAATAGTTTGGTTAGAACATCTTCGGGACAATGATGATTACGGGGAAACTTTTGCTCGAATTACCCGTCGACCAATTAATGCTACATGGTATTTGAACTGGGCTCCTTTGATTGAGGTGGGTATGCATGCCCATGTTACTCGTTTGTTAGCTATACCATATAGTAACAGATTGACATACGTATGGGAACAAATTTTCAGTCTACACGATCAAGTGTTTCCCGTGCTATGTAAAGAATTTTACTCAACTTTCCGATTCAACAATGTTCGCGATCCACTCTAGGAAGCTTTCTTTAGATTTAGGCTAGGGGGTGATGAAAGAAGTTTGAGTAGTTTTGGGTTATGCAGAGGTTTGGGTATCTTTCACGAGCTTACTGACGCACAATTAAGGCAATATTTGGTAAGCTCGGAGTATCATGGGGGAGTAAGTTTTAATGAACAATCCTTTTGGAGAAGGATTAGAGGGCCAAATTCATCTACCCCGTTCAAATCAAGCAGACACAGGTATACTGAAATAGCAACCCCTGACGATAAGCTACTCCATCGACTTATCTCATGTACCTTTAATGCGAGAGTCGAAGGACATGAAAAGGTTAAATCTCTGGATCTATGGATAATGGATCAAATAAAAAGGGGTTGTCACACCGATATACCTGGGTTAATTGGGAACTATTTGCTGGGTATAGCTACGGATCCGCGAAGAGACAAACCGCTTCTAGGGGGCCACTACATTACGCGGATTGCCCGTCACTTTAATATTGATCTTAATCGCCTCATAGAATGTGACCATGCAATGAAACCCCTGAAAAAGGTTTCTTATATTAACGCCGAGATTTTGATGTACGATGGAAATAGGCGTTTGGTACCTTTTGTGGCAGGTGGCACGAGTGGTAGTGGCGCGAATGTACAACGGGAATAACAAGAGGAAGAGGAAGCAGAAATGGAAACCCAGACAAATGTTCAAGGTCAAGGTCCTTGGTATCCATCTCAATCAGGTTGGGATGATTTGGTCAATAATATGAACAGCATGAGGGTGAGTCAGCAAGCAATGGAGCAACGCCAGATTGCTCAAGTACATAACCAGGGATGGAACAGTTATGGTATTGATTGGAATAACCATAACACCGAGTTATATTATTCCAACCCTGATCAGTACTATGGAACAACACGTCTGACACCCCAATACTACACTGATCCTGAAAACCCACCTCCGTCTTACCCAATTTATAATACTAACGTTGCGATGCAGGATGCTAGGAACCGATTTGAGCAGGAATACCCGTTAGGACGCCGAAGCAGAGATGGCTCAGAAAACTACTTTTGGCCTTACGATAACTGAAGGCCTGCGAGCCAATGATCATCTTGTTACATTTTCAAACAATCTATTTATTTATTATGGTGTGTATTAAAACAATATTGGTTTGTATTTTTAAACTAATTGTGTGGTTTGATAATGGATGTGATTGTAAAAACACCGTTATTTTTATTATTATTTGTGTGGTTTGTTAATTTGTGCAGCGTGGTTGAACTTCAAAGACTGGCATTAAGTTCAGCAACATTTGATATTATGATGTATGTATGTTGATAATCGAGGAATGGACGATGCTCTTATGCTGGCAGTAAGTTCAGCGGCATTCGTCTACATGTTCCACGATTTACAAGTTAAAAATTTGAAAATTTCTACAATCACCCTATCACTTTGCCCTCTAAATTTAATCATTTTTCTGATTTCATGCAATGAGGGCCTTGCATGATCTTAAGTGTGGGGTGGGAGATAGAAATTTATAAATTTATCGGGAATTCGTTTTACAAAAATTAAGGCGTTTATGATCAAAATTTTAAAATTTTCAGGTAGCCTTAGAAACGAAAATTGTCCAAAACCATTTTACATACATTGTGTTCTAAAACTAGAAAAGAAATGTTGAGTTATGTTTTAAATTATTAATAGTCTTTGAAGTTGTACTATCATTCAATTATTTGAATGAAAATCCTACTAGTTTAGTAAAGCTAACTTGTAGGTCACATGTACCAAAACAAGTGTAAACCGTGAGAGAGCGGTGATTGCATAGCGTGGTCGGAAACCGGACCTCGCACCAGATCGAAAACTAAAACAGGACGATCCTCATTGTTTCTCCTAACAAGGACAATGTTGCGTCCGACCACTTTATTATTACCCATAGGATGTATCCATTCCATCCTCAAGGAAGTAAAGTCTTCTGAACGACACACTTGCTGATTTGTTTCAGAAGTTGTAGTCCAGACCAGTTGTAGGGTGACGAAAAATCTTGAAAAGTCATTGCTAAAATCGACTGGAAATCTACCAGGCCTCAACGTCAAATAGGGAAACTGGTAGTCAAAACTTATCTCAATGAGGGAGATTTGCTAGCCAAATGGGAAGCGCACCATGATACACGAAATGTCAGTGAATTGATCATATTCCCAGTGGATAACCTCCGGAAAGGTAAGATATCAGCTTTTAAGCCTGATAAATCTCAATCTTTATGGTTGACTTAACGGATTAGATGATTACCTCATGATTATCGATGATATCTGGACGTAATGTGTATCCTCCTAAACGCATTATTTTCTTACCAACATCTAACGATGTTAGGTACTGTGGGAGGGATTGGCTTGACCAATAGCGAGAAACCCGCACTCATTTTCCAAAAATTCAGAAAATCCGACAAAAAATCAGAAAACGTGCCTAGTGTAAAAACTAGCATTATATTTTCAAAAACATAAAACGTTTTTCATAAGGTCCTGATTTCCGTAGGATCAAATTTTTTTTCGGATACTTGGCTCTAAAACTCCCAAAAATGTGTGCGTGTGTTCTCATTGTGTATATAACGTGAGTGTGATTACAATAAATGTGTGTTATACTTAAAGCATGTGTTTCATATAGCGTGAGTTTGTGTTTCAAATAAACGAGTGTGTTTCATGTGTTTTGCGTTACTGGTGTAATGTGTGTACTCTATATTGTGTAAGTGTGTTTGATAGTTTTCTACTTTGTAAGAATGAATTGCTTGAGGACAAGCAAGGTTTAAGTGTGGGGTGTTTTGATATTGCTCAATTACATCATATATATATCTCGCAATATCGTGTAAAATACTCTCGAATCAAGGATAGTTAAGGCGGTTTCTACAAGTAATGCATAAAGGTATGAAAAGTGTATCGGAAAGTGGTTTATAAAGAGTTTTGGTGAATTATGACCATTCTATAAGTTGTGATTTCATCATAGTTGATTCCGATACAAGTTATGGTCAAATTAGCACTCTAAAATGATAAAACAAGGCTTCAGGTATGTTGGACGCCGTCCAAAATGAGTGGGACGCCGTCCAAATGAAGGGAGATTTGGAAAAAACGAGACAGAACAATTCAGCACAACTGGACGCCGTCCAGATTTCTGGACGCCGTCCAGCCCTTCATAACTGGATGCCGTCCAGAAATCTGGACGCCGTCCCGGCCTTTACAACTGGACGCCGTCCAGAAGTAGGTTTCAGCCTACTTTTTGCTTTTGACCAACTTTCACCACTTTAAAAGTGTATTATTGAGAGAGATACGGAGAGTTACGATACAGAGCAGTTCCAAGACGATTTTAGGAGCAAAATTGGAGAATTCCATGCTCTTGGAAGAGGCTTAAACATCCAAGAATCAAGATTCAACACCTTCTCCATTCAAGATTCATTCTCTATTAGGTTGATTTCTTGTTCTTCACAATGAATTCTACTTATCAATTGATTGTTATTTTGTTGGTTAATATGATTTTTGGCTAAACTCTATAATGTTTGTCTAGATTAATAACTGAGGTATTGGATGTAATCTTATGGATTGAATGTATTATGTGTGATTAGATTAGAGCTTGAATCCAAGAACCATGCTTATTGATGTCAAATGATTTGTATCTAGTTAATTGATATGTTGTTGATAAAGAGAACTCTTGTTGATGTATCATATTGATTTACAATCAACTTGTCTTAGATTGATTGTTTACTAAACCGGACCAAGGGGGTAAATTAGTTCAAAATGATTAGACGATATAGGAATGAATTGTGTAGAGCGAACGCAAAAGACAATTGTTATTTAAGTCTTTGATCTAGCTAATCAACTAGTCACAAACGAAAAGGTCTAGGTGATAGGGAACCCTCCACTTAGTAATTCTAGTTTGAGTACTTGCTAAAGAGAACTTTTGGCAAGTCGATTTGGGTGATTAGCATATATATCATAGTTATTTGGTTACAAACACGAGAACTATAGAGAAAAGGGAACCCTTGATCTTGTAATCGAGTTTGCGTGTTTACTAAAGAGAACTCTTGGTAAATCTATTAGGTAACTCACACACATAGTCATTCAATCGGGTCTCAACAATATAACTACATCCAATACCGAGGGTAAAATATCTAGATAAAAATTTCGTATCTCTGATCCTAATCAAACTATCTTATTTGCTTTCGTTGCATTTGTTTTCATTATATAAACTTAAAAGACTAAAAATATTGTTTTTACTTTTAATCTTCTCTGATTTGGCTAAATCGTTAAATAGCCACAAAAACATAATATCTTGTACCTTTAAGTTTCATTTACTTAGTTAATCATAATATAGTTCCTAATTCTAAGTTTGACTAATCCAATTGTCCTTGGAACGATACACGGAACTAAACCATTATTTATACTACTACACGATCAGGTACACTGCCCGTTAGTGTGTAACAATCTTTAATTGGTATTTTTCCGTATTATTTCATACATTAATTCATATACCACGCTTCGCACATCAATCCTAATGCACTATCCTAGTGAAAACACAACTACCTTCTAGATCCCTTTAAGAAGATAGTTTACAAGTAAACTTACAACTTAAGCTTACAAGTACTCTTGCTAGAATCACTCTAAAAGATTACAATTAATTATAAGAATGATATCAGTAAGTATGAGAAAATATGAGTGCAAGAGGTGAGTCTTCAAATTCTTCAAGGCTTGACTTTTATAGGAAAGAGAAATCTGCCTGGAAGCTGTACGGCTCGCTGCATGGTCGATCATGGTTCGACCGTGTACCTCTGACATCTGATTCTTATGGACGTTTTTATCCTTTGAAAATTGTCATTTTCCCTTGTTGAATAGTTGCAACTAAAGGCCAATTATCTCTGAAATCATCCCCATTACCCTTTTTGTTTTGGACATAAGTGTAGAAGTTGACATGTCCATAAAAGAAGAAAGTCTTCAAGCTTTGACCATTTGTCATTGATTACTTAATGGGGTAATTGCAGAATTTTATCTCTTGACAAACCATTATCTTCCAAAAACTTCATCAACCTTTCTTATTTACTTGTCATTTTGCTAATGGAAGTATATTGCCGTTTGGAACATTATTACATCTCAAATGAACTAGTTTGATTCTAGTTGGAACATAATTGGAGACTTAACAACTTACTAGTTCACAATAATACATACATAAAAATAATTAATGAGAATCATGAGAGAGCATCTCTTTTATTGGGACTTTTAATGACCATCATTAGTACGTATTTGAATGACATTAGGTAACAAGTGAAAGATAAAACACTTTTGTGTTTATCCTTAATTAGGCTTAAAATGTCATTAAGATGTCATTAGGTGTGATTAGTAAAAATTAACATTTTTTGGTTTAAAACTCTCTTGAGATCAAAGAGGGCAACTATTATAAGTATGTTTAAAAAGGTTTTGCAAATTATAGATGCCTCAAAGTGGTCTAACTTAAAGTGGATGAATTTGGTAATAGAGAAAACTGGGGTCGAACTGCGGTTGACCGTGGGGTTAGCCGTAGATTGACAGTTTTAGAAAAACTTAAGTTTGTTGGTACAAGACACACACGGTCAGGTTCACGGTCGACCGTTGTGCAACCGCGTACCACTTTTACCAAGATGATTATTTATGCATTGGTCTTTTGCTAGAGATAGTGTAGGCTTATGAACTCATGTCATCTTACATATGATTTAGCACTTATCTCTTTTGTGTCATCATCAAAACAAAGTGATTAACTTTTGAATATTATGATTGGAATCTTAACCAACATTCTCCCCTTTTTTGATGATGACAAACATATGAGTAAGTGTTTTAACTATGTAAGCTGACATAAGTGTTAATATCACTTACCATACACTTTCTTCCCCTTAGGACAAGTGTTATATCTACCCGCCCTTAAACTTATTCTTAACCAACATTAATTGTTCAAGGATAAATGCCGTTGGTGCTAAACGAATCGGAGATAGTTGAGCCTTCATTGTCGGAAGAGATAATGATGATCGTATGAGCTTCCCAATAAGTTAGAGGAATTGTGGACACGGGTTGAGGAATTTGAGAATGGTTGATGGCACCAACAAATTGGAATAGTCGATTAAGATGGTTTGAGTATGGAAGTGGACGATTTCCTAGTTCTCGAAGATAACCCTGTGAGATAAACGAGATTTATGGGATCATGAGTTAGAGACCACATGAAAACAACAACGGTTCCTGAAACGTGAGTGGTGGTAGGTTCCTTACAATAGACATTGTTGCGAATGACGTTTAAAATGAGTTAAAGATCATGGCGTATTTCGTCATCTTGAATGTGAAGTCGTTGGTTGAGGTTTCGTTGTACTCTAGGAGCGGTAATGAGATCTAAGATAGGTTGCAACGGAAATGTGGGTAAAAGTGATCTTAGATCGGTTGAAGGAGTATAGAAGGAACGCCCATTGGAAGGAATAGTCATAACGGTTGTAAATTGTTCAAGAGACCAAGTGTAGGGTGTATTGAAGAGTCGAAATGCAACTTGGTCGAGGTTTGAAACATCAAGATGAGCATTAAAATTGAAAGGACCCGTTCATATACATTATAAACGATTCACAATAGTTGATTACATTGCGAGGTATTTGACCTCTATATGATACATTTTACAAACATTGCATTCATTTTTAAAAGACAATCTTTCTTTACATCAAAAATTGACAGGCATGCATACCATTTCATAATATCCACTATCCAACTATAAATTGATTTAATAATAATCTTTGATGAACTCAATGACTCGAATGCAACGTTCTTCGAAATATGCTATGAAAGACTCCAAGTAATATCTTTAAAATGAGCAAATGCACAGCGGAAGATTTCTTTAACACCTGAGAATAAACATGCTTTAAAGTGTCAACCAAAAGGTTGGTGAGTTCATTAGTTTATCATAATCATTTATTTCCATCATTTTAATAGACCACAAGAATTTCATTTCCAGTTCTCATAAATATACGTCCCATGCATAGAGACAAAAAAATAATCATTCATATGGTGAACACCTGGTAACCGACATTAACTAGATACATATAAGAATATCCCCTATCATTCCGGGATCCTCCTTCGGACATGATATAATTTCGAAGTACTAAAGCATCCGGTACTTTGGATGGGGTTTGTTAGGCCCAATAGATCTATCTTTAGGATTCGCGTCAATTAGGGTGTCTGTTCCCTAATTCTTAGATTACCAGACTTTAATAAAAAGGGGCATATTCGATTTCGATAATTCAACCATAGAATGTAGTTTCAATTACTTGTGTCTATTTCGTCAAACATTTATAAAAGCGCATGTATTCTCAGTCCCAAAAATATAAAGGGTAAAAAGGCAAATGAAACTCACCATACTGTATTTCGTAGTAAAAATACATATAACGTCATTGAACAAGTGCAAGGTTGGCCTCAGATTCACGAACCTAAATTAATTATATATATTTATGTGTTGGTCAATATTTGTCTAACAAATTAGGTCAAGTCATAGTGTACCACAATCCTAATGCTCGAGACTAATATGCAAAAGTCAACAAAAGTAAATTTGACTCAAAATAATTTCCAAAAATTTATACATGATTAATATATAGTTTAAATATCGTCGTTTTATATTTTTAAATATTTTTAAAAGATTTATTAGAGTAAATAATATAATTTATTTATTAATAAATAAAATTTTATATTATATTTATATAATAAAATATAATAAAATATACTTTTATATATATTAAGTAATAAAATTTATAGGGTTCATTTAATATTATAAAGATAATATGATACGTATTATTAAAGTAAGTTATTACACGTAGTAAAATATGTTTGTATCAAATATTTATTTGATAAAATAATATCTATAATGATAGTAAGTAAAAGTTGTATTATTTTGTAATAATAATTATTATTATAAAAATATCAATATTTATAATTACTAAGATGACATTATGATAAAACGATAATTCTAATTATGATAACTTTAATATTTACGATAATTTTTAATATTATCTTTAAAATAATAATTCTATTTAAAATAATAATAATAATAATGATATTTTATAGTAATAATGACATTTCTATTAAAATGATAATTTTTGTTAAAATGATAGTTTTAATACTAACGATAATTTTAATAATAATAGTAATGATAAAAATAATAAGAACGATAATTTTATCTAAATCAATATCTTATAATATTTTAATTTCATCATGATACTCTTACCCATTATTTCCTAATCGTTTCGTTTAATAGCTTTTAATCGTCTTTTATATCGTGTTCGTAATAATGATAATAATAGTAATCAAAATAATTAGGTGTTACAAATATTTGTTTTAATTACACTAATATTAATAATGATAGTTACTATAACATTATTAACGATAATACTAATAATTATCTTAATGATAATATAGTAATAATAATAATAACAATAACAATAACCATTTTTAAATAATGATATATATATTAATAATGATAATAATAATAATAATACCAATAATAATAATAATAATAATAATAATAATAATAATAATAATAATAATAATAATAATAATAATAATAATAATTGGATAATAATAATAATACTAATTATAACTTTAACGATAATAACGATAGTAATAATAAAAAAAATAACAATTTTTAATGATAAATCCTTTTATTGATAAAGATAATAATAATAATAATAATAAGATAAAACTAGAACGACAATAATAACGACGATAATAATAATCATTTTTAATAATAATACAAAAATTCGATGGACTATAACTTCAAATCCGTTCATCGAAATCATTCGATATCTAAATGAAAAGTTCTTAATTTTTTGCTAGCTTTCCAACGACATGCATATCTCATACCTTATCTCAGTCGCATATATAACTAATTCAGGATTCAACATAACCTAACTAAAGGCAATATCAAAAGTACAAACATGCATAATCCTATATACTCGAGCACTAGTCAGGGATACACTATTAGTATGTAAAAGTTAAATTATGAGTACTCACGTATCAATATTGAGATTCAATATTGTAGGAAAGGTACGTAGACGCAACGGAGATGATAAACACTATATTGACCTCACGAGCATACCCATGAACCATACCAATCAACTCCATAGCTATAACCCATAATTTCCTTAATCCAATCCCACTCGAAAAACAATTTCGAAATCACTCGGACAGCACTCTGACGTAATATTTTATGTATACTAATAATATCTTGAAATAATACGGAGTAAATATATATATATATGTAAATCGATTGAGAGAGTTTAGAGAAAAATATTTTCAAGTTTCTATGAAATAATGAAACCTATTGAATTCTATTTATAATAGATTTTTGAATTATTAAAGTATGAATTATTAAAGTGAATTATTAAAGTATGAATTATTAAAGTGAATTATTAAAGTTTGAATTATTAAAGTGAATTATTAAAGTATGAATTATTAAAGTGAATTATTAAAGTATGAATTATTAAAGTGAATTATTAAAGTTAAAGTAAAGTAAAAATAAAGTAAAGGTAAAGTTTAAGTATAGTAAAAGTATAAAACTATGTACGTATAATACGCGTATAAATATATATAATATTAATTTAAATCGTTATATATATTTAATAAAATAAAATATAAATATCGTTATCTTTATCATACTGGTTAAGTAATGAGTTGTCAAAAGTGGTTCTAGATATTTATAAAAGTTATATACGTTTTAATAATAAAGTTCTTTTTAAACTGAAAACGTTTTTGTACGTTTGAAACTAAATCAAATAAATATAATAATTTTGTTTTCCAAAACCAAATATATTTTTAAGAATCATTTGGTTTAAAGGTTAAAATAATGGAAATCGTTATATCATAAAATGTTTTAAAAAAGTAGAATCATATATATTCATAATAGGTTTCAAGTTTTTAAATTACAGTTTGTTGGTGAAGCATGGGATAAAGTTCAAAGGTTAAATAAACGTATGAAATCATCTTAATGAAAAATGTCGAGTTACTTAACTTGTCGATATCCAACATCTAAGTTATTTACACTTCACGTTCTTACTTATAAATCACTTTACCATTTTTCGAATGTTGTCAAAAAGAATAGATTTCTTAAATCACAGTGGACCTCATAATATAGACCCGTAATCATATCATAATGTATCTGATAAATCAACAATTTGATATTATCTTCTAATTCCATCGATAAACATATTGAAATAAATACGATCATGTAAAGTATTATACGTTTAATACTTTATTAATATTCTCAAGTTATAATATATATATATATATATATATATATATATATATATATATATACATATATATACATATTTATTTTTATATAACGGTTCGTGAATCATCTGAATTTGGTCAAGGTTATAATGAATGTATGAACACAATTTAAAATTCTTGAGATTTAACTTAACAAACTTTGCTTATCGTGTCGGAATAATATAAAGATAAAGTTTAAATTTGATTGGAAATTTCCGGGTTGTCACAGTACCTACCCGTTAAAGAAATTTCGTCCCGAAATTCGAGTGGAAAGGTCGTGAATGATAATAAGTATGTTTTCATGATGCATACAGGCTAAAAATTAGAGTTTTATCATCAGCGAATAATTTGGATAAACAAACCATTTATATGAAGAGTACGAATGAAGCTAACATAGAAGAGTGAAATGAGTAAGTGTAGATTCATCTTATCATTTGACGTAGATATGATTGATTTCCAGATTTCAAGGGATTTGAAGAAAATCTTTGTAATAAGATTTGATTCTCCGGTAACAAAAGGAATTAGGATCCGCTTTAAATGCGATCGTCCATTTTAATTGTTCTGTCGGAGATTTTCTTATAAATTCACCTCCTTCCTTTTCTTACAACTCACACCTTCTGTTGATGCATTTTATGCAAGTCCCTAGACATCTACCCACGTCCATTGCAGGTACAACAGTTTACAGGCCACCATGATCGTTCGTTATTATCCTATCTGTGTTTGTATGTGGTTACAGCAACTGTAGGAACGAGATGTGGATGCTTGACTATGTTAGACTTAGTCAGACGTCCAAGTGAAGCCTCACTCGTACGGATGACAGGCTCATACGCACGATTGATGCTGAGCTAAGTCACAATTACAACCTAAATGAGAAGACACGAGTGAGTGATCACCCGTACGGCTGATGAAGCCAACTCGTATGTGTGATGGATGAATCGTACGGGTGAGTCAACAGCAGGGGTATATAAAGTCTTATGTTCTTCATTTTTAGGTTAAGCCTTTCATTTGTTACACACACTCAGATCTGGTGAGCTCCTCCGATTCTCTCTCAACCCAAATCACCCAGGTGGTGAATAATAGCTCTAGGTGTTGATCTAATCACACTTGATTTAGTTGTGGTATGACTAAATTAATCACAAAAAGCTTAACATATTCACTAGAGGGTTTGATTCACTTATTCCGTCATTGTGTGAGTTAAATCTGTTGATTTCTAAGTTCCTAGTCATGTTTCATCACCTTCTATTCTTTCCCCCTCAACTCATATTTTAAAGTATTCATCAATATGCTCCATCCAGTTTTGATTCTCGATATACTTATAACTTTCATATCGGTCATTCTTCTTTTTCATCTATCGCCGGAAGAATCTATTTACTTCTACTATACTCTTGGGTTTATAGTGTTTCTAGTTCTCCCGTGTCTTTATATTGCTATATGCATCGATATATATGGTTTATAATTTTTGATTTGTCGTTGGGCTTTATATCTTCCCTTATATTTCAAAGTCTCTGTTTCTATCTTCTATAATCATTGTCATCCACAGTTAATGCTCTCTTTTATTTGCTGCAATTTATACCCCAATTTCTATTTCGGAGTTTTATCCTTTCGTTTCTTCTTCTTACGATTAAGCACCGCTTGTAATGGTCCAGAATTCACAAATATGATTTTCGGAATGAACATTGTTAATGTTCTAGGAAGGAAATTGTGATGGCACGATCTTGACTTGTCAAATTACTAGAATACCTTGGAAAATGCTGAATCATCAAGAAATATTTTCTTGATATTTTAGAGGTTAAATAGAATACAAGAGTCGTATAACATGGCACATGATGATGTTATGATCTGTGAATCATCACGTTCCATTTAGAAACTCAGCATGAATTACTATAATATAATCACGTTGATCAAGTGTCATTATATTATACTAACTCATGCTTCAGTTTCCAACACTACTTCAAAAACATTCATATTTTAAACTCAAAGGTTTACAGAGTACAGGAACTAAACAGTTTCCTTTTTGATGTAATACAGATAGCGCAAAGAGATAAATGATTCCAGATAAGAATAGTTATGGAAATATCTTCAGAAATATGGAGGATATTTATAATGAAAGATACGATGATATCTTAGAATTTCTAATATCAGAGGATGATGAAGAATATTGTCTGTAAGGGTTTAGTGTCAGGAGCAAGGTATTCGTTAATGACTTCAGCAGACACTGAATCATTTGGATTCTTTGAAGGCAGGTTCAGTCTTTGTGATTTGTCCTCAGCCTCCTTCATACTTTGTTCAATCCGTTTTCCAGTTCTAAAACTTCTCTATTTCTGAGCTTTGTTAATACACTAATCTTTATCATCAAACTTTTTACTGCTAAGGTCGTTTACAGTTTTTGTTGCTTCATCAGCATTTCGAGAACTAGTTCGCGGTTCAGAGTGTTTTTCAGAAACTTCACATTCGAAGTATGTAAGCCTTGGAAATAGACGTTATGTATAACTGTTGGCGTCAACGTGCTGTGAGATTTCAAAATACTGATTGCTAACTCCCAATGATTCGTATGACAATTCTCGTTACAAGAGGCAGATGAGTAAATGATGAGGTTTCGATAAATATAAAGATTCTTCGGAATGACCAAGATCAGTGAAGTTGTTGGTAAGTTTATTGCTAATGTGGTGGAATATGAAAGGTTCTCCGGTAACAAAAGGGTAATCACATATATCAAAATTATGATAAGGCTACTCCGAATGAAAAAATTGAAGTTGTCTTGCTGGAGCTGTGATATAATTTGCTACTTTGCAAAGGAATTGCAAGGTTATTTTTGCTAATAAATGCCAAAAGATCTGACACAGATATGTGTTGAATTATGACTTTGGTTTCGAGAGCTTTTTAAGTACATAACTGTGGGTAATATGTGGTTGGATCATCATCTCGATTGCTCATTATTTGAAGTGTCTTCGGAGATTTTCGAAGGGTTTGAACATAGATTGTAATCGTTTGTATACATTTGATGTTCTAACACACTTTTGAAGTCAAAGTATAGCTTTGAAAGATGTAGGAATCTAAAAGTAATGGTACCGGTTATATCTCGAATTGAATTCTGAGATTTTAAAATCAGAATACTTAATTGGGTTTGAATGAGTATGGTTGTTTTGATTTCTATGAAACAATGTATATTATTGTGAAAGTAGGAAGTATAATTGATAATTTGCTTAATCTGATTCGAAGAATGTAACATATTAATTGTGAATTTATATATATCTCTCGAGTATTACCTACCCGTTAAAAAATTTTCACAATTAATATTTTGTACATAAGAATTTTATTACAGTCTTTATGAAAATATATATGTATATATTCTCCTCAGATGTAACATAGATTTTAATGAGTTAATACTAAATTAAACTCATTCGATTTACGGTTGGAACTAGAATTGAATAATTCCTTGAAGGTTTAGAGGTTACATAAGTATTTCTTCAATAATATTGAAATTATGAATCAATACTTCGTTATTTATTGAGATGTGATGTTGGTTTTCGTTAAATTCTTGTGAACTTCGCAAAGTACGAATGATGTTATCTGAAAAGGTTCGGTTACATCAATGATGAAGTGTAAAATCAAATATATACTTGATTTATTAGGAATTGGAATTTGTTGAATTGAGACAGAGATTGTAGTTAACGATGGTTAAGTCGCGGTGAGGGACGTACATTATTGCATATTTGTAATATGAATTAACTTAGTAGTTAAGATTCACACACAATAGCTTAGCACGGAAAGATTTATTTTTTATTTCAAAAAATATATATATATATATATATATAAAATATATATATATAATTTCTTCAGAGGGAATGAGTTAATTCTTCATAACTTGTTGATACAATATACACGTTATTGATTCGTAATGATGTCCACAGTGATTCTTGAACTGACGGAGTTTGTGATGTTATAGGTGTTGTTGATTCTGATGTTGACTGTACTGACGATGCTGGTGACGTTGACGGTACTGTTGATGCTGTTGGTAAAACAAGTTTAACTTGTTCATCACACACCATTTTTGTCAGGGTTTCTACTCTTCCTTCTATCATTTTGGTTCACTTAACTGATTTATGGTTAGGGCTAGATTAGATAATCTCTAAGACTTTAGAGATTATATAATCGCCGCGGAATGTTTCTCCAATGAAGTTATGAATTAATAATTCGTCAGTTATTGTTGTTGGTACTCCTTGGTATCTATGGTGCGTATGACGTTGATGCTCGTGGGGAAGATTGTGAAGTTGAGGTTTACAACGCGGTTGTGGTTGGAGGTGGTAATGGTACTGTTGGCGTTGATGATGGTGGTACTGGTTATGCTGCTGGTGCTGCTGCTGGTGTTTGTAATCTCTGCACCATATTCTCCAAAGCCACTACCCGAGCGTGAAGTTCGTTGACTTCTTCTATTATTCCAGGATGATTGTCGGTCGGAACGAGCGGATAAATAAAATCTAGAATTTGATGTAGTATATAATCGTGACGAGATACCCTGGAAATGAGAGAGAAAATGGTGTCTCGAACAGGTTCGCCGGTAAGTGCTTCAGGTTCTTCGCCAAGAAGGCAATGTGGTGGATGGAAAGGATCGCCTTCTTCTTGTTTCCAATGATTGAGGAGGCTACGAACCCATCCCCAATTCATCCAGAATAGGTGATGACTGATTGGTTGATCCATTCCGGTCACACTGCTTTCGGAGCTTGAGTGAGATTCCATTTCAGAATCCGAGTGACTTGAACTGATGACAAATTCCATTTCGTACGATTGGATAAAGGATTTTCGATATAAAAATGATTTTTCAGCTATCGGGTGGTATTCTATTTACATAGGATAACTATATATAGAGATCAAAAGATTTCATAGATTACGGAGGAATTTGCGGGGTATGTCAGGTAAAGTTTAAAGTAACAGATACGATAAGATATGATTTAGTAGATACGCTAAGATATGAAGTTTGTCTATACACTACTCATGCAATTAATGTAGCAAGACGTGTCTAGACTAATAATGATAAGCAGGTAATTTCCTATGGATGATAAGCAGATGATTTCCGACTAGAAATGATAAGCAAAACTTTTGACATGCAGACACGGTCGAAGTCCAGACTCACTAATGCATCCTAACGACTTATCAGTTAGACACACTAATGCAGACCTGGTTCGCTAAGACCACCGCTCTGATACCAACTGAAAGGACCCGTTCATATACATTATAAACGATTCACAATAGTTGATTACATTGCGAGGTATTTGACCTCTATATGATACATTTTACAAACATTGCATTCATTTTTAAAAGACAATCTTTCTTTACATCAAAAATTGACAGGCATGCATACCATTTCATAATATCCACTATCCATCTATAAATTGATTTAATAATAATCTTTGATGAACTCAATGACTCGAATGCAACGTTCTTCGAAATATGCTATGAAAGACTCCAAGTAATATCTTTAAAATGAGCAAATGCACAGCGGAAGATTTCTTTAACACCTGAGAATAAACATGTTTTAAAGTGTCAACCAAAAGGTTGGTGAGTTCATTAGTTTATCATAATCATTTATTTCCATCATTTTAATAGACCACAAGAATTTCATTTCCAGTTCTCATAAATATACGTCCCATGCATAGAGACAAAAAAATAATCATTCATATGGTGAACACCTGGTAACCGACATTAACTAGATACATATAAGAATATCCCCTATCATTCCGGGATCCTCCTTCGGACATGATATAATTTCGAAGTACTAAAGCATCCGGTACTTTGGATGGGGTTTGTTAGGCCCAATAGATCTATCTTTAGGATTCGCGTCAATTAGGGTGTCTGTTCCCTAATTCTTAGATTACCAGACTTTAATAAAAAGGGGCATATTCGATTTCGATAATTCAACCATAGAATGTAGTTTCAATTACTTGTGTCTATTTCGTCAAACATTTATAAAAGCGCATGTATTCTCAGTCCCAAAAATATAAAGGGTAAAAAGGCAAATGAAACTCACCATACTGTATTTCGTAGTAAAAATACATATAACGTCATTGAACAAGTGCAAGGTTGGCCTCAGATTCACGAACCTAAATTAATTATATATATTTATGTGTTGGTCAATATTTGTCTAACAAATTAGGTCAAGTCATAGTGTACCACAATCCTAATGCTCGAGACTAATATGCAAAAGTCAACAAAAGTAAATTTGACTCAAAATAATTTCCAAAAATTTATACATGATTAATATATAGTTTAAATATCGTCGTTTTATATTTTTAAATATTTTTAAAAGATTTATTAGAGTAAATAATATAATTTATTTATTAATAAATAAAATTTTATATTATATTTATATAATAAAATATAATAAAATATACTTTTATATATATTAAGTAATAAAATTTATAGGGTTCATTTAATATTATAAAGATAATATGATACGTATTATTAAAGTAAGTTATTACACGTAGTAAAATATGTTTGTATCAAATATTTATTTGATAAAATAATATCTATAATGATAGTAAGTAAAAGTTGTATTATTTTGTAATAATAATTATTATTATAAAAATATCAATATTTATAATTACTAAGATGACATTATGATAAAACGATAATTCTAATTATGATAACTTTAATATTTACGATAATTTTTAATATTATCTTTAAAATAATAATTCTATTTAAAATAATAATAATAATAATGATATTTTATAGTAATAATGACATTTCTATTAAAATGATAATTTTTGTTAAAATGATAGTTTTAATACTAACGATAATTTTAATAATAATAGTAATGATAAAAATAATAAGAACGATAATTTTATCTAAATCAATATCTTATAATATTTTAATTTCATCATGATACTCTTACCCATTATTTCCTAATCGTTTCGTTTAATAGCTTTTAATCATCTTTTATATCGTGTTCGTAATAATGATAATAATAGTAATCAAAATAATTAGGTGTTACAAATATTTGTTTTAATTACACTAATATTAATAATGATAGTTACTATAACATTATTAACGATAATACTAATAATTATCTTAATGATAATATAGTAATAATAATAATAACAATAACAATAACCATTTTTAAATAATGATATATATATTAATAATGATAATAATAATAATAATACCAATAATAATAATAATAATAATAATAATAATAATAATAATAATAATAATAATAATAATAATAATAATAATAATAATAATAATAATAATAATTGGATAATAATAATAATACTAATTATAACTTTAACGATAATAACGATAGTAATAATAAAAAAAATAACAATTTTTAATGATAAATCCTTTTATTGATAAAGATAATAATAATAATAATAATAAGATAAAACTAGAACGACGATAATAACGACGATAATAATAATCATTTTTAATAATAATACAAAAATTCGATGGACTATAACTTCAAATCCGTTCATCGAAATCATTCGATATCTAAATAAAAAGTTCTTAATTTTTCGCTAGCTTTCCAACGACATGCATATCTCATACCTTATCTCAGTCGCATATATAACTAATTCAGGATTCAACATAACCTAACTAAAGGCAATATCAAAAGTACAAACATGCATAATCCTATATACTCGAGCACTAGTCAGGGATACACTATTAGTATGTAAAAGTTAAATTATGAGTACTCACGTATCAATATTGAGATTCAATATTGTAGGAAAGGTACGTAGACGCAACGGAGATGATAAACACTATATTGACCTCACGAGCATACCCATGAACCATACCAATCAACTCCATAGCTATAACCCATAATTTCCTTAATCCAATCCCACTCGAAAAACAATTTCGAAATCACTCGGACAGCACTCTGACGTAATATTTTATGTATACTAATAATATCTTGAAATAATACGGAGTAAATATATATATATGTAAATCGATTGAGAGAGTTTAGAGAAAAATATTTTCAAGTTTCTATGAAATAATGAAACCTATTGAATTCTATTTATAATAGATTTTTGAATTATTAAAGTATGAATTATTAAAGTGAATTATTAAAGTATGAATTATTAAAGTGAATTATTAAAGTTTGAATTATTAAAGTGAATTATTAAAGTATGAATTATTAAAGTGAATTATTAAAGTATGAATTATTAAAGTGAATTATTAAAGTTAAAGTAAAGTAAAAATAAAGTAAAGGTAAAGTTTAAGTATAGTAAAAGTATAAAACTATGTACGTATAATACGCGTATAAATATATATAATATTAATTTAAATCGTTATATATATTTAATAAAATAAAATATAAATATCGTTATCTTTATCATACTGGTTAAGTAATGAGTTGTCAAAAGTGGTTCTAGATATTTATAAAAGTTATATACGTTTTAATAATAAAGTTCTTTTTAAACTGAAAACGTTTTTGTACGTTTGAAACTAAATCAAATAAATATAATAATTTTGTTTTCCAAAACCAAATATATTTTTAAGAATCATTTGGTTTAAAGGTTAAAATAATGGAAATCGTTATATCATAAAATGTTTTAAAAAAGTAGAATCATATATATTCATAATAGGTTTCAAGTTTTTAAATTACAGTTTGTTGGTGAAGCATGGGATAAAGTTCAAAGGTTAAATAAACGTATGAAATCATCTTAATGAAAAATGTCGAGTTACTTAACTTGTCGATATCCAACATCTAAGTTATTTACACTTCACGTTCTTACTTATAAATCACTTTACCATTTTTCGAATGTTGTCAAAAAGAATAGATTTCTTAAATCACAGTGGACCTCATAATATAGACCCGTAATCATATCATAATGTATCTGATAAATCAACAATTTGATATTATCTTCTAATTCCATCGATAAACATATTGAAATAAATACGATCATGTAAAGTATTATACGTTTAATACTTTATTAATATTCTCAAGTTATAATATATATATATATATATATATATATACATATATATACATATTTATTTTTATATAACGGTTCGTGAATCGTCTGAATTTGGTCAAGGTTATAATGAATGTATGAACACAATTTAAAATTCTTGAGATTTAACTTAACAAACTTTGCTTATCGTGTCGGAATAATATAAAGATAAAGTTTAAATTTGATTGGAAATTTCCGGGTTGTCACAAAAATTCCCTAATTAACGTTGGATAAATGACTTCATCGAATTCAAGGATTGAGAAGCAATTGTTTTGAGTGAAAAGTTGAGTTAGTTCGGGAAATTCGATATGATGAACAACACGCTCTTCATGAAGTGTTCTAGTTTCCATGTGTTGCATATTGTTCGAAATACGTTGATTTCTCGTGTTGGTCATTTCCTAGAAAAGCCACATTTTTAGCAAAATATGCAAGTTTATCATATAATTTTGAAAAACTATATGCCAAACATGTGTAGATTAGTCCCTGTCTAGACTCATTTTGAAAACAAAATTTTGAAAGTAAATTGTGCCATTTTTTTTTGAAAATTTAGACCAGTTTCATCATTTTGCTTTATGTTTGTCAAGAATAGATACTAGGTTCACAAGTATCATAATGATTTGTTCAAACATATGTATGTGCATGAGTGGGTTTAAAAGTTTAAAACATATATGAGATTTTATGCAAGAAACCACTATTATGGCAAATTTGATAAGTAATGCTTTTCATAACATTTTTACTCATATATTTAAGGAATTCATGCAAGAAACAAGTGTTCCTATTAGTTTGGAAAGACTCTTATATAATTTATCAAGTAAAATTGAATGTAAGTTTTGGATGCTTACCTTGAAGAAAATTGAAAGAGTTTGGACCACTTTTTAGAGAGTACTTGAAAATAGGACAAAAGAAAATCTAGAAATCCAGTGGTTGGGGTTTAAAGAAAAGATGTGGTTGGTGGAAAAGTTGTTTAGATATTAAAGAGAGTACATAAAAGACAAAGAAAAACGTCAGACGCTAGGCGGCTGCCTACACGGTCGACCGTAGTTCCCAACCTACGGAGTATGTTCCATCATTCCCAACCTATTCCTAAGCAAGTTAATGGTTTCCTTTTTAAGGGGCTTAGTGAATATGTCAGCTATGTTTTTAGCTACCTTGTCTATCACAATATTACCATTTTGGACGTGGTTACGAAGGAAGTGGTGCCTAATGTCTATGTGTTTAGTCCTAGAGTGTAATATTTGATTTTTAGATAAATCTATAGCACTTTTGTTATCACAACATATGGGTATTTCGGATGAGATGATACCGTAATCAAGGAAGGTTTGCTTCATCCATAACACTTGTGCACATGCTCTTCCCATATCTACATATTCGGCTTCGGTGGTAGACAATGCAATAGACGCTTGCTTCTTCGAGAACCATGATGTTAAGCAAAGACCCATGAACGCGCATACTCCACTTGTGCTTTTTCTATCAATCATTGATCCTCCGTGATCGGAATCCGCAAAGCAAATAATATCAAGCCCGGTGAACTTTGGATACCATAACCCAAGGTGCATTATCCTTTTGACGGCCTCAACGTGTGATGTCTTTGGATTTTCTTGAAATCTTGCACACAAGCACAAACTAAACATGATATCGGGTCGACTTTCCGTTAAATATAGAAGGGATATAATCATTCCCCTATATTTGGTTTTGAGATCTCCATTCCGAACTTTTTGATCATTTCATGAATGTACTTTTGTTAATTGATAAACGTTCCATCTTCTAGTTGTTTGATTTGAAGTCTGAGAAAGAACTTGAGTTCACCCATCATGCTCATTTCAAACTCGTTATGCATTAACTTAGAAAACTCATTGCTAAGAGATTCGTTAGTAGAGTCAAATACAATATCATCAACATATATTTGAACTATAACTAAATCCTTTTCATGCCTTTTAATAAAAAGTGTATTATCAATTTTTCTCATTTCATAACTGTGATTTATTAAAAAGGTTCTAAGTATTTCATACCATGCTCTAGGGGCTTGTTTAAGTCCATAGAGAGCCTTTTTAAGTTTAAAAACATGATATGGCTTTTCAAAATCTTCAAACCCCGTAGGTTGTGATACGTATACTTCTTCATTTACGACACCATTTAAAAAGGCACTTTTGACATCCATTTGATAAAGTTTGAAGTTATTGGCACATGCATATGCAAGAAGTATTCTTATAGACTCTAGCCTAGCGACAGGAGCAAATGTTTTATCATAATCAATTCCCTCTTGTTAGCTATATCCTTGTGCAACTAGCCTAGCTTTGTTTCTAACTACATTGCCATCTTCATCTAGTTTGTTTCTATAAACCCATTTGGTACCTATGATATTGCTCTCACCAGGTAAAGGAACTAAATCCCATACATCACTTCTTTGGAATTAATTTAATTCCTCTTGCATTGCTTCTACCCAACTTTCATCTAATAGGGCTTCCTTAATATTTTTGGGTTCTATTTGGGAGATGAAAGCATAGCTGGCAATTAGGTTGAATGCTTGTGACCTAGTGGTTCTAGTATTGTTGTCTCCTATGAATTGATCTATGGGATGATCCTTAACATGTTTAAGATCGATCGAGGATGCTAAGTTATCCTTACTTGGTTTTAAATGAGATCCATCATCATTTATTTCATTGGACTCAATTTGAGTTAACATTATTTCTATAGCATCTTGTTCTATCACATCATCATCCTCTAAAGGTTTAGTCTTAGGTGGCGGAGGAGTTTCATTGAATGTGACGTCTAATGTAGTGACCCGAACTTTTCCATGTTTATATATATTAATTGAGATTGATATTTACATGATTAAATGTTTCCAACATGTTAAGCAATCAAACTTGTTAAGACTTGATTAATTGAAATATGTTTCATATAGACAATTGACCACCCAAGTTGACCGGTGATTCACGAACGTTAAAAATTGTAAAAACGACATGACGATATATATATGGATATACATATGGTTAACATGAGATTATGATAAGTAAGTATCTCCATAAGTATATTAACAATGAGTTATATACATATAAACAAGACTACTAACTTAAGGATTTCGAAACGAGACATATATGTAACGATTATCGTTGTAACGACATTTAAATGTATATATATCATATTAAGATATATTAATATATCATAATATCATGATAATATAATAATTTAACATCTCATTAGATATAATAAACAATGGGTTACCAACATTAATTGAGATCGTTAACTTAAAGGTTTCAAAACAACACTTACATGTAACGACTAACGATGACTTAACGACTCAGTTAAAATGTATATACATGTAGTGTATTTAGATGTATTAAAATACTTTTGGAAGACTTCAAGACATATATCAAAACACTCATACTTAACGAAAATGGTTAGAGTTACTTTCCCATTCTTTTCTTTCATCAAGAATTCTAGTCGTATTCTTACCCGTATTATACACAGCTTTAAAACGTACTTACTATGGGTATATACCAATAGGAACTAGCATGGGATTCCACTCTTGATTATGTCATGTATGACTAATCAATTTTAACTTCTACCATGAGCTAGTCAACTAACTAGAACTCCTTTTAACCCCACTCACCACTCACCAATTACCACTCATCATTCACTCCATTTCACTTCCAATTCTCTTTCTAATTCTCTCTCAACACACACACACACTATTATGAACGTATTTTTCCAGTAGTTAATCATCATCTTCATCAAAAATCACTTCAAGAATCAAGCTATAATCATCATAGGAAGAACACTTCAAGAACACTTCAAAAATCCCTTCAAGTTTACTAATTTACTTCCAAGCTTTCTAATCCATTCCAAGTAATCATCTAAGATCAAGAAACCATTGTTATATATAGTAGGTTATCTTTCTTATTCAAGGTAATATTCATATTCAAACTTTGATTCAATTTCTATAACTATAAACTATCTTAATTCGAGTAAAAATCTTACTTGAACTTGTTTTTGTGTCATGATCCTACTTCAAGAACTTTCAAGCCATCCAAGATCCTTTGAAGCTAGATCATTTCTTGTCACTTCCAGTAGGTTTACCTACTAAACTTGAGGTAGTAATGATGTTCATAACATCATTCGATTCATATATATAAAACTATCTTATTCGAAGGTTTAAACTTGTAATCACTAGAACATAGTTTAGTTAATTCTAAACTTGTTCGCAAACAAAAGTTAATCCTTCTAACTTGACTTTTAAAATCAAATAAACACATGTTATATATCTATATGATATGCTAACTTAATGATTTAAAACCTGGAAACACGAAAAATACCGTAAAACCGGATTTACGCCGTCGTAGTAACACCGCGGGCTGTTTTGGGTTAGTTAATTAAAAACTATGATAAACTTTGATTTAAAAGTTGTTATTCTGAGAAAATTAATGTTATTATGAACATGAAACTATATACAAAAATTATGGTTAAACTCAAAGTGGAAGTATGTTTTCTAAAATGGTCATCTAGACGTCGTTCTTTCGACTGAAATGACTACCTTTACAAAAACGACTTGTAACTTATTTTTCTGACTATAAACCTATACTTTTTCTATTTAGATTCATAAAATAGAGTTCAATATGAAACCATAGCAATTTGATTCACTCAAAACGGATTTAAAATGAAGAAGTTATGGGTAAAACAAGATTGGATAATTTTTCTCATTTTAGCTACGTGAAAATTGGTAACAAATCTATTCCAACCATAACTTAATCAACTTGTATTGTATATTATGTAATCTTTAGATACCATAGACACGTATACAATGTTTCGACCTATCATGTCGACACATCTATATATATTTCGGAACAACCATAGACACTCTATATGTGAATGTTGGAGTTAGCTATACAGGGTTGAGGTTGATTCCAAAATATATATAGTTTGAGTTGTGATCAATACTGAGATACGTATACACTGGGTCGTGGATTGATTCAAGATAATATTTATCGATTTATTTCTGTACATCTAACTGTGGACAACTAGTTGTAGGTTACTAACGAGGACAGCTGACTTAATAAACTTAAAACATCAAAATATATTAAAAGTGTTGTAAATATATTTTGAACATACTTTGATATATATGTATATATTGTTATAGGTTCGTGAATCAACCAGTGGCCAAGTCTTACTTCCCGACGAAGTAAAAATCTGTGAAAGTGAGTTATAGTCCCACTTTTAAAATCTAATATTTTTGGGATGAGAATACATGCAGGTTTTATAAATGATTTATAAAATAGACACAAGTACGTGAAACTACATTCTATGGTTGAATTATCGAAATCGAATATGCCCCTTTTTATTAAGTCTGGTAATCTAAGAATTAGGGAACATACACCCTAATTGACGCGAATCCTAAAGATAGATCTATTGGGCCTAACAAATCCCATCCAAAGTACCGGATGCTTTAGTACTTCGAAATTTATATCATATCCGAAGGGTGTCCCGGAATGATGGGGATATTCTTATATATGCATCTTGTTAATGTCGGTTACCAGGTGTTCACCATATGAATGATTTTTATCTCTATGTATGGGATGTGTATTGAAATATGAAATCTTGTGGTCTATTGTTACAATTTGATATATATAGGTTAAACCTATAACTCACCAACATTTTTGTTGACGTTTAAAGCATGTTTATTCTCAGGTGAATACTAAGAGCTTCCGCTGTTGCATACTAAAATAAGGACAAGATTTGGAGTCCATGTTTGTATGATACTGTGTAAAAACTGCATTCAAGAAACTGATTTTGATGTAACATATTTGTATTGTAAACCATTATGTAATGGTCGTGTGTAAACAGGATATTTTAGATTATCATTATTTGATAATCTACGTAAAGCTTTTTAAAACCTTTATTTATGAAATAAAGGTTATGGTTTGTTTTAAAAATGAATGCAGTCTTTGAAAAACGTCTCATATAGAGGTCAAAACCTCGCAACGAAATCAATTAATATGGAACGTTTTTAATCAATAAGAACGGGACATTTCAGTTGGTATCCGAACGTTAGTCTTAGAGAACCAGAATTTTGCATTAGTGTGTCTTATCGAGTTTGTTAGGATGCATTAGTGAGTCTGGACTTCGACCGTGTTTACTTGAAAAATGATTGCTTAACAAATTTTGTTGGAAACTATATATTTTTAACATGTGAATATTATGTGATATATTAATCTCTTAACGCGTTTGATATTATGTGATAGATGTCTACCTCTAGAACAAGTCCCATTGACTCACCTAATAATAATGAAGAGTCAAATGTAAATTGGAATGATTCGTGGACTGATTCACAAGTTCCCGAAGAGGAACCGGAAGAAGAGTCGGAACCAGAAGAAGAATCGGAACCGGAAGAAGAATCGGAACCGGATGAAGAAATAGAACCGGTGGGGGAAATAATAAAACGGTTAAGTAAAAGAAAATCCTCAACCAACCGACCAAGGTTAATTATGGTCAATGGTGTTTCCGCTAAGGAAGCAAAATATTGGGAGGATTACCAATTCTCCGATGAATCGGATTCTGACGAGAATTCCGATGATGTTATAGAAATTACCCCAACTGAATTTAAAAAGGCAAAAGAAAATAATAAGGGAAAGGGCATAAAAATAGAGAAATCTAATTCCAAACCCGATGAACTTTATATGTATCGTCAACCCCCGAAGTCCTTAAGTTGTAACAATGACCCGGGAACCTCTAAACTACCAGGTTTTTCTAAACCAATGTGGAAAACGACGGCTCGTATTAGGGGAACATCATATATCCCTAGAAACTTGGCAAAACGAACCAAAACCGTAGAAGAAGAAACAAGCGAGTCGGAATAAGATAGTTGTATTCGTGTGGTGTAATATATGTAATATAGTGTGCTTATGCTTTATGATATATGTAAAAATTGCTTGTATTAATAAGTATTTTTTTTATGAATCTAACTCTTGTCTATTTTACAGTATAAAAACACAAAATGGATAGACAACCCAATATTTTAAGAGACCTACCCAGAGACATGATTGATGAAATCTTGTCTAGAGTCGGTCAGAATTCTTCGGCACAACTATTTAAGGCGAGATCAGTTTGTAAGACATTCGAAGAACGTTCCAAGAATGCCTTGGTTTATAAAAGGCTTTCGTTCGAAAGATGGGGGATATCACATTGGGAAATCCATAAGTTACGATGTGTTTACTTTGACGCATATATTGTGGGGAACCCAAATGCTATTTTACGCAATGGGTTAAGAAATTATTTTGACTCAATATATCCTAATATTGGACTTCGTGATTTAGAAAAATTGGCTAACATGCAACATAAAGAAGCATGTTATGCTTACGGATTAGTAATGTTCGCTTCTCACAAAGTGAGAACAAGAACATCGGCCTACAACTGTTAAACAAAACGTTCCCACAAGTGACGGAGTCGGTAATTGGGGTAAGAAATGAGGTTTTTAGATTGTTACTGGACTGTTGGACATTACGTAACCCTCGTCCCTTTGACGACGTTACAACACGCTGTCTTATCAACGGCCATAAAGGTTGTGTTCCACAAGACCAAGGATGGGAAGTAGTCCTAGTAAAACCAGAATGCATGACTTGTTTCTGGACGTATGAATTACGTGTCTTTATTGCCTTTGCTGAACGACTTGTGTACTAGCTAGAATTATCTTCACAACTATCTTGTATCAAAGTTATTGTGTGCTATATTTCATGCTTTATGTAAAATAAGCGGTATTGTAAGTTTGTAAAATATTGTATAAAAGTTTGAACGCGAAATATTATTATAATCAGTTTTTCATATAGAATTGTAGTAGTTGAATTGTATATTAGCTACTAAGTATGAACTTAACGGGTAGGTACTACCCGAATTTAAACTTATAAAACGCTAATATGAAGAAAAAGCTTTTATAAATGAGTTCATATTATGCTACGAAATACTATTAACTACTCTTAATATTCTGTATGATTAACTTGTTCCATTTGACTATTTTGAAGGAAATGGCACCGACTACTCGACACACCGTGAATATGAATGAAGAGGAATTCCGTACTTTTCTAGCTTCAAACATAGCCGCAGTACAGGCTGCGCTACATACCAACAATAACCTTGGATCTAGCAGTACAGGAAATCGTGTAGGATGCACCTACAAAGAATTCACTGCCTGCAAACCTTTGGAATTTGATGGAACCGAAGGACCGATCGGATTGAAACGGTGGACCGAGAAGGTCGAATCGGTGTTTGCCATAAGTAAGTGTACTGAAGAGGATAAAGTAAAGTATGCTACGCATACCTTCACAGGTTCTGCGTTAACATGGTGGAATACCTATCTAGAGCAAGTGGGACAAGACGATGCGTACGCACTACCGTGGTCAGCATTCAAGCACTTGATGAACGAGAAGTACCGTCCCAGAACCGAGGTCAATAAGCTCAAGACAGAACTTAGAGGGTTACGAACCCAAGGATTTGATATTACCACGTACGAAATACGATTCACAGAATTGTGCCTATTGTGTCCGGGAGCATTCGAAGATGAGGAAGAGAAGATCGACGCGTTTGTGAAAGGATTACCGAAAAGAATCCAAGAAGATATAAGTTCACACGAGCCCGCCTCCATACAACAGGCATGTAGAATGGCTCACAAACTAGTGAACCAGATTGAAGAAAGAATTAAAGAACAGACTGCTGAAGAGGCCAATGTGAAGCAACGGTGATAAGAATCACCAATACAACAACAACAGCAATTACAACAATAATCGCAACAATTATCCCAACAATCGCAACATCAATCGCAACTACAACAAACGGCCCAACAACAACAACAACAACAACAACAACAACAACTACAACAATCATACCAACAACAATAATAACCGCAACAACAACAACAATCAGAAGCAGCTATGCCAAAGGTGTGAAAAGTATCACTCGGGGTTCTGCACCAAATTTTGCAACAAGTGTAAAAGAAATGGTCATAGCGCGGCGAAGTGTGAGGTCTACGGACCAGGGGTTAATAGAACGAAAGGAACAAATGGTGTTGGAACGAGTAATGGTGGAGCAAGTAGTGTCGGAGCAAGTTATGCCAATGTAGTTTGTTATAAATGTGGAAAACCGGGCCACATTATTAGAAATTGCCCGAACCAGGAGAACACGAATGGACAAGGCCGCGGAAGAGTTTTCAATATTAATGCGGCAGAGGCACAGGAAGACCCGGAGCTTGTTACGGGTACGTTTCTTATTGACAATAAATCTGCTTACCTTTTATTTGATTCGGGTGCGGATAGAAGCTATATGAGTAGAGATTTTTGTGCTAAATTAAGTTGTCCATTGACGCCTTTGGATAGTAAATTTTTACTCGAATTAGCAAATGGTAAATTAATTTCAGCAGATAATATATGTCGGAATCGAGAAATTAAACTGGTTAGCGAAACATTTAAGATTGACTTGATAACAGTAGAGTTAGGGAGTTTTGATGTGATAATCGGTATGGACTGGTTGAAAGAAGTGAAAGCATAGATCGTTTGTTACAAAAATGCAATTCGCATTATACGAGAAAAAGGAAAACCCTTAATGGTGTACGGAGAAAAGGGCAACACGAAGCTACATCTTATTAGTAATTTGAAGGCACACAAACTAATAAGAAAAGGTTGCTATGCTGTTCTAGCACACGTCGAGAAAGTACAAACTGAAGAAAAGAGCATCAATGATGTTCCCGTCGCAAAAGAATTTCCCGATGTATTTCCGAAAGAATTACCGGGATTACCCCCACATCGATCCGTTGAATTTCAAATAGATCTTGTACCAGGAGCTGCACCAATAGCTCGTGCTCCTTACAGACTCGCACCCAGCGAGATGAAAGAACTGCAAAGCCAATTACAAGAACTTTTAGAGCGTGGTTTCATTCGACCAAGCACATCACCGTGGGGAGCTCCTGTTTTGTTTGTCAAGAAGAAAGATGGTACATTCAGGTTGTGTATCGACTACCGAGAGTTGAACAAACTTACCATCAAGAACCACTACCCACTACCGAGAATCGATGACTTATTTGATCAACTACAAGGCTCGTCTATTTATTCAAAGATTGACTTACGTTCCGGGTATCATCAAATGCGGGTGAAAGAAGATGATATTCCAAAGACTGCTTTCAGAACACGTTACGGTCATTACGAGTTTATGGTCATGCCATTTGGTTTAACTAATGCACCAGCTGTGTTCATGGACCTTATGAACCGAGTGTGTGGACCATACCTTGACAAGTTTGTCATTGTTTTCATTGATGACATACTTATTTACTCAAAGAATGAGCAAGAACACGGTGAACATTTGAGAAAGGTGTTAGAAGTATTGAGGAAGGAAGAATTGTACGCTAAGTTTTCAAAGTGTGTATTTTGGTTGGAAGAAGTTCAATTCCTCGGTCACATAGTGAACAAAGAAGGTATTAAGGTGGATCCGGCAAAGATAGAAACTGTTGAAAAGTGGGAAACCCCGAAAACTCCGAAACACATACGCCAGTTTTTAGGACTAGCTGGTTACTACAGAAGGTTCATCCAAGACTTTTCCACAATAGCAAAACCCTTGACTGCATTAACGCATAAAGGGAAGAAATTTGAATGGAATGATGAACAAGAGAAAGCGTTTCAGTTATTGAAGAAAAAGCTAGCTACGGCACCTATATTGTCATTGCCTGAAGGGAATGATGATTTTGTGATTTATTGTGACGCATCAAAGCAAGGTCTCAGTTGTGTATTAATGCAACGAACGAAGGTGATTGCTTATGCGTCTAGACAATTGAAAATTCACGAGCAAAATTATACGACGCATGATTTGGAATTAGGCGGGGTTGTTTTTGCATTAAAGACTTGGAGGCACTACTTATATGGGGTCAAAAGTATTATATATACCGACCACAAAAGTCTTCAACACATATTTAATCAGAAACAACTGAATATGAGGCAGCGTAGGTGGATTGAATTGTTGAATGATTACGACTTTGAGATTCGTTACCACCCGGGGAAGGCAAATGTGGTAGCCGATGCCTTGAGCAGGAAGGACAGAGAACCCATTCGAGTAAAATCTATGAATATAATGATTCATAATAACCTTACTACTCAAATAAAGGAGGCGCAACAAGGAGTTTTAAAAGAAGGAAAATTAAAGGATGAAATACCCAATGGATCGGAGCAGCATCTTAATATTCGGGAAGACGGAACCCGGTATAGGGCTGAAAGAATTTGGGTACCAAAATTTGGAGATATGAGAAATATGGTACTTAGAGAAGCTCATAAATCCAGATACTCCCCTGGAACGGGGAAGATGTACAAGGACCTCAAGAAACATTTTTGGTGGCCGGGTATGAAAGCCGATGTTGCTAAATACATAGGAGAATGTTTGACGTGTTCTAAGGTCAAAGCTGAGCATCCGAAACCATCAGGTCTACTTCAACAACCCGAAATCCCGGAATGGAAATGGGAAAACATTACCATGGATTTCATCACTAAATTGCCAAGGACTACAAGTGGTTTTGATACTATTTGGGTAATAGTTGATCGTCTCACCAAATCAGCACACTTCCTGCCAATAAGAGAAGATGACAAGATGGAGAAGTTAGCACGACTGTATTTGAAGGAAGTCGTCTCCAGACATGGAATACCAATCTCTAATATCTCTGATAGGGATGGCAGATTTATTTCAAGATTCTGGCAGACATTACAGCAAGCATTAGGAACTCGTCTAGACATGAGTACTGCCTATCATCCACAAACTGATGGGCAGAGTGAAAGGACGATACAAACGCTTGAAGACATGCTACGAGCATGTGTTATTGATTTCGGAAACGGTTGGGATCGACATCTACCGTTAGCAGAATTTTCCTACAACAACAGCTACCATTCAAGCATTGAGATGGCGCCGTTTGAAGCACTTTATGGTAGAAAGTGTAGGTCTCCGATTTGTTGGAGTGAAGTGGGGGATAGACAAATTACGGGTCCGGAGATTATACAAGAAACTACCGAGAAGATCATCCAAATTCAACAACGGTTGAAAACCGCCCAAAGTCGACAAAAGAGCTACGCTGACATTAAAAGAAAAGATATAGAATTTGAAATTGGAGAGATGGTCATGCTTAAAGTTGCACCTTGGAAAGGCGTTGTTCGATTTGGTAAATGAGGGAAATTAAATCCAAGGTATATTGGACCATTCAAGATTATTGATCGTGTCGGACCAGTAGCTTACCGACTTGAGTTACCTCAACAACTCGCGGCTGTACATAACACTTTCCACGTCTCGAATTTGAAGAAATGTTTTGCTAAAGAAGATCTCACTATTCCGTTAGATGAAATCCAAATCAACGAAAAACTCCAATTCATCGAAGAACCCGTCGAAATAATGGATCGTGAGGTTAAAAGACTTAAGCAAAATAAGATACCAATTGTTAAGGTTCGATGGAATGCTCGTAGAGGACCCGAGTTCACCTGGGAGCATGAAGATCAGATGAAGAAGAAATACCCGCATCTATTTCCAGAAGATTCGTCAACACCTTCAACAGCTTAAAATTTCGGGACGAAATTTAATTAACGGGTAGGTACTGTAGTGACCCGAACTTTTCCATGTTTATATATATTAATTGAGATTGATATTTACATGATTAAATGTTTCCAACATGTTAAACAATCAAACTTGTTAAGACTTGATTAATTGAAATATGTTTCATATAGACAATTGACCACCCAAGTTGACCGGCGATTCACGAACGTTAAAACTTGTAAAAATGACATGACGATATATATATGGATATACATATGGTTAACATGAGATTATGATAAGTAAGTATCTCCATAAGTATATTAACAATGAGTTATATACATATAAACAAGACTACTAACTTAAGGATTTCGAAACGAGACATATATGTAACGATTATCGTTGTAACGACATTTAAATGTATATATATCATATTAAGATATATTAATATGTCATAATATCATGATAATATAATAATTTAACATCTCATTAGATATAATAAACAATGGGTTACCAACATTAATTGAGATCGTTAACTTAAAGGTTTCAAAACAACACTTACATGTAACGACTAACGATGACTTAACGACTCAGTTAAAATGTATATACATGTAGTGTATTTAGATGTATTAAAATACTTTTGGAAGACTTCAAGACATATATCAAAACACTCATACTTAACGAAAATGGTAACAGTTACTTTCCCATTCTTTTCTTTCATCAAGAATTCTAGTCGTATTCTTACCCGTATTATACACAGCTTCAAAACGTACTTACTATGGGTATATACCAATAGGAACTAGCATGGGATTCCACTCTTGATTATGTCATGTATGACTAATCAATTTTAACTTCTACCATGAGCTAGTCAACTAACTAGAACTCCTTTTAACCCCACTCACCACTCACCAATTACCACTCATCATTCACTCCATTTCACTTCCAATTCTCTTTCTAATTCTCCCTCAACACACACACACACACACACACACACACTATTATGAACGTATTTTTCCAGTAGTTAATCATCATCTTCATCAAAAATCACTTCAAGAATCAAGCTATAATCATCATAGGAAGAACACTTCAAGAACACTTCAAAAATCCCTTCAAATTTACTAATTTACTTCCAAGCTTTCTAATCCATTCCAAGTAATCATCTAAGATCAAGAAACCTTTGTTATATATAGTAGGTTATCTTTCTTATTCAAGGTAATATTCATATTCAAACTTTGATTCAATTTCTATAACTATAAACTATCTTAATTCGAGTAAAAATCTTACTTGAACTTGTTTTTGTGTCATGATCCTACTTCAAGAACTTTCAAGCCATCCAAGATCCTTTGAAGCTAGATCATTTCTTGTCACTTCCAGTAGGTTTACCTACTAAACTTGAGGTATTAATGATGTTCATAACATCATTCGATTCATATATATAAAACTATCTTATTCGAAGGTTTAAACTTGTAATCACTAGAACATAGTTTAGTTAATTCTAAACTTGTTCGCAAACAAAAGTTAATCCTTCTAACTTGACTTTTAAAATCAAATAAACACATGTTCTATATCTATATGATATGCTAACTTAATGATTTAAAACCTGGAAACACGAAAAACACCGTAAAACCGGATTTACGCCGTCGTAGTAACACCGCGGGCTGTTTTGGGTTAGTTAATTAAAAACTATGATAAACTTTGATTTAAAAGTTGTTATTCTGAGAAAATGATTGTTATTATGAATATGAAACTATATCCAAAAATTATGGTTAAACTCAAAGTGGAAGTATGTTTTCTAAAATGGTCATCTAGACGTCGTTCTTTCGACTGAAATGACTACCTTTACAAAAACGACTTGTAACTTATTTTTCTGACTATAAACCTATACTTTTTCTGTTTAGATTCATAAAATAGAGTTCAATATGAAACCATAGCAATTTGATTCACTCAAAATGGATTTAAAATGAAGAAGTTATGGGTAAAACAAGATTGGATAATTTTTCTCATTTTAGCTACGTGAAAATTGGTAACAAATCTATTCCAACCATAACTTAATCAACTTGTATTGTATATTATGTAATCTTGAGATACCATAGACACGTATACAATGTTTCGACCTATCATGTCGACACATCTATATATATTTCGGAACAACCATAGACACTCTATATGTGAATGTTGGAGTTAGCTATACAGGGTTGAGGTTGATTCCAAAATATATATAGTTTGAGTTGTGATCAATACTGAGATACGTATACACTGGGTCGTGGATTGATTCAAGATAATATTTATCGATTTATTTCTGTACATCTAACTGTGGACAACTAGTTGTAGGTTACTAACGAGGACAGCTGACTTAATAAACTTAAAACATCAAAATATATTAAAAGTGTTGTAAATTGATAGTGCTCCAAATGAACATATATTTAGTAGCAATATCGTTCCAATATGTAAAGTTTTTAAATGTAATTTCCTTATTTTTAGTTGTAATAGTTAAATAAATAAGTGCGAAGACGAAAGACGCAAATCGCTCGAAAATGAAGATTTAAAGACAAAAACGAAGATTTGAAAGACCAAAACGTCCAAAAAGCTCAAATGTACAAGATACAATTCAAAAGGTTCAATTTATTGATGAAGAACGTCTAAAAATGACAAGAGTACAAGTTACAAAACGCAAAGTACAAGATATAAAATTGTACGAAAGGACGTTCGAAAATCCGGAACCGGGGCATGAACCAACTTTCAGCGCTCGACGCAACGGTGTAAAAATTACGAGTCAACTATGCACAAGAATAAAATATAATATTTAAATAATTCATAATAAGAATAATATTAAATAATAAAAAGTTGTTAATTGAGCATAGTTCAGGGGTCGTAAATGAAAATTCAATTTTAAATTTGCCTATAAAAGGGATCTATGTAACGATGAATTGGGGAGACTTTCTCGATCATTTTTTCGATCATTTTCTTACTTTTCTATATCAAATATCAATATCTATATTTATAATTCTCTATCATAATGTTAATGTAATAAGATATAACAATAATCTTAATTTTAAGTTTAAATTATGATAATAATAAGATTTATGATAGAGATCGTTTGAGTGTGTAAGTCGAAATTCTGTCCGTGTAACGCTACGCTATTTTTAATCATTGTAAGTTATGTTCAACCTTTTTACATTAATGTCTCGTAGCTAAGTTATTATTATGCTTATTTAAAACGAAGTAATCATGATGTTGGGCTAATTACTAAAATTGGGTAATTGGGCTTTGTACCATAATTAAGGTTTGGGCAAAAGACCGACACTTGTGGAAATTGAACTATTGACTATTAATAGATGGGGGGTATTGTCTAATTGAGTGACAACTCATTGGAGTCTGTCGAACCTATCTTCAAATTAATTAACCTAATAATTAATAATGATTATGGTTGTCCTATTTAGTGATGTTCATATGGAATCTGTTATAATCATTTAATTAATCAATTGGGTTGGGTAATTGATTATTCATTCTGATCAAGTGGATGAATTAATATTCATAAACTAATTAAAACAGGGGTGGATTACATACAGTGATAACTGGTGTAATTGTTGACAGAAGTGATAACTGCGTCACAGTTTAAATCCTTAATCAGTTGGAATATTTGACTTCGGGTATAAGGGTAATTTGACGAGGATACTCGCACTTTATTTTTATGACCGATGGACTATTATGGACAAAAACCAGATAGACGTATCAAATAAACCAGGACAAAGGACAATTAACCCATGGTAATAAATTAAAATCAACACGTCAAACATCATGATTACGGAAGTTTAAATAAGCATAATCCTTTTATTTCATATTTTATCGCAATTTTATTTATTGTTATTTTATTTATCGTCATTTATTTATTTTACGCACTTTAATTATTGTCATTTATCTTTACGCTTAAAAATATAAAATCGACAAACCGGTCATTAAACGGTAAAACCCCCCTTTTATAATAATATTACTACTTATATAATTATATATATTTTGTATAAATATAGTTAAAAATATAGTAAGTATCACCAGCTCCCTGTGGAACGAACCGGACTTACTAAAAACTACACTACTCTACGATTAGGTACACTGTCTATAGTGTTGTAGCAAGGTTTAGGTATATCTCATCCGTAAATTAATAAAACTTGTGTCATATTTTGTAGTATTTTGTATTAAAAATAATACTATTTCGTACCCTCACGCTACATCATCAAGTTTTTGGCGCCGCTGCCGGGGAGCGCTAAAACGCTATATTTTTAATTATAATAATATTGAAATAAAATATAATAATATAATAATATTGAAATAGAATATAATAATATAATAATATTGAAATAGAATATAATAATATAATAATATTTAAGAATCAAAAATTTATACGTAAATTTTAAAAAAGTCGTATTTATTAAATACTTCAGGGGTATATTATGTAACTTATAATTAATAATTGCTATCATGTCGCTTTCATGTGAATAGTAAATTAATTAATTTATTTTCATTTACTATTCATGAATAGTAAATGAATTAAAAAAAAAAAAAAGTTTTGAAAAAAAAATTATAATTATAAAAAAAATTATTAATTTGTAAAAAAAAAATCATTTTTTTAAAAAAAAAAAAAATCGTTTTTTTTAAAAAAAAAAAATTTTCGTTTTTTAAAAAAAAAAAAAAAAAAAAATTTGTAAAAAAAAAAAATCGTTTTTTTTTAAAAAATTTAAAAAAAAAACGAAAAAAAAAAAAAAAAAAAAAAATTAAAAAAAAAAAAAACGTAAAAAAAACAAAAACGTAAAAAAAAAAAAAACGTAAAAAAAAAAAAAAAAAATTATTAAAAAAAAAAATTTATATATTTTTAAAATTTTGTCTATAAAAAAAATTGTTTTTTTTTTAGTTTTATTACCTTTAGATTTTTAGACTATAGTCGCAACTTTTAGTATTAAGTTTAGTTTTGCCATAGTTATTTTTACTTCTTGAATTTTTTAGGCTTTGCCGTAAAATCCCTTAAGTGCTTATTCCTTAGATTAAGTTTTAGGTGCTTTAGAATTTTACGACGCCGTATTTCGCACTACTTTCTTATTTTTATTTTTCGACGCCTATTTTTCGACCTTTTTATTTTTCGACCTTTTTCGACGCGCAATCTTTTTCTTTCTTATTTCTCTCCATTCTAGTTTTTAGGACTTAGATTTTTTTTCTACTTCTTCTCTAAATTTCTTAAAATTACGAAAATTTATTTTAAGTGGTTAAATTGATAGACATCAAAATTTTCTGGTTCGTAGTAATAGTTGGATTTGTACGTGGACCGGGTTATTGGAGCCAAACAGTACTCAATTATATTGAGACCAAACGAATCCTGCCCCTCTGCTGCATCTTTTGGCTATTCGAAACGTGGGCAAAATCAGAAAAGTCTATTGATTGGACAACTTATATAAGTTTTTCTTATTTTTATAACTAATAGGATATTCAGTGAATGCACCGAGTAAAACGTTCACCACCTTTCATACGTTCACCACCTGTAACTCGATCAAGACATCTAGCAAATATTGTCGCCGTTGATTTTTCTTTAGAATCGTCATCTAGTCGACCAAGAACTCTAACTCAAATTTCCGATAATCCATCTTTTGAACCCGACTTCACAATTAAGAACCCGGAGCATATTCAAGGACAATTCCAAGATCCTGAACCACTAATTATTCCTCCTGAACCACAAACCGTTAAATCAGAGTCCTCTAGTGATTCGTATTCAACAAATTCAATTATGGAAGTAACGGAACCTCTAAGTATGGAAGATCGAATGAGAGCCACACGCACGGGCCAAGGTCATGCCATTATTAAACCAGAAGTTAATGCGCCAGATTATGAAATCAAAGGACAAATTCTACACATGGTAACTAACCAATGCCAATTCAGTGGTGCACCGAATGAAGATCCTAACGAACACCTTCGTACGTTTAAAAGAATTTGTACACTATTCAAAATCCGAGAAGTGGAAGATGAGCAGATCTATCTCATGTTATTTCCCTGGACTTTAAAGGGAGAAGCCAAAGATTGGTTAGAATCGTTACCCGAAGGGGCGATTGACACATGGGATGTTTTAGTTGAAAAATTTCTTAAACGATTCTTTCCGGCATCCAAAGCCGTGAGACTTCAAGGAGAAATTGTTACGTTCGCGCAAAATCCAAATGAAACATTATATGAGGCGTGGACAAGATTCGGAAGGATGTTGAGAGGATGTCCTCAACACGGATTAGATACTTTTCAAATAGTACAAATCTTCTATAAAGGCGTAGACATCGCCACACGAAAAGACATCGACATAACAGCTGGTGGTTCCATTATGAAGAAAACCGCAACTGAAGCTTACAAAATTATTGATAACACAGCCTCCCACTCGCATGAGTGGCACCAAGAAAAAGATATTTTTCGTTCATCTAAAGTGGCTAGAGCCGATTCTAGCCATGACTTTGATTCCGTTTCCGCAAAAATAGATGCTTTCGAAAGACGAATGGAAAAGATGAATAAAGATATTCACGCAATACGAATCAGTTGTGAGCTATGCGGTGGACCACACTTATTGAAAGATTGTCACATTGAACCAACATTGGAACAACGAGAGAATGTTTTCTATATGAACCAAAGGCCGGGAAATAATTATCAAAATAATTATCAACCGCCAAGGCTAAACTTAAATCGAAATCAAAACATTCTTTACAATCCAAAAGGACCCAAAAATAACTGGTATAACCAACAAGGTCCGAATAACCAACCAACTCAAAACAACACTTTCAATCAACAAAGACCTGGCTTATATAAACCACAACAACAAACTGAAGAGAAAAAGTCAAATATGGAAGACGTGGTATTCAAGCTAGTTGAATCTCAAACACAATTTATTGAAACTCAAACCCAAACGAACGAGAGGTTTGATCAGTCATTAAGAACTCAACAAGCTTCCATTTTGAATCTTGAAAAACACGTAGGTACTCTTGCTAGCATGATGAGTGAGAGGGAACAAGGAAAGCTACCGAGTAATACTGAAGTAAATCCTCGGAATGAGAATGTTAATATGGTTTCAACAAATTCTGAAAAACCAGTTCCAGAAGATGGGAAGGTTTTAGATGTGAGTAACAATGAAGAAGTTACATCACCACCACCACCCGAGTATGTAAAGCCAGTGGTGACACCATACAAACCACCCATCCCGTTTCCAAGAAAAGGAGTTGAGTATGAGCAAGTAATAAGAAATAAAGATTGTGATACTTTTGGAAAGAAGAAGAAGAAAAAGAATAAGAAAGTACAAGAAACAAAAGCCGTAGAAGTAAACCCGGTGAATACAGTTCCACCAAAACCTCCACCTAGGGTAGGTGATCCGGGTGAATTTATTGTTCCTTGTCTACTTAGTGATTGTGTCATGTATGATGCACTAGCAGATTTAGGTGCAAGTGTAAGTGTTATGCCTCTTTCCTTATATAAGAGATTAGGTGTAGGTAAGTTAAGTCCAACGGATATGAGTGTTCGACTCTTTGATCAAACCATTAAGCACCCAGTTGGAATTGCTGACAACCTACCCGTTCAAGTAGGAAATTTAACCTTTCTAGTCGAATTTATTGTCATTGACATAGAAGAGGACCCAAACATTCCTCTAATTTTAGGTCGGCCATTCTTAGCGTCCACCAAGGCGTTATTTGATGTAGGAAATGGAAGAATGACACTTAAAAGTGGTGACAAATCGATCACCTTTATGATTCGAAAGTCTAAATCTCCACCAGCCAAAACCGTTGAACCAGTAAAAACAATTGGTAAGAACCATGTGGTTTTACCAACTCCAACGGTAATACTTAGCAATAATGAAACGCCTAAGTGTGGGGAAAATGAAGTAACACCTAATGATGACATGATAACAAAGAACCCCGTTGTTGATACGAAATTAAATGATCCCGTTATTAATAGTTCAATGAAGAAACTTATTAAACGGATTCGCGATGCTAAAACCAAGGGGAACTTTAAGTTATGTAACCGGTTAGTATCCAATCTATCACCTAAAGAAAAGGAGAAACTAGTTGAAATTGTGGATATTACACAGGAATCCGACCAATGGCTTAAAGAAAAAGTCACGGATATGCAAGTTGATTATGGACCAAGAGAAATTAACGATGAAGTTAATCACAATTTTGACACCACGGCTACCTAAGTGTGGGGAGATTCAAATGTTCTAAAAATAAAATGCTATCTAGAGTTAGTTGTTCTGTTCTCGTGTAGTTCCGAGAATGGAACCCGATTGGTCTTTTCCGCTAGCAGACACTAAAGAACTAGTTTTCTCCCTCCATTCTGAATCTTTTTATTTAGTAGGTTTTATATAAAATTAATATTCTTTTTAAATTTATGTTTTGAATGATTTTAAAAACAAAAATTTACTTTATTTCATTAAGTTTAAAAAAAATGATTTCTAAAATTCGTCGTGAGTTAAAGACTAGGTCGTTGAGCCGAAATTGCTTTACCCGAGGGCGGGGCGACAAATTTTGTTATCATTATTTTTAATTTTATTGATCTAAAGGATGCCAAAAATATTATATATTATAAATTTTTGAACGTGGGGTTATGTACCAAACTTCAAAAATATGTATATATATGTTTGTATTTTATGTTATGTACACAACAGGGTAAAACAGCGCACTTTCAAAGACTGTCATGAAGTTCAGCAAAAGCTACTGATTTTGACAAGAAAAAAAAAATCAAATGTGAAATAACAATATGTTTGCAAACTCGGTATTTTTAATCACTTTTCTACGCTAATCACCCTCATGAATTTATAATTGTAGTCTGATTTCATGCAAATGAGGGCATTGCATGATCTCAAGTGTGGGGAAGGGTTATAAATTCTCTCGGGTTTATACTTAGTTTATTTGCCAAATTTTGTGAAAATTTGAAAAATTTTCAATTAAATGAACTCAAAATCATGTTTATACATATTTATGAACGATGAAAACTAGGTGATAATACCGAAATTATCGTTACCTCGAAAAGGACATAAATTGAGAAACACCCTAAAACGCTTGAATTCATTTAAAATGAAATAGAAGAAAATAAAAAGGCAAAGAAAGAAACTAAGTGTGGGAAGAATGTACCAAGTTATTCAATTTAAAACATATATCCCATATTTTTGTACAAGATTATTGCAGGTACTTTTGCTTTGGACGATTTTAATCAGTTTTACCCGATTTACTGTAAGAAAGATGGATCTACACGATGAATCAATTCCATCATTAAAAGGAAGTAAAGTCTTCCGAAAAAGAAACGCCCTTCTTGATTTAGGTCATGAAGTTGTCGTCTAGACCAGCTGTAGGTTGACGAAAAATCTAGAAAAGTCATCTCTAAAATCAGCAGGAAATCCACGGACCTCAGCATCAAACAGGGTCGCCATGTGGTCAGATTTATCCTAACCATGATAAGGATTTATCTCGTACAATGGGGGGGCACCGTGCAAATTAGCTTGATAAGACTAATGAATCAGATCCCCAGAAAGGATAATCTCCTTAAAGATTAAAAATCAGCTTTTAAGACTGATATTACTCAATCCTAGAGATTGACCTTAAAGATTGAGAATTCAAACTCATGGAATTCAATGATATCTAAACTCGAGCTTGAACGAGAAAATATTTTGATCAAAATTGCAAACCGATTTGTTTTCTGAAAATCCATTTTCAATGCGTTCATTACCATTGAACGTAAAATCCTAGGAATTCACCTGGAATTCATTAGGTCACCTGAACCAAATCGGGTGTCAACCGTAAGAACGGTGGTTGCATAGCATGGTCGGAGACAGGACCTTGTGCCAGACCAAAAAATCATAGGATGATCTTTACTATCGCTCCTACCAAGGATAGTTCTAGCATCCGACACGTTAAAAGACCATAACCAAAAGCATGTCATTAGACATTGCCTTAACAGTTTCTTGTTCATCGCTTTCCTTTACAACCGGACGGTAGTTTGCCGAAAGGTAATATACGGAACAAGTAAACTGGATGTGTGCTTTCCGATACCGGGATAGCAGTGGATTACACGAACCTAAATGTTTTTAGCCAAAATATTGATCCACAAATATATTTTGCAACACCAATGGTGGATCAAATCAGAAAACTTATCTAGGGTAAAAGCTAGATTGAATTTTCAAAAGATCAAATGTTTTCATAAAGATCCTATTTCCTAAAGGATCTAAATTTTTATAGTCATGTGGGACTGTAAACCGCCTTTCAAATGTGCACTTTGCTTTGGAAACCGAAAGTAAATCGGCTATTTGATTGCAAGTGTCGTTGACCTAAACCCAAGGCAACTGTGGATGACACACCCACCTTTAACCATCATTACTGTCATTGTTTATACCGCTATATCAAAATCACTGATGTACAAAGTGTGAAGAATAAGGAAGTGATTCATGTATGTTTTTATTTCAAGTTCTGTATTGCTTGAGGACAAGCAACGCTCAAGTGTGGGGATATTTGATAGTGCTCCAAATGAACATATATTTAGTAGCAATATCGTTCCAATATGTAAAGTTTTTAAATGTAATTTCCTTATTTTTAGTTGTAATAGTTAAATAAATAAGTGCGAAGACGAAAGACGCAAATCGCTCGAAAATGAAGATTTAAAGACAAAAACGAAGATTTGAAAGACCAAAACGTCCAAAAAGCTCAAATGTACAAGATACAATTCAAAAGGTTCAATTTATTGATGAAGAACGTCTAAAAATGACAAGAGTACAAGTTACAAAACGCAAAGTACAAGATATAAAATTGTACGAAAGGACGTTCGAAAATCCGGAACCGGGGCATGAACCAACTTTCAGCGCTCGACGCAACGGTGTAAAAATTACGAGTCAACTATGCACAAGAATAAAATATAATATTTAAATAATTCATAATAAGAATAATATTAAATAATAAAAAGTTGTTAATTGAGCATAGTTCAGGGGTCGTAAATGAAAATTCAATTTTAAATTTGCCTATAAAAGGGATCTATGTAACGATGAATTGGGGAGACTTTCTCGATCATTTTTTCGATCATTTTCTTACTTTTCTATATCAAATATCAATATCTATATTTATAATTCTCTATCATAATGTTAATGTAATAAGATATAACAATAATCTTAATTTTAAGTTTAAATTATGATAATAATAAGATTTATGATAGAGATCGTTTGAGTGTGTAAGTCGAAATTCTGTCCGTGTAACGCTACGCTATTTTTAATCATTGTAAGTTATGTTCAACCTTTTTACATTAATGTCTCGTAGCTAAGTTATTATTATGCTTATTTAAAACGAAGTAATCATGATGTTGGGCTAATTACTAAAATTGGGTAATTGGGCTTTGTACCATAATTAAGGTTTGGGCAAAAGACCGACACTTGTGGAAATTGAACTATTGACTATTAATAGATGGGGGGTATTGTCTAATTGAGTGACAACTCATTGGAGTCTGTCGAACCTATCTTCAAATTAATTAACCTAATAATTAATAATGATTATGGTTGTCCTATTTAGTGATGTTCATATGGAATCTGTTATAATCATTTAATTAATCAATTGGGTTGGGTAATTGATTATTCATTCTGATCAAGTGGATGAATTAATATTCATAAACTAATTAAAACAGGGGTGGATTACATACAGTGATAACTGGTGTAATTGTTGACAGAAGTGATAACTGCGTCACAGTTTAAATCCTTAATCAGTTGGAATATTTGACTTCGGGTATAAGGGTAATTTGACGAGGATACTCGCACTTTATTTTTATGACCGATGGACTATTATGGACAAAAACCAGATAGACGTATCAAATAAACCAGGACAAAGGACAATTAACCCATGGTAATAAATTAAAATCAACACGTCAAACATCATGATTACGGAAGTTTAAATAAGCATAATCCTTTTATTTCATATTTTATCGCAATTTTATTTATTGTTATTTTATTTATCGTCATTTATTTATTTTACGCACTTTAATTATTGTCATTTATCTTTACGCTTAAAAATATAAAATCGACAAACCGGTCATTAAACGGTAAAACCCCCCTTTTATAATAATATTACTACTTATATAATTATATATATTTTGTATAAATATAGTTAAAAATATAGTAAGTATCACCAGCTCCCTGTGGAACGAACCGGACTTACTAAAAACTACACTACTCTACGATTAGGTACACTGTCTATAGTGTTGTAGCAAGGTTTAGGTATATCTCATCCGTAAATTAATAAAACTTGTGTCATATTTTGTAGTATTTTGTATTAAAAATAATACTATTTCGTACCCTCACGCTACATCATCATAAATATATTTTGAACATACTTTGATATATATGTATATATTGTTATAGGTTCGTGAATCAACCAGTGGCCAAGTCTTACTTCCCGACGAAGTAAAAATCTGTGAAAGTGAGTTATAGTCCCACTTTTAAAATCTAATATTTTTGGGATGAGAATACATGCAGGTTTTATAAATAATTTACAAAATAGACACAAGTACGTGAAACTATATTCTATGGTTGAATTATCGAAATCGAATATGCCCCTTTTTATTAAGTCTGGTAATCTAAGAATTAGGGAACAGACACCCTAATTGACGCGAATCCTAAAGATAGATCTATTGGGCCTAACAAACCCCATCCAAAGTACCGGATGCTTTAGTACTTCAAAATTTATATCATATCCGAAGGGTGTCCCGGAATGATGGGGATATTCTTATATATGCATCTTGTTAATGTCGGTTACCAGGTGTTCACCATATGAATGATTTTTATCTCTATGTATGGGATGTGTATTGAAATATGAAATCTTGTGGTCTATTGTTACAATTTGATATATATAGGTTAAACCTATAACTCACCAACATTTTTGTTGACGTTTAAAGCATGTTTATTCTCAGGTGAATACTAAGATCTTCCACTGTTGCATACTAAAATAAGGACAAGATTTGGAGTCCATGTTTGTATGATACTGTGTAAAAACTGCATTCAAGAAACTGATTTTGATGTAACATATTTGTATTGTAAACCATTATGTAATGGTCGTGTGTAAACAGGATATTTTAGATTATCATTATTTGATAATCTACGTAAAGCTTTTTAAAACCTTTATTTATGAAATAAAGGTTATGGTTTGTTTTAAAAATGAATGCAGTCTTTGAAAAACGTCTCATATAGAGGTCAAAACCTCGCAACGAAATCAATTAATATGGAACGTTTTTAATCAATAAGAACGGGACATTTCATCTAAGGATTCTTCTATAACATTGGTGTATTTATTTAGAACCCTATATGTCTTACTTTCTAACGAATATCCTAAGAACACTCCTTCGTAAGCTTTGGGTTCAAACTTTGTAAGATATTCCTTTTTGTTTAAGATAAAACATTTGCACCCGAATACTCTAAGATGACTTACGGTTGGTTTTCTACCATTTAAGACTTCATAGGGTGTTTTATCCATTGATGGCCTAATAAAGACTCTATTTTGAATGTATGTGGAGGTGGCAACAGCTTCAGTCCAAAACTTTTGAGGTATCGATTGTTCATTTAACATTGTTCGACTCATTTCTTGATGAGTTCGGTTTTTCCTTTCAACAACTCCATTGGATTGAGGTGTGCGAGGAGCCGAGAAATTATGGGAAATACCACTTAAATCACAAAAGACTCCAAATTGAGCATCATTATCGAATTCTCTACCATGATCCGTTCTTATTGTTACTATAGTACAACCAAGCAAATTTTGTATCTTAGTAGCAAAAATTATAAATCTTTTGCACGCTTCATTCTTATGCTTTAGAAATAGTATCCATGTATATCTTGGGAAGTCATCTACTATTACTAAAGTATACAAATTTCCTCCATAACTTTAAACGGCTGACAGTTTTGTAAATCTTGTTATTTCTCCCCGAGATCTCCCCGATTTCTCATTTCTGGAAGGCGGCCTAGACGAGATGTCCATCTCCCTAGATTTCTCGATAAATGGGTTCAAACTTGGTCAAAGACACGAATTCTAGGATTTTCTCTCTTATTGCTTGAATTTTCTCGTACAATCTTGGATTTTGTCGATCATTTCTTGGATTTTCTTGTAAAATATCGTAAAAATGTATATAAATATACATATATTTATTTAATTTTTATATATTTGTATTAAAAAACTAAAAAGTCAACGTAAGTCAACGTCCGAGATCTCCCCGAGATTTTTTCGAGATGCCGAGATCTTCAAAAAAAATGTCCAAATGAGATCTCCCCGAGATCCGAGTTCTCCAACCTTGACGGCCGATGGCCCAAATAAATCCATTTGTAAAAGTTCTAGACATATTTTAGTAGAGATAAAGTTCTTAGGTTTATGACATGCATGAACTTGTTTTCCTACTTTGCATGCATCACAAAAATGACTTTCATATTTCAATTTAGGTAAGTCTCTAACTATGTCTTTTGAAGATATGTTATGAATTAGTTTCATATTAGCATGCCCTAGTCTCCTATGCCACAAGGTAGTAGTATCATGTATAGATGTGACACAAATATCTACATGTTTGAAATCATCTAATTTACATGTGTAAAGACCTTTCTTCCTAATTACATTTATGACACTTTTACCATCTTTTATTATGTGTGAGGAATATTTAGTGAATGTCATGTTATATCCTTTATCACATATTCTTCCTACACTTAGCAAGTTAAAACTTAGATTTTTAATGTGTAGCACGTTATCAAGTGTATTCTTTTGATTAGTAATGTTTCCTTTACCGACGATTTTTCCTTTCACATCGCCACCAAAGATTACATCACCTCCATTGTGCTCCGTATACTTTGTGAAGAACTTTTTGTTGCCTGTCATGTGTGTTGTACATCCACTATCAATTATCCACTCTTCATTTTGTACAACACCATTGAGACAAACCTATATTTAATCAATCAATCACTTTGGTACCCAATGTTTGTTGGGTCCGAGATGATTAGCATTAAGACTCCTACTCTAACCCATCTTTTCACAATATTAACATTGTTGTTCTTTTTAAGAAGTGTTTTAGTTTCGACCTTACTTCTCCCAAAGTTTTGATTAATCATTCTTCTTGAAGGATTTTTCACAAGTGACTTAATTTCTTTACTACTTGTTTTAACTTGATTAATTATGGAAGCCTCTGGTTTTGGTATTTCCACTACTTTGGGTTTTTCTTGAGGTTTAACAAACACTATCGGCTTATGTTTGGATGATTTTACCTCAAGAGTATTCTCCTTGTATCCTAGCCCTTGTTTGTTATTTTTTTGTTTTTGAACACTCAAAATATTTTCTAACACTTTACTACTTCCATCATATTTTGAAAATTTAATTTTGTTTTCAAGTAGTTTGTTAGTTTTGTTTAAAATAAGGTTTTCATGTTTTAAGTCGTCACATGTAAGACAGTCTTGTGAGTTGGAGATTCTTTCCTTAAGTTGTAAGATTTCCAATCTAAGCAAGTTATTTTCTTAATGTAGACTTGTGTTGTTGTTACTTACTTTACTACTTAAGACACATAATTTAACAAAGTTGTCAATACTAAACTCAAAAGAATTTAAAAGTACCTCATTGTCGGTTTGTCCGACTTGTGATGCCTTGTCGTCATCATTTGGAATATCAATGGCCATGAGACACGTTTCCTTCCCTTCTTTTTGTATGTCATTTTCTTCATCATCCCATGCACTTCCAAGAAAAGCCTTTTCATTCTTTCTCTTAGAACATTCACTTTTCAAGTGATTTGAATCACCACACCCGAAGCATTTTCGTACAAACTTTTTATTGGAATCGACTAACGTTTTCTTTGGTTCCATTGGAGGACGAACATGATTTCCCGGCCTTCGATAAAATTTCTTAAATGAGCGAACACTAAATGCAAGTTGTTCATCATCATTTAGATTATCATCATCGTCATCATCGATGATATATTCATCATGAATCTTAGCCTTTAGAGCGATTGACTTGTTCTTCTCTCTCTTGGCCTTTTCTACCTCATAATCTTTATCTAGTATGACCCCATATACTTTGAGATTTCCAATGAGTTCATCTAGAGTTAACTTCTCCGCATTCGTTGATTCGTCAATTGCCGTCACCTTTGGTCTCCATCTTGAGTTTAGAGCTCTTAAGAATTTTCGAACATATTGCTTATCCGTGTAGATTGTACCTAGAGCTTTCAAACTTGAATAAATATTGTTAAATCTAGTATAGACACTAACTATTTTTTCATAATCTTCAATGGCAAATTGTTCATATTTGGTTATAAGCAATTCTACTTTATTTTCTATGACTTGCGGGTTTCCTTGTTGTGTAACCATGATACTATCCCAAATTTCTTTAGCACTACCCATCATAAAAACTCTCTCATATTCTTTCCCAGGCAAAGCATTAAAAATGGTCATTTTAGCTTCATAGTTTTTGCCTACATCTACTTTGTGTTCCTTAGTCCATTCTTCCTCGGGTATGTATATTTTAGTTTTCTTATCATCACCAAACTTAGATGGAACATAATCACCTTTAGTAATAATGTTCCAATAGTCTATATCTTTGGAGCGGACATACGTTTCAAATCGATGCTTCAAATAGCAAAATCCTTCACTTTCGAGAAGTGGAGGCCTTTGCATGGAGCATCCTTCACTATAGTTCAAGTTCTCAAATTTTTGTTCCATGATCTTAAACTCTAAGATTTGCAAAAATTAGTCTTAATTTCAAATTAGTAATTTTTGACAAAACGTTTAGAGCAACCGCTCTGATACCAATTGTAAGTAACTAGAGGGGGGGTGAATAGTTACTTAGTCGATTTTTAAAATTTTCTTTGCGTTTTCTTGAACTTGATATAGTGTAACTTAAAATGTTTGTTCTCAAACAATGCTTATAAGATATATTTATATGTGAATATAATCAAAAAGATAAGGGAAGAGAGAACAAACACAACGATTTATAGTGGTTCAGGAAGATGTTAACTAATCTTCCTTATTCTACTCCTCAATTCTACGAATTGAGATTTTTCTTCACTGTGATACTCCAAACTCGGTGAAGTGTCCGAATACAACACTAGTACTTCGATAAGCCGCAACTTGTGAACCCTTACGTCCCTTTAAAGACTTCACAAACACCTATAGCTCTTACCACAAGATCTTAATGCACTATCCTAGTGAAAACACAACTACTTTCTAGATCCCTTTAAGAAGATAGTTTACAAGTAAACTTACAACTTAAGCTTACAAGTACTCTTGCTAGAATCACTCTAAAAGATAATAATTAATTACAAGAATGATATCAATAAGTATGAGAAAATATGAGTGCAAGAGGTGAGTCTTCAAATCCTTCAAGGCTTGGCTTTTATAAGAAAGAGAAATCTGCCTAGAAGCTGTACGGCTCGCTGCACGGTCAACCGTGTACCTCTGACATCTGATTCTTTTGGTCGTTTTTGTCCTTTGAAAATTGTCATTTTCCTTTGTTGAATAGCTGCAACTAAAGGCCAATTATCTCTGAAATCATCCCCATTTCCCTTTTTGTTTTGGACATAAGTGTAGAAGTTGACATGTCCATAAAAGAAGAAAGTCTTCAAGCTTTGACCATTTGTCATTGATTACTTAATGGGGTAATTGCAGAATTTTATCTCTTGACAAACCATTATCTTCCAAAAACTTCATCAACTTTTATTAATTACTTGTCATTTTGCTAATAGAAGTATATTGCCCTTTAGAACATTGTTACATCTCAAATGAACTAATTTGAATCTATGATACATACATACATAAAAATGATACATATGAATCATGGGAGAGCATCTCCTTTGTTGGGACTTTTAATGACCATCATTAGTATGTATTTGAATGACATTTGGTAACAAGTGAAAGATAAAATGATACATATGAACTCATGTCGTCTTATATATGATTTAGCACTTATCTCTTTTGTGTCATCATCAAAACAAATTGATTAACTTTTGAATATTATGATTGGAATCTTAACCAACATTCTCCTCCCCCTTTTGATGATGACAAACATATGAGTAAGTGTTTACATCACTTACCATACACTTTCTCCCCCTTAGGACAAGTGTTGTATCTACCCGCCCTTAAACTTATTCTTAACCAACATTAATTGTTCAAGGATAAATGCCGTTGGTGCTAAATGCATCGGAGATAGTTGAGCCTTCATTTCGGAAGAGATAATGATGATCGGATGAGCTTCCCAATAAGTTAGAGGAATTGTGGACACGGGTTGAGGAATTTGAGAAGGGTTGATTGCACCAACAATTCAGAAAAGAGAAAGCAAGATGGTCTCTTGCCTTAGTTAGATGTGGTGGCAGACGAGCTAGGAATAGTCCCCTAACCATGATGATAAAGCTTAGATTAGATCCAAGGGTTCGGTTCAAGCTAATCAACAAAGATGGGGGATGTAAGGGTCGACCGAGTTTAACTCTCCAGTTCAGATTACCATGAATAACCCCCATGCGAGATGATGATCTCAAAAGGGGTGGTTTAACTTTTTCTGATCTATCAGGAACCGGAACATCTTGAACAGAACCTATAAAAACCTTGTATTCTCTGTGAGTTCCTTGAGATTGTAAAAATAACAGTGATTCATCGACCAGAGTTGCCCGAGGTTGTGCGGGATTCATTGTAAAATCGCAGTGTTTGTGTATGCGTTTTAAAAAAATTGAGTGGGTTGTGAAGAAATGATAGAAACCGATGTACCAGAGGTCGTTATATATTTTGATACAAACCGGCCTTTCATATGATGGTTTGGACACGTGGCCATTTTTTATTGGCCAGTATTAAAAAACAAGGATTAAGGTGATAAATGATGGCGGTTGGTAAGCGAAAATTGTTCCAGTCAAAGAGTCAAACCGGCAATTCATTTGCCGCTTTGATAGAGAATCTAATACGTAGCCAAACCGGCAGATGAAACACCAGTTTGGCTCCAAAACTGGCAAACCGGCAATTCGTTAATCGGTTTACCCATTTTATAAAAATTGAGTTTGAATTTCAATTTTTGTAAATACCTTGTAAATAATTCTATTTTGAAAAAAAATTCAGATCGTCGGTGGACTTACGTTCGGCCACCCTGCTGGGATCGTGGGGATTCAAGTATGGGTTATCCACGACTAACATCAGAGGTTCGAAACTCATTTGTCCTTAACCCTATTATTGCACTCAAGCATAGGTTTATCCTAATCCCCTAAAAATATGCTTGATCACTTAAAAAAAAAAAAGAAAAAAAAAATTTACAACAAAGGATGATCCTAAAAAAACACACAACTCCAATCATACAAGAAAACTTTAATCTGGAACACAAATCATAATGCCCACATAAAGACTTCATTTTGATTTTGTGCATGATAGAATTCCATCATACATATTGGTTCAGCATACATACTGTTCCATAATTCGGTTTTCAAAAAACGATTGCCCCGTACCGAACCGGTACAAAAATAGTCATTAATTAGTTAAATGTAAGGGGGCGTAATGGGTTTGGTCAAAAGTCTCGGTCTAGTTCCCCCTAGAACTCGTTCCAGCATTCTTGAACAAAAAGCCGGCCTTCCATTCTTCCCGTTTAGTCCGAACAAGATTTCGTACTTTCTCTTTATCATCATCCGTATAAAAATAAACTACAACGGATCTGCAATATCATCAAATGATGTTAGTATTCATTGATTATTACTCTAAATGATAAAGATAAACAAACATATTGGAAGTACTAACCCTGTAAGTTGTTTTTGTTCATCACTGTAATAATAGATATTGTAGAAGCGTACGTGGTTGAGAAACAGATCTTCGAGTTGCATATACAACTGCCACATAGACATATATTTCAGGTTTCTACTGTTTTGATGGAATAATAGATATCAGAGAACCACATATAGTCAAACCTTTCATTCTTTCAAATGATGGAATAAATACACATTACAAAGGATGCTAATATGCCAGCAATACAATGATACATCATACATATGCTAATAATAAAAGATATGTCCGTTAAACACTCTTGAACTTACTTTGTATACTAGGCCAGATTTAGCATCCAACCCACTGATCCACATTTTGTACTGATCTCCTCCTTCTTTAAAAACGTCTGGATGTTTATTCTCACTGTAAGAAAAAGATATATAATGTACAACTTAATTAATAAGTGATTTACTTTAATTGCTGTCAAAATTCATTCTTTAAAAATTAGCTTACCCTTTATAGTAATCTACTTTTAAATTAGCTCCATTAATTTCATGCTTAGGCATAGCCTTGAACTGCCATGCATACGAATTATTATTGAAAAATGTTATTAAAATAAATAAATATGAGTATAAATATGATTTGAACTGCCATGCATACGAATTATTATTGAAAAAATGTTATTAAAATAAATAAATATGAGTATAAATATGATCTGGATTTGAAAGATTTTATACACCATAAAAAAATCTACATACCCTTTCGGCAGCACGATGAGAAGAAACTGTAACTATACAGCCCTTGTTGAAAAACTGTTTACCCCAGGATGTCATACAAATTTTGGTCACCTTTACCTTTTTAGTTTTGAAGTACTGAGACCTGTACTTTTTAAAAGTTAATTGAGATGAAGAAGAATCCAAAATTAATCATATAGCTTATCATGAACTTACACATGAGATTTTTTGGTAAACAACGTAAGATTGCTTAGAAGGAGTTTTCTTTTCTACAACAGAGTAAGTAAAAGAAAAAGTTAGGTTGATGAGGAATAAATGTGCATAACATAAACATGTATGCCTATGTAGAACAATTCAGCTGGCAAAAGAAATGCGTATAATTATAATTAAAACCGGTCAAAACATGGTCAACCCTAGTTTAAAAGGAATTAATCGTCCGAGATTACGAGCAATCACTCGGTATTACTTGGTCAACATCCGAATAAACTTTTGTTCTCTTTGTAAAACCTAAAAATTTACATTGTGCTCTTTTGTAAAAACATTTGTAAAAAGCTAAAACATTTGTGGTTTTTTTGTGAAAACTCAAAAGTTCACTATTCATATTGTAAAAAGTTATTTGTGGGTTTTATGTAAAGCCTCAAAAGTTCACTGTTCATAGCTTCAAGTTTTGAAGAAGTAGAAATAGAAACAGAAATAGACATCTAGTAGGTGTGTTCATTTGTAAAGGACAAAATCTTTTGTGCTCTTTTGTAAAACATATGTAAATGTAAATAACAAAAACTTTTGTATGCTCTTTTGTAAAACCTATAAAGTTTTCTTTTGTGTTCTTTTGTAAAATATTTGTTAAAAACTAAAACTTTTGTAGTTTTCTTGTAAAAACTCAAAAGTTCAATTATTGAAAAGTTAAAACTTTTGTGTGTTTTTTTTCTTGTAAAACATCAAAAGTTCACTGTTTATATTGTGAAAGTTAAAGCGTTTATGATTTTTTTCTTCTAAAACTTCAAAAGTTCGCTATTCATGACTTCAAGTTTTAGAGGAAGTACAAATAGAAATAGAAATAGAAATTTAGTAGGTGTGTTCATTTGTGAAAAACAAAAACTTTTGTGCTCTTTTGTAAAACATATGTAAATAGCACAAACTTTTGTGCTCTTTTGTAAAACCTATAAAATTTACTTTGTGCTCTTTTGTAAAAACATTTGTGAAAAACTGAAGTTGTGGTTTTCTTGTAGAAACTCAAAAGTTCAGTTATTCATATAGTTAAAAGTTATGAAGTAAAACTTTTGTGTTTTTTTTTTTTTTGTAAAACCTCAGAAGTTCACCATTCATATTGTAAAAGTTAAATTTTTTGTGTGGTTTTTTTGTTAAACCTCAAAAATTAACTATTCATTTTTAACAGCAGTACGGGATCACTCGGGGGTGACTTAACCACCGACATGTTCATCTCCCACAGTTGCATAACCCGCTCCCAACTGCTGCCCATGAGGAAACCCGATCCACTCCGAAGGCATGAGAGGTAAAAATTCTCTCCCCCACTGCCTCCACAACGCGGTGTGCAGAAGGCACCCCTTGGGTGGAATTCAATGGTAAAGGGGCAACCTTGTGTGCAATGATGCACACAACGGGAGTTAAACTCCTGACCTCTTGCTAAAAGAGGTGGCAGACCACTACCACGTGGACTACAACACAAGATTCAAAAGTTAATTATTCATAACTTTAAGTTTTAGAAGAAATAGAAATAAAAATAGAAATTTAATAGGTGTGTTCATTTGTAAAAAAATAAAAACTTTTGTGCTCTTTTGTAAAACATATGTAAATAGCAAAAACTTTTGTGCGTTTTTCTAAAACCTAAAAAGTTTACTTTGTGCACTTTTGTAAAAACATGTGTAAAAAACTAAAACTTTTGCGGTTTTCTTGTAAAAGTTCAAAAGTTCAATTATTCATATTATAAAAGGTGAAAACTTTTTTTTTTTTTTTTTTTTTTTTTTTTTTGTAAAACCTCAAAAGTTCACTATTCATATTAAAAAAGTTAAAACTTTTGTAGTTTTTTGTAAAACCTCAAAAGTTCACTATTCATATTAAAAAAATTTAAAACTTTTGTGGTTTTTTGTATAGTTCACTATTGATAACTTCAAGTTTTAGAAGAAATAGAAAAAGAAATAGAAATGTGTGGGGCAGAGGACTCGTAGTACCCCGGTTTCTAGGAACGGCTATTTTTATCGAACAAAAACGGCTCTTTCTTTGAACCCCTTTTCTGATTCGCCATAAGTATCCAAGAATACAATTGAAAGTGGAAGGATAAAAAAAACACCTGGAGCTGGAGCCTTCGAAGACGATAAGATACATTGTGATAGTACTTCGATGATTTGGTGCTACAAAACTTTGGAATATGTGATGAAACCATATCACTATTCCAAATACAATAAAAACACACTATTAGTAACATTTTGGAGTTATTTATCATTTGATAAAAAGAATCATTATACAATCATGCTAACACTTCCCTGAAGAAAAAAGCATATTTTATAGAGCCATAAACTAACAATAAATGGTAAAACTTTAAACGTATAAATGTCAAATATCTATTCCGGCATTACATTTGTTGATATTCTATTGCCACGGACTAACAATGCACATGTAATGTTGTAGATTGTTGCGGCCACTAATTAAGAGTTTGCCATGATAAAACATAAAACGTGTTATAACGTTGAGATATTGTAATCATGTTCTACAGAATTCAGATGAGCTACATGTTTGTTCGAGTTCAGGTTCGTTTTCGTACATGAATATCTCGTAATCTTAGCAAAACACCAACTATAAGGCTATATGTATATCAAAAGCACATAGAAATAGATTGTAATAGTCATTTAATATCAAGCAAACACATGTTACACCAATTCAACATTGAGTTGTAGCTCAACGGGTAGTGGCCTTCCTCTCTTAGCGAGATGTCAGGAGTTCGACTCCGCTGGGCTGCAACATTACACTCAATGTTATCCCTGACCTGAAGTATCTACCCATGTCGCCTTTCGCTTAGTGTGGGAGCAACGGAGGAGAGGATTTTACCGGCCATGGTCTCAGATTGGTTCGGGTTTCCTCCAGCGCAGTAGTTTGGGGCGGGTTTTGCAACTACGGGAGATTAACGCGTGGGTGGTTAAGTCCCCCTGGGTGATCCCAAACTGATGTCCAAAAAAAAACAAATAAACAAAACAACCAAAAGGAAAGAAATTTAAAAAACTTAGGAATTTCGAGAGCAAATCTTAGGCATTTAGCTTAATCAGTTTATCCTTTCGTTTCATGAGGGCACTTTTCTACATGATCAAGGTTACCATGGGAGGCCCGGAGAGAGCGCAAAGTGATCGACCGCTCAGGGCTCATGATTTTTAGAGGCCCAATTTTTCTATATATTTAGATATAATCGGAGATTTGAGAAGCAATGGAACTAGGAAAACACAAGTGAAGCAGCGAAGGCAAAGTACAATATGCCCAAAAATAACAATCAAATACCCCGAAAAAATAGAACTCAAAGTCCACTAGCATTCTAGCCAGGCCGAAAAGGTCTTTTATAGTTTATATTATTCGTTAGGGCCTAAGGGCTTTTTTACCTCATTTTAGGCCCTTAAATTCTCGGGACCGGCCCTGCTGTTTGACTTACTATACACGACAAGGTCCTTGCACATGTTAATTGTGCTCATGCATTGAGATCATTCTGATGATAGGTGTAAATCTAAGCTGATCACGAATTCGTAAGTAAAAGGAACTGTAGATCTAAGGGTCTTTCAATATGTTATACGTCACCTAGATAATTTCCATTTATTTGTATTTGTAGGGGCATTTTTTTACCGTCTCGCTCGGGACACTTAAACACTCAGGACCGGCCCTGAAAGTTACTAGTGCTATAGATTCTTCAAACTTGAAAGACAAAATTTCATTCCTCGTCCCTGAACTTTACATCGATTTTGACTCTCTGTCCTTTTTCTTTTTTTTTTGTGCATCCCTCGTCCCTAAACTATGAAAAGAGTACATCCCTCGTCCCCCCATCTACTTTCTGTCTATTTTAGCCTTTTGTTTAGTCATGTGCAAAATATGTGAGGGTACTTTAGTCCTTTTATTTTATTTATTTTCTTTATTATTAACTTATTTTTATATCCTCATCCTCATCATCACATCCGTTTGTTGTGACGCTCACTGTACCGAGTCTTCATCTCTCTCATCAAAACCATACTCTCTCACATATATCCATCGATCTATCTATCTTCATCAACATCATCTCACTTCATCTCTCTTTGATATACAGATTCATATCTCGATATATCCAAAAACAATTACCGAATCTGAGTTAAGTATCATCATCGTCGTACATCATCTCAGAATCATAACAGTTACTGTTACGAGTGTTCATCTACTTGAACAACAAATTAGGAGATTTTGATTTAGTGATTCTCATCACAAATTGAGATCAAATTCATGTTTCATATCAACATCCTAACACTCGTTATTCATCAGAATTAAATAACAACAACAAATTCAAGCATAATCGATTCGAGTTCTTTGCTTCTTCAAAAACTTGTGCGATTTGGTCTCCGGATTATTCTGACACGATTTGGAGAAATCTAAAATTGAAGATGTGTTCTAAATCTACTCGTGATGCTACCTGAAAAATTTCACATCTCAATCCGAATTTCGTGGTCAAACTTTCGTTCAAAAAGTCAACTGTGAATTCTATCGATCGGTTAGCTCGATTATGTGAATTTCAGAAGTTGTAAGGTGTTTTCGAGCATTAAGTGGATGAATTGGAACAACTTTGATGAAGTGATCCAGGTCCGAAAGTGTACGAATATCAAATTTGATTTTCAATGTGATGATGAGGATGTTGACGAATATCAAATTTGGAACTCGGGGTAGAACTCAGGGTTCAAGAACTTCATGTGATTATGTTAATTAATTTGTTTTAAAGTTTGAATTTTGTTATGGAGGTTAGTTTTTGCTTGTAATTGTTATATTTATTTGTAGAATTTTACATATCAGATTATTCATCTTTGTATTAGGAATCATGAATCTGAGTTCAATTTGGTGTTAGATTCATCAGTCACGAATTTGAGTTTGGTTAGGGTTTTTAATTTTGGGTCCAGATGAGTTGATGAAATGATGGGTTTCTTGAGCAACAAAAGGAATTGATAAAGAAATTGGTGAACCTGCTTAACTAGAAGAAGGGTGAAGAAATGAAGAATAATACTTGTTGGCATTTTTTAGAAGAAGGGTGCATGATAGATTTGCAAAAAGAAATGGTGATGTTATTTTTATTGAATTAAGAAATTAGGGTTTATGTTTTGAGTTGAATGAGGGAGAAGTCAAAAAGGAGAAGAAAAAAAAGGTAAAAAGAAGAAAATGATACAATGACTAAATTACCCTCACATGCTTAGCACATGACTTCATTTAACGGAAAAATAGACAGAAAGTAGACGGGGGACGAGGGATGTACTCTTTTCATAGTTTGGGGACGAGGGATGCACAAAAAAAAGCAAAAGGACAGGAAGTCAAAATCGATGTAAAGTTCAGGGACGGGGAATGAAATTTTGTCAACTTGAAATATTCAACCATCAACCATAAATATAACTATAAATATAAATATACATATAAATATATTCAGAATAGTATAGACATCAGTTATCAAATTTCTCTAATGAAACAACTTACTATTCCTTTATATGTCTCAGCAGGATATCATACTTTAAAAATGAAAATCCTGTCCTATTTGAGTCAATAAGTATGTACCAGTGGACCCGGTCGATACTTGGTCCACATTAGTCAATGTATTTTCAAATTTCTCCAAAATTGTCCAACATCTTTACATTGACACATAGGCGTGATATGGCCAAATATGCCAGCTCAACTGGTGGACCACAATTACATGGAGTATATAATAGTATAATACTACTAATACTAATGTGGTAACTTCATCTATCTACATCATATTAAAGGCATACCTTAATAAAGTGCAGCTAGACTGACTAAAACTATGCAAGACGAAATAATCTACTACCTTAATAAAGTGCAGCTAGAGTGACTGTCATATTAAATGCAAACATGAATGTTAAAAACTTTAGGCAAAAAAATTAAAACTTAAAATAACTTTAAACCGTAAACCCTAGAGAATCTGCTACCAACTCCAACGCTCTATTTTATGAATAGTTTATACTTCTTAATACGTTTATAATACTCTATTATCCACTAAAACGCAAAATAAGAAAACCTAATTGCTTTATCTTTAGTATTCTATCTAATTTATAGTGTAAAACTACTACTCTATTATACATAGATCTGAATATCAAACATAATTTTTGAAATATCGAAGTTAATGATACATCTATTATATTTTCACTAAATTCCCACTCACAAAAGTCTCACATCAAAAACAGAAGTTTACGATTATTATTATTCTTACTATTAAAAATAAAATTAAAATTATTATAATAATTATTAAAATTTATTATAAATTATAATTATAAATAACTGATATTGGTATCTCCACAAAAAGAGTAAAATTTTCAAACGAGATGAATCAACAAACATATATAGTCCGAAGAAATCAAATTGTTTTTCACATTTCAGCGGCTCAAACTTTTCTTTATTTGAGTTTTATGCAGCTCGAAGTTTTGTTTTCTTCCCAAATGAGAATGGGATGAATCACCAAACAGGTGGGTTAGCCAGAAATCAAAGAGGATATCGAACCCACCCAATAGATTGTTACAGTCAATATACTAACATATACAAAGATAGTTATTTCAAACGTGAAATCAAACCCAAAAACAACCTTAAATTAAATCAAAGGTAACTGCTCGATGAATATACGAGAGGATGTAGTGTATCCAGAGGTGGTGTCGTTGCAGGTGGTGACGCCGGAGTTAGTGTTGCCAGAGCTGGTGGTGGCCGGAGTTGGTAGTGGCCGGAGGTGATGTAGTTGATGGAGTGGGTGAATAGATCTGGAAGAATAAGATAAAGCTTGAAAAGTAATTATTAGTTACTCCCTCAGTCCAGATTAACCGTGCTCAGTAAAAATCCGCAGGATACTTTTGTTGTCTGATGGATTATATGATGTACAACCTATTTTTACAAGACATGTCATTTTTCTTTCTCTTTCTTTTTTAACGGCAAAAAAAAGAATTTTATTTATTAAAAACACTATTTTACGTCTTCAATGGTTTCGTATCTCTCTTATATGATATTACAAAAGGTATTTTGGGATTTTTATTACAGTATTTTTAACAATTTAAATGTACAACCCATTTTTACAAGACATGTCATTTGATAGAACATTTTTTTTTAATTAATTAAATAAGGGATTATAGCCAAAATGCCCATTCCCAGCAAGTTTCTTGCGCTGGAGCCCAAAAAAAAATTGCCAGGTTGCCCTCGCAAGACGCAAGGTGCCTTGCAAGTTGCCCTCGCAAGGCGCAAGCTTGCGTCCTTGCGTCTTGCGAACTTGCGACCTTATATCAGATGTTGGATTTTCAGATAAGATTTAGTAAGATTTCTAAGATTTTTGTCGGATAAGATTTTACCTTATTTATAGTATGACCCTGGAACTTTGATTTCACAGTCTCATAAAAATTCCATCCTTGTGCAATTCATTGATTAAAGGCACTTTAAGGTACTAATTTAAGCATTTTTCTTCACTAATTATAGTATTTATTATTTGTTTGTATGATGATTATTTTTAATTAGTTTGTTATTTACAGTTAATCTCAGTTAATATCCATGGACAGAAGAGCTAGAGCTTCACACCGACCATCACAAGGAGAGTCATCACAACAAGTTGCTGAAAGACGGCGACTATTAGCCGACCGTCCCATTCTTCCTGGTATTAACGTTGTTGCTCAAGGTGGTTTTTCCGCGTACTGGCGGGGAATAGATGCTGGAGCTTTTCTATATCGTCAAGTTAATAAGTACTATCCCAGACTTGTTAGGGAATTCTATGCTAACTATGTGTTTGATCCACGTAAATTGAAATGTGTTCACGTGAACATGTTTGGTTATTCCTACGATTGGACGTTGGAGGAGTTTGGTGAGATTCTGGATATACCAGATGGAGATTTCAAGTTTTTCAATCTTAGCAAGGATGTGAAAAAGGCCCCGAGGAGGTCAGCTACAGAAAATTCATTCTCAGCTTCTGGGTTTGTTTCGGGACTATGTAAACCTGGTTTTGACATGCCAAACAGTGGTCCTGTCATTATCAGGGAGGAAGATATTCAAGACCAGTATCAACAGATGATGAATGTCATCAAGAAGAATGTCATGTTTCGAGATGATGCTGATGTGGAGCTATCTGTAACTGAAGTTTTGATTTTGATGTGTTTGCTCAAACAAATCCCAATTAATCTGGCATATGTGGTTGCTAATCGGATGGCAGGATTGCCTGCAGCTGGTGGGAGTGGATTGCCCTATGGCATGTTGTTGAACAGCTTCTTTGCTGATGAAGACGAGTTGGTGTATCCTTCTGATCGAGAGGTGTTGAATGCTCAAATTATGTATGCTGCTCCAATTTATTTAATCTTGGTTGATCATGTAATAAAGTAGGTCGTAGGGCCTTTTGTACTATTTAGTTTGTGTGTTTGTAGTATGTCATTCTGGTTAATGAAATGGTATTTTAATTTTAGCCTATATGTTTTATTGGTCATTTTAATTTCAGTACAAGTTCAAGGACGACGGGAGTAATTTGGTCAATAACTTTTATAAACTTACACTTAAGCGGTAACAAATAAAAAAAAACTCAAATTTAATTGAGTACCAAAAACTTTTATAGATGGACATAAACATTAACAGAAGTTAAAAAATAAAAAAAACTCAAACAGCAGTAACAAAAAAATATTAATCATACCATACGCAAAGACGCAAATCAAACCTTGCGACTGGACGCAAGATGCAAAGTTTTTGGATCTTGCGTGCTTGCGTCTTTGCGTCTTGCGTTTGTTATTATTAGGTTATAAACCTGATAATAACATTCACTTGACACACACACACTTACCCAGACGCAGAGAAGAAAATTACGTGAAACCTAGCCAAACGCAAATACGCAAACCTCCACCATCTTCTCTCTCGTTCGAATAGTAGATCATAACCACCATCACCACCTGCACTACCACCAGTTCATCCATCGTATTCACCACAACCACCACGTACCAGCGCCTACGTCACCAACTACGTCACCATCGTCTTCGTCTGCTTCATTTTAACTACGAAAGAAATCAATAAATCAACCTAATAACAATGGCAAATCCTCAAGTTAGTTCTTCTTTCACTATATATGTTAGTTATATGGGAGTTGTATATCAATTTCATATGTTCATATATAAATGTGAAAATGTGCACACCAACTGTTCGATGAAATGTCTCTATGATAATCATCATTATTTAACCGTATTCTTGCTTTTTTTTTTAATAATGGGGTATATTATCTCTTGTTTTGTATGGTTTTTTGATGAAACAACAATTTGTTGCTAGTTAAAATGACTTGACTGTCCAGGCGCAAGGGTCATTTTGCGTCCTTGCATTCCAGTTTATATATGGTCGCAAGACCAAATTTGCGACCTTACGTACCTGTAGTTTAGGACGCAAGACCAATCTTGCGTATTTGCGTATCATATGCTGATGTTGTTATTGTTAATTTTACAGGGATGGGTTGAAGGTAAACTGGCGATGAAGAATAAAATAAGTATTATAGGTGATGTGAAGAAAGTAATGACCGAAAATCAAATAAAAATATTTAAAGAAACGTGTTTTGGTGTATTGTTAGATCTTGAATACATGGGAAACGATCCCGGACTTGTACATGCAAAGCTCCAACGTAAAACTGTACGGCCGGAAAGAATTGATGATGATAAGTACCCAGAGGAGCAAGATGACATATGGTTTAGATTCAAGCCTAATTTTTCTATTAGATTTGGTCGCCGTGAATTTTGTCTAGTAATGGGGTTTTTGTTTGGTACCCGTACGGATATGGCACATTACATCCCTAAAAATTATGAAAAGGAGACGGCTCCAATTAGACAACGTTTATTTCCGTCCATTAAAGAGAGCACAAACATTTTGATTGGTGATATTTAAAAGAAGCTACTAAAAAGTAGTCGGGTTGGTATTTCGGACGATGATGTGGTTCGACTAGCAATCATATTAGTTGTAGAGAGAGATTTTATGGGTAAACAATCTGCCCATGTGGTGAACAAGAAGTTCTTATATTTAGTTGAAGATTTTTCAAGTGTTAATAAGTACCCATGGGGGTCTCGTATATGGGAACCGACTTACGAAGCGGTTAGTGAAGGGTTTGGTGTTCGGGAAAGCCAATTAGAGAGCGTCAAGGCGTACACTTTGGCGGGATTTATGTGGGCATTTAAGGTAACGACATGTTTGATTTCTAATACTTTTATTATTTAAAGATAATATATATATTGATATTGTTAAAACAAATGATTTGTAGATTTGGATCCTCGAGGCTTACCGTCGTACCATTAAATCCTTTGCTACAAAAACGGACAAGAATGGAGTACCGAGGACTCTTTTTTGGAAGCGTACAACAGCGGAGACTTTTGGAATCTCTGATTACATTAAACTCTTAGATATTCAGGTCAGTTGCATTTAATATTTGGAATTACCATTGATTGGTAATTGACTGTTGAAACAGAGAGGAAATGGCAAGGACGCAAGACCATTCCTGCGTCCTTGCATCTTTCTTAAGCTTGGACGCAAGGTTGTACTTGCGGATTTGCGTACGTGCTACATTGGAGACGCAAAGTTTTGTTTGCATCCTTGCGTCTGTTTGACCAGAAAAGTTCCAAGTATTTTTTGTTATCTTGTGTATAAAGTAGTGTTTGATTATGCAGGATGATTGTCCCAAGAACAAGAAACTTCTACATGGTCTCTTCCCCACTGATACAGAGAAGGAGTGTCAATGGTGGATTGATAGTGACGCGTTATTTCTTGGAACTTTAGTTGAACAGGAGATCCAGCAAGAAGAAACCCCAATAATTCCAGAAACTGTAGAGCAGACACAGACAAAGATACAGACACCAACACATCAAAATACCGAGGTACAAGAATTACATCGTGTGGTAGCATTGTTGACCGAGCGGGTAGACAAAAGTGTAAAAGAATTTAAAGAGCAGTTGGACAAAGTTGAAAATGAATTAAGTGAATGTAAAAGGAAATTGTCGGAATACGAAGAAAACCCTTTTCCAGAGCAAGAGTATCCGGTATATTAAAATTTATTAATTATTTTTATTTTTTGTATTTGAATATTTGTTCTCATCTTAATTTATATAATTTATGTTTTTTATTTGTTATTTGCTTAGGACGATACGTATTATGAGAAATCTTTGTCAACCCTTCTCCGATGCAAATACGACGTGGAATTAGAGAAAGACGGCTCACGCGTGCATTAAGGTCCCCGTTTACTTCACCTTGATATAGAAAACCAATTGAGAAGGTAAATTGCTGCATTATAATATTATAATTGTGTTTTTTTTGTAAAAAAAATCATAAATATTTGTTGTTCTTGCTTCACTGATGTGGACGCAAGGTTAATCTTGCGACCTTGTGCTTAGTGGACGCAAAGTTAGTCTTGCGTCCTTGCGCTATATGGACGCAAGGTTATTATTGCGTCCTTGCGTCTGTGTTTTTTACTAACCAGATTTCCTGTTTTACACAGTTGTCCACACATGTCATTTAGAAAGTGGAAAACATGAATGTGGTCAACCTAGATACAGATGAGCAATTTATTGATGAGCAAATGGTTGATCAGAAAGCTGTTGATGGACAACCTGATGCTATGGTAGTTGATAACGTTGCACCTGTTGAAACAGAAGGACCAAAGAATGTAAGTGGTAAGGATGTGAAGGTGTGTTTTAAGAGAAAAAGGAAGGAAAAGGACTGGGCTACTGAAGAAGAAATCTAGGCCATGATCGACAGACTTATTAATGATCAAGGTTGTCTTAAACCACCACCCACTGGAGCATGGAGAGATCAGAGAAAGCATGCACCCCCTGTAAAAGATCCCACGACAATTATACAGAGCAAGCAAGAGACCCGTTGCATGTTCATCTTTCAAAGTGATCAGTTCATTTACCTTAGTATGGAGTTTTGGATTCGCTTGCTGGGGTTAGGAAAGGCAGGATAATTGGAGAACTTGGTGAGTGATCTCCTTAATGTTTTATTTATGACATGAATTAATTTGTGTTAATATCCTAACCTGTCTTCTTAATTTGTAGCACATTGATGGCTGGGCTACATTTCTTTTAAGATATCGTCAGAGATTTTTCCCCAGAGCAAGCCAGATGTTTAACACTCTTGAGTTTCCACATGAGGTGGTTAAAGCAAGTTCTCGATGGACAATTATGCCATCTGGATTCCTGGCTCAGCTTGCAAACTTTAAAGAATTTTGGGGATTAAATCAGAAGGAGAAGGATGAGAGGTTGAAGCAAAAGGAGGAGAAGTTGAAGCAGGCCAAGGCCAAAGATCCTAATTTTAAAGATAATGAAGGAATCACTGTCTTTAGGGAACCAAATTACACGTATATAATTGCTCTTGGGGATCGTAGTGATGAAATGTATCCAGAATGGTCTTCATGTGATCAGGTAAACATTCTAATTATCAATCTGGTGTTGTTTATAATTAGTAAGCAAAATGGTAGTGATGTTTTTTGTAAACTGGAACAGGCGCAAGGTACATATTGCGACCTTGCGTCTGCAAATGTACTTGGACGCAAGGTTAGTCTTGCGACCTTGCGTCTAGTAATGTTCTTGGACGCAAGGTAAGTCTTGCGACCTTACGTCTTCGTGTAATTTGGACGCAAGGTTCTTTTTGCGTCCTTGCGTATGGATGGTTTTCTAACTAAACATTCTTTCTATTTCAGATCTTGATCCCAATACACTTTAGACAACCAGAACATTTCTTGCTGCTATTATTAAAGTTAGAAGAAATGAAAGTTTATGTGTACGACAGTTTACCCGGTCTTGCAAGTGAACAGCTACAACATGTTGTCACAATGTTGTGTGAAAACTTGCCCGTCTACTTGCACGCGATTGACTACTATAACAAGATGCCAGAATCACAACTTGAAGATTACTACCAAAACAATGAGAGTATAGAGTTGATGATTGAAACTGGGCGTAATGTGCCAGTGCAGGCAGGTGAAACCGGTGACTGTGGTGTTTGGGTGTGCATCCATATGGAGAGACTGGTGTTTGCACAGGAGGGGCTTGATGACATTGAAGATTCAAAAAAGGCTGCACAGGAATATAGGAACAGAATGGCAAGGACGTTCTTCCGTGCACATTTTGATAACTACCGCCACCACCAGAGAAAAAAGATGCGACAAAGGATGCTAAGAAGGCTGCACAGGTTGTATGATTGTACCCTTGTTGATATGTATATGTGTTGTTGAACTTGTTGTTTTATGAAATTCTGCTATTTTGAAGGTTGTAATTATATGATACAAGTACTTACTAGTAGGTCTATATAAATGTGACTCGAATTAGAAAGAATAGCAGAGTAGCAGGGTTTGGAAGAAAGATGGACTATCTTGCGACCTTGCGTATGTGTTGATTAGGTCGCAAGGTCTATCTTGCGACCTTGCGTATGTGTTAATGAAGTCGCAAGGTCTATCTTGCTCCCTTGCGTATGCGTTAATGAAGTCGCACGGTCTATCTTGTGACCTTGCGTACGTGTTAATGAGGTCGCGAGGTCTATCTTGCGACCTTGCGTACGTGTTAATAAGGTCGCAAGGTCTATCTTGAGACCTTGCGTATCTGTACATGGTTGGACTCAAGGTTTAATGATACCATAGATAAACCAAAATATAGATTATCACACATAACATAGATAAACTTCGAGAATTTATTACAACCATCGATATGACATAAAAAAAATACAATAGGAAAAGAAAATAAACAGAAACTTGGAGATTGGTTTACTAATTATCGCTCGCTAGATTGCACGTTGCATAAAACTAAGACTGATAAGCATGAAACGCTTCTTTGTCAGTGAGTTTCTCCTTACCCTTTTTCGACTTTAAAGTTGAGGCCGATGTTTTTACTACCCTTTTCGTGGTTGGTTCACCATTTCGATCAACTGAAGATTTGCACGTATCACTACCATGACCTGGTTCTTTGCAACAAGTACATGTTCTTACTGTTTTTTCAGTGTCTTCACCCATTGACGGATGACATTTTGTTGATTTTGGGCATCCGGGAGCTCTTTTCGGCTTAATGGGAGGGTTTACAATTGGTAGGACGTTGGGCCCCGGATCCGACCATTCAGACCGATGGGGCAAAGGATGGATGTGTTCTATATACGTACTTATATAAGTTTCTGTCGTGAACCAATGAGATACAAATTGAGTAACATCAGCTACTCCAAACAGTCGTGCTGCTGCAATAACATGTCCGCAAGGTATGCCTGATCCCTGGCACTGCCCACATGAACAAACTTTATCTGCTAGATTAACAAGGCCATTTTTTTGTCCATCGCGCACTTCTACTAGATTGTTTGTCGATGGAATTGCTTGCCATCTTCTTGACTTTTTCGTCCTCTTAGCTAGTTTATGTTCAGCATATGGAGTAACAGTTATAGTAAGACTAACCTATTGGTTGCGATGTTTGAAATACCAATCTTGTACCGAAGCGCAAAAAAATTCCAATAACATGCAAACAGGTAGTTTTCGAGCATGTACGGATAGTGCATTAACAGACTCTACACTGTTGCTAGTAAGGTATGAATACCTAACATGTTCCGCTCTACTTCTAGACCATTTGTGGAACCCGACATCACTTAAAATTTTGTAATATGCTTTCAATCTTCTTCTAAATACATTAAGATGATCCTCAAAATCTGACGCACGATAAGCTTTGACCATTTTCCAATAATGCCATTCAAAATATTTGAATTTATTGGATTTACTTTTAATGCTTGCAAACAAATGGCGAGCGCAGAAACAGTGAAACGCTACGGGGAACACAGTTGAAACACCATGTGCTATTGGCAAACCTCGATCCGAAATAAAAGTAAGCTCTGACATACGATCACCCATTCCCCAAGTTATCAAATGGTCTCGTAGGTTGCCCAAAAACCAATCCAAAGACTCGTTTGTCTTGCCGCCAGCAATTCCATAAGCCAATGGCAAAATTCCATTATTGCCATCCATCGCAACAGCAACTAAATTCGTACCCAAATATCCTGCCTTCAAATGCGCTCCATCGACGATGATTATCGGGCGACAATGTTGAACAAATGATTGAATCTGCAGGAATGAACAATGTTAAAACAAATATGTTTTTAATTTTTTAATCGATACGCAAGGAACGCAAACATTAAAATTTTTATTAAATGGTAATAGTGATACTTACAACTACGCCAAGGGAATAATAACACATCAGAAATCTATTTTCTTTGTCTGTCATCAAATTCGTTACGCTTTCGGGGTTGTGAATCTTAATGTTATGTAGGTAAATTGGAAGCATTTGGTACGACTCTTTACTACTCCCACGAAGCATCTGTAATGTATGACATTTGGCCCTCCATGCTTGATTGTAAGATATGCTGACACCGAATCGGCTGCCTATATCCGCACGTATATCGTTTGCTTTATATTCCCAGTTTTCAGATTTGAATGAATCCACAAGCATACTACCCAACACCTTTTTGGTTGCATGTTTATTGTTTCCCATAATTAGTGTGCGTGAGCTTGTGTGTACGTCATGCAGTTTCTTTACCATAAAGTTTTCAGTGAATCGTATTCTGTAAGCACTACATTTTCACTCACAGTTTGGCAACAAACATTTAGCGGTGTATCGAGATTTGTCTGACTTTACAGGCTTTATTTGGAAGTTTTCTTCAAGACATTTTGTAAATAGGGTGTTTATAAACTCTTCTTTGTTCAAGAAAGTTTGACGGACTTTAATTAAATCTGACACCCTATACGTAGTTGGTATTTCAGTCGTCTGTTCGCGCTCTTCCTCATGCTGACTCAAAAGAGTTGGCATATTCCAGAACGGATCTTACTTTTCTTCTTCATATTGGAATTCTGTGTCTCAGTCTTTTCCTCCATCTGAATCACTATCTTCGACAAGAGGTACCTCAAACGGGTGGTCTAATTCTTTAATTTTACATACGTTTTCAAGACCATAGTTATGCAAATCAAACTCTTCTGTGTTTGGAAGTGGCAATTCAGGTTCTTCCACTTCCAAATTGTTACTTGCGAGGTTTTCTTCGGTATCATGTTGTATTAAGAATTGTTGTGGTTGGTGTTTTGGTGGTTTTGGTGATTTTGGTTTTTTTGGTACCTCTTTTTCTTGGTTTTGTTGTAGTAGTGGCTGGTTTGTCGAGTATTTTGTTTCTGGATTTCGTTGTGGCTGATGCATTATTACTCTATCGACAATATAAATATCAATAGGACCATTTACAATTGCATATTGTAAAAACTCTTAAAAGTCTTCATCATCAGTAATATCAAAAACTTGATTATTAAAAATGTATCTCATTGAAACAGCTGCATTGGGTGGGAAGTCAATCTTTTTAAGAACATTTTTTAACAATATTCTCCGATTCATTGATTTTACGGGCGCAATTGGGAGTCTTAACCGAATTCTAAAACAATCTCAAGGCATATATATGGGTATGTTGTTAATGTACTCAAAAGAACCCCCACAACATATATTAACTACAAATTTATCATCATTAACACAATTCATAATGACAAAAATTAGTGAAAAATGGTTAAAATAGTACCTTAACGTGGGTATAAACTCTGCATTGAAAACTTTTGAAATTTTTATGAGACTGTGATTTCAAAGTCTCAGGGTCAATCTATATATAGGGACAAAATATTATCCGTAAAAATCTAGGATATCTGACGAAATCTTATCCACAAAATCGTATTTCTGATCAGATAAGGTCGCAAGTTCGCAAGACGCAAGGACACAAGCTTGCGCCTTGCGAGGGCAACTCGCAAGACACCTTGCGTCTTGCGAGGGCAACCTGGCAAAAAAAAAAAAAAATTTGGGCTCCAGCGCAAGAAACTTGCTGGGAATGGGCATTTTGGCTATAATCCCATTAAATAAAGCAATAAAGCAATTTATATTAAATATATTTTTTCCTAGTTTTTTACTTCTCCGTATTATACATTTTTGTATTCTAACAAAATTTTATTTTCTATACATTGATTTATAGTGAGTTAAATCAATTCGAAATGTGGTTGCTATTGTAAACAAGTACACTTGTATACTCAATTTGAAAGTTTAAAAATATATAATTTTATTAAAAAAAAATTCATCAGAACGATGAAGAATAACGAAAGAACGATAAAGAATAATGAAATTACAAGTGAGTGGCTTTGAGCATGAGCAATGACAGGCAATTGACAGACCTTCAAATAAACGAACATCTAATTGAAAGAAACAAAACATCTGCGATGAATGGGCTTTGTAGCTTATTCGGAACCGGGGTAGAACATTGTTTTTTAAATTAAATAAAGCAGTAAAGCAATTTATGTTAAATATAATTTTCCCAAATTTTTTACTTCTCCGTATTATACGATTTTTGTATTCTAACGAAATTTTATTTTCTGTACGAGTTGATTTATAGTGACATTTCGTTACATAACCCCATTCTTAAATAATTTGTTAATAGTTATTATTAAACAATTTTAATATTAGTCCCTAAACTCTTTTTTTAAAAGATAAAACTGATTCTATTTGATATATATAATAGAAATGATTGAATGGCTTCAATTGTTAAGAATTGATATATATTATAGAAAAAGATTGAATGACTTCAATGATTAGCACCTTCGTCTACCAATTTGTAACCTATTTGTAGTCATATACAGTCTCTAGTTTGTATTTGAACGGCGATATTAACATCGAATGCTCTCATTTGTCACTAACACAAGCGTTAGGAAGAAACCCAAATCGCGACGATGTTGGTAGTACCATCGAAGGTTGAGAAAAAACCCCCCAGAGACCTTACCAAATCGCATTGATGTTGGCAGTACCATCAAAGGTTGGAAACTCCCTACTTGAAGTGATAATAGAACATGGGTTAGCAGTACCCCAAGTTGCATCCCACTTCCATACCACTCAAGCAAAGCTTCGGTGGTTATACAGTCTCTAGTTTAGGTGATGTTGACTTGCAGTTTGCATTTTCTATTTGGCTTGTTTTGTACACTTTCGGCGAGCCTTATATAAGGTTAGGTAATCCAAGTCACGAAGATATATAATTGTGAATATAAGAGGTTCGTTGGTGATTCCCCGAATGTAACAAAATATGGATTGCTTTACGCCACTAAGAGGATATATATTCAACATGTGTATGTGTAAAATCAACTCAAATGAAGTGTGTGTTGAGAATAATCTTCCCTTCCTCGTACACCCGTATTTATAGAAGTGTTATATCATCTTATGAGATTTTGTTGGTTTCCAATGTATTATGGTAAGATTCCTCGACTTTTTCATTTTAAATGCCTATAAGAGAAAGCAAGATGGTCCCTTGCCTTAGTTAGATGTGGTGGCAGACGAGCTAGGAATAGTCCCTAACCATGATGATAAAGCATAATTAGATCCAAGGGGTTCGGTTCATGCTGATCAACAAAGATAGGGGATGTAAGGGTCGATCGAGTTTAACTCTCCAGTCCGGATTACCGTGAATAACCCTCATGAGAGATGATGATCTCAAAAAGGGTGGTTAAACATAGACCCACCATCGTCAAGCTAGGCGGTAAGTGATGGATCAAAGGGGGCGCTAGGCTTTATTGTTCAAGGAATGTTACCTGTTGTCGTACAAAGCTTGTGAGTTGTTAGATATTCCGGTAAGTCGGGTAAGCTACTCGGTGATTCCGGTCCGGCGGATGGTTTAGAGAGTAACACCTTGTATGAATGTGTGTGTATAGATGTGTCGTGTTCTTTACCTAGGGTTTGGTGCCCTATTTCTAGTTGAACTCCTTTTCCCTTTAGTGCCACGTAATAGGACAAAGGGAGGGAACATCCTTTTTGTCGGGTTGTACTATTTGGTCGGAAAAGCTGATAAAGTGCAGGTGGTCCCTGGCGCGATCCAGCAGTTGTCTATACTAACTGTCGTGCACCCTACACCATTACCTGCCAGCTATACTATGTCGAGATCATGCACAACCATTTGTGTCGTCCTTTACTATCTTGCTCTCTTTGTGTGGCGAAATTCGGTTGCACCAACGTTGGATCAGGTAGCACTGGAATGAATCGCATATGTTGGTTGAGAATTACTCGGGAATTCATTGATAATCATATTGACTTTACCAGGTTCTAGGGGGCTACTATTCTTTTTGATACTAATTATCAGGTCAGAGAGAGGCCCGACCCGTAAGCTGGACCCTTTAAAAAGCCATTACTTAATAAGGATTTGTTATGCGTGATATGCCGAAGACTAACTACTGGGAATCTGAGTGCTGCACGTTACAACGTTTACAAGCGCAAACATCTTACTTGTATTTTTTTAGAGGAATCGACTGACTAGGCGTAGGTTAAGCAAGTGTCAGCCACGTGTGATACACATGTATGAGATATGCGAGCATGCGTATCATTACATGACATTTACTTGACCGAATTTGAAGGGCACTGAGTTTTATGCCACCACTCTGTTGGCAGTAGTTGATACCTTTGTGCACCCTTGTTTACTTCGTTAATGTTTGTCAAACAAAGATTTTATTATCGTGCCAAATGTGGAGTACACTATCAGCTTGTATATAACGTATAGCGATATAGAGATAGGTTGGCTATGAGCATTTTCATGATCTACAGAAATATATTTGCAGCCATGTATTCATGTATACACGTAATCTAATGATACGGCTTAGGATCCGTATAAAATAATCCTTATTTCATATAAGGATTATCCATTTTATAAGAGTCCGCGACCGGCATGGGTTACGAATGATGCCGACAACGTTCAAGGTCATATGCATGTTTAGAAGAAGCAAAAGATGACATGAAAAAAGGGACCGACACCGTGATCAAGTGCATGAGATAAGAATTCCGGATAGAACGAAAACAAAGAACGCAAGATGGGAAGTATCCGGATAGGGGTTACCGTGAAAAAACACTTGAGGAAATATTGTTGAGTCATAATTAAGGATTTAATTATGACAAAACATGATTATAAACACTAGTTGTTATGTGCATGCCAACATAAGTTTAATTATTTATATCTAAGTGAGTTGGTGTGCTTCCTTCACTATCAACACAAGATAGTTAAAGACTCGAAGGTTCTTCATAACCAGTATAGGATGTATGTTGATCCAGTAGAAGATTAAGAGAAGTTCCAACACAATAAGTACCAGTATTTGGCTGGAGCAGCACTCAACATTTAGTTAAATTATGCTCGTGTTGTCTACATCAAAGGGTACTATTCAGCTGACATGAAAAACTGAGTGAGTTGGTATCATGCCTTCACTGTTAGCACAAGATGGTTAAAGACTCAAAGGTTCTTTATAACCAACATAGGATGTATGCTGAACCAGCAAAAGATCAAGAGAAGAGCCAACACAAGAAGTACCAGCATCTGGCTGGAGCAGCACTGAACACTTAGACAAATTATGCTCCATTACAAGCATAATCATTTCATGTGTTGTCTACATCAAAGGGTAATATTCAACTGACATCAAAAACTAAGTTGATGAGAAAATGACATGTGTCAGCGGCTGATAAGTGAACTTATAAGACAACTAACGAATGGAAAGGTTAACCCATGCGCAGTTCATGGTTAATACTTTTCAAAGCCTAGGGAACCCAACATTCCATTTGTTTATTCGAATAGGATTTCCAACCATTTGGGGTGTTCCTGCAAATAGCTATTGAAGAGAAAAGGAAGTCGCGTGCTCTCTGACATGGTTGTCTGTTGAAGTACAAACATCCTTTGTACCAATAGATAATAGATTGTTTACACGGTTTATATGATCTCTATAAATAGATAAACTCAGCTATTGTAATATTTAGTGGTGTGGGTATTAAATCGATAGAGTCCAAACCATGTATAAGCTTAATTACGAAAGCTATCTAGGTTTAATATGTGTCAACCAGTTATCTATTTAGCCGAAGGATAACCGTGATTCTTTGAGATTATTTTAATAAAAGACTGTTGACATATGTTTATGTAATAGATTAGTGGCGTACGGTTTGAAATGTACCGTTCATATTGATTTCAAACGTTCCATATTAATTGATTTCGTTGCGAGGTTTTGACCTCTATATGAGACGTTTTTAAAAGACTGCATTCGTTTTTAAAATAAACCATAACCTTTATTTTATCGACAAGGTTAAAAGGACACCTCCTAGATTATCAGAAATGATAATCTAAAAATATCACACTTACACACTACCAATACATATTGGTTTACAATATTAATATGTTACAACAAAGTAAATCTCGAATGCAGTTTTAAACAATATTATACAAGCATGCTGACACCAAGTCTTGTCCATATATTAGCATGCAACAGCGGAAGCTCTTAATAATCACCTGAGAATAAACATGCTTTAAACGTCAACAAAAATGTTGGTGAGTTATAGGTTTAACCTATATATTATCAATTTAATATAATAGACCACAAGATTTCATTTATTCAATAATCCTACACTCGTAAGTGTATAAAAATCATTCTATGATGAACACCTGGTAACCGACATTAACATAATGCATATAGAATATTCCCCGCATACTCGCAAGTATGTCATAAATTGGCAATCGCAATCACCATATAAATCGAAGTATTAAAGCATTCCAAATTCCAGAATGGGGTTTGTTAGGCCCATAGATCTATCTTTAGGATTCGCGTCAATTAGGGGTCATTTCCCTAATTCTTAGGCTACCTGATATCGGCTAAAAAGTCACGTTTTTACCCCCGATATTGAGTCTCAAAAGCATAAAATTCAAAGCTTTGTCGGCAAAATAATCGCTTTTTTTGTTAAACTTGTAGGTAAAGTAATTACAAAGACAATGCAAAAAGAATCAAGAGAAACGGAGCTAAAACGAAGATTCTAGAGGGAAAACGGTTAAAGACAAGAAATCAAGTTACGATCCAGGGAATCAAGGCTGACCAACAAGCCATACGGCATGCCATACGGCCTGCCATACGGCCTGCCATACGGCCTGCCAATATGGAAACGGCCTGCCAAACGGCCTGCCAGTATGGAAACGGAAGCGTATTTGGCAATTTTCAAGTCTATTTAAAGGGTCTTTGTCGTTCATTCCAAAAACACACCTCTCTTCACTCTCTCACTACAATACACTTTCTCCCACTAGAGCTTTCAAGGCCTTCTCACCTCCGAGCAAGAAATTAAGTACCCGGAGGCGAACGCCGAAGATTGTAATAGGAGCAGGCTAGAGGTTGTCAGCACTTGTAATGGTCCAGATCCCGTCTGTAAATGGTGAACACTTTCCTTAATTTAATAAAGTTATTATCTTGAGTTCTTTCATCTTACATGATTATCTATCTATTACAATTATTTATTATGTGTTGAATATTTTATCTGAAACTTATCATATTGTTATGCTTAAACCTTGACGGTTTAGAAGTTTAATTTACGGATCACCCTTTCCGCTTATTCATGTGGCTATAACCTAGTATTAGGACCTGATCAACCCTAGGATATGAGGTAAGTAGTTATGTGTGCTTAACGTCACAATAGGGATATAGTACCTACGTATGAATAACCATTTGTTCATCATAGAAGAGCTGCCCAATTAGATTGTGGTTAGAGTTAGCAATAGAGAGTTCAGTGAACACTAGCTTACTCAGAAGCAAGATTCGCGTCAGAAGCAATGTTCTTGAGATATTGTAAGATGATCCGGGGTTGAATAAGTGATCGCAAAAGGAGAGACTTCTATCCCAATTAGCAGTACCTTAGGATATCTAAGATTGCACATCTGTTAATGTTGAGGCATAGCATAGTGATTTAGTGGTAGGATATTGCTTTAGTCAGATCAACTAGGATTAAGAAAAGCTGAGACATTCCTTTATTGGGTAAACCACTTTGTTCATGTACCTAGGATTCCATCCATAAGGTCGTTCAAACCTTTCAGGTTAACGTTGGGAGTAGGGATACCTGTCTTAGCCAGAATCTTCAAAGCCTAAACTCTTAGTGACAAATCAGTTAGGTTCACAGCCCAGTTGATTGAGTTTTAGTGTTTATCCTTGGAAGTTAAACTCTTGCGATAATTCCCCTTCAGGATTCTATTCTTCATACCTATCTTTACTTTTATTGTCTAATTACTATTTTATCTAGTTAATCTTAATCTATCACCTCTTGTCACTAGGGTTAACTATATAGGCACTTTTGTCCCACATTACTGAATAAACATACAAAAATACGTACCTGAGTTATATTTACCACTTACTCGTTAAAAGGAAGACAAGTAGGTGAGTTATAGCTTGGAACCCCAGCTAAATATAAATGATAAAACAACCACTACTCCTCCTCATGGTAGCTGATTCTGATGTGCCGCGGCCTAACGACACCGCGAAAATAAAACCGTCCTTTTCGGCCATATCATGAGAGGGAAGTAAGTTTTTGGCGCCGCTGCCGGGGACCTATTTTCTGTCTGTTAAGGTAATTGCTGATTCTATCAAGATATCTAAGATTCTTGAGTGGTGTCTAAGAAAGACAATTATACACGGACTTGGTTATTGGATTTTCTGAACAGTCTCCAATTATATTGGAACCAAAAGGATCCTGCCTCTCCGTTGTCTGCCTGGCCACTTGTTTCAAAGATAAATTGACAAGAAACACACATGCTTAACGAGCAGAGAGTTTGTCAGTATAGGATTTAAAGTCGCCATTATAATAAACCCTTTTCAAATTATAAAAACAAAATATTAATTATGGTTTTAATTTTTGTAGTTTCCAGTTCAAACTTACCGACTACGAAGAAAGTGCGAATGGCAGTTGCTCTCCCACAACTTTGAAAACCGGCGAAGTTTTTCTTTATAAACCTAAAACAAATTTAAACCCTGATGAATCTCATCAAGACTTAGTTCTTGATTCTTGTAGTCCAAGATGCCGGATAATTTCATCTGACTTAGAGATTTCATTGCTTTTGGACAAGTTTTACTCAAATACACCAGGATTCGACCCTCTTCACGATCCAAAAGGGAGGTTCAGTCTTAACGAACTCCTGATAATGGAAGATGAGATAAGGGAAGAATATCCAACTATTTTCAACTATCCAGACTTGTTCGAATTTAATCCAAAAGAGATACGGAACCCTGATAAAACAAAAGCTCCGTTTATTGGAAATCTGTTAAATCCTAGGAGAAGGTTAGATGTCTATAGAGAATTCGTTAGGCACCTCTATTCCTCAGACTTCCCATTTTCAACATTTCAACTCAATTTGTTAAAAGAGCTGCGTTCTCAGACTCGTTCTCTTCACAAACTATTAAAAGAGTGTGGAGATGACCTTTTCGTCAAGTATCGGGATGCAGAAATTAATTTCAAATTCGATTTAGAATCATTCGTCGCTTTTCTCCCTCATTTCACCAATAAGGAAGTTTCTCCAATTCATATAAACCTTTACGTCTCGGCAATGATCTCTGAATTAGAATTTTGGATTGAAAGCAAGACACCTAACCCTATTTCAACCTATGGAAACTGAGATTTCTTTTACTTTGATCCAGCCTCATTTCTCATCAAAAGATTAATTGAAGCTTTTCCAGATTCTACCGAGGAAAGAATACATCAGAATTTCTTCGCAAAAAGAAAGGAAGTATATTCGGAACTCGTGCAAATCCTCACTATGTCAAAATTTCCGTTTACAAACCCGCAAGGAAGATCATTCGAGAAATATCTTCAAACTTTAAATTTACTATCGGTGATCCTGACTGCGCGGAAGATCTTTTATTTCAAGACACAGTGGCAAAACTTCTTTTTGAACTAAATTATGGAGATACTAGGCCAAGGGACGGAATTTCAAATACTAAGAAAGTAAAAAGGGCTTTGGTTAAACTTATGGACGATATCGGAGATTTACAGAAGCGCGAGCGTAAGATGTTAAGTGATTTCGAAATATTTTCAATACACTCCGCTGATTTACTCTGGATAGTCAAAGAAGCTTTAAACTTGTCTTTCTTTCCGCGTCATTTCTGGAATTTAGTTGTAAAACCTGTGTAATTTGTGTTTTTAATAAAAAAATTTAGTTGTCTTTTCTTTTCTTATTTTAGTTAGTGATATATCTTAGAAAATATAAAAATAATATAAAAAAACCGGATCAAAATTCGAGGTTTTATTTTATTTATCTTCTCTTAAAACCCTTTAAATTTTAAAATCATAAAAACTTAAAAATTGTGCAAGTCGGGTCGGGAAAATAAGCCCGCGAGCCACACGGACCACTTCTTTTTCCTTTCTTCTTTCATTTCTTCCTCTTTTCTCTTTTATTTTTTTTTGTGCTTCTTCTTCTCCCTCTGTCCCCTTCACCGTCGCACCACCACCTCACCCCAAAACCCTCAAAAATCAACCAAATCCAACGAATCAAAGCTTGAAACTTGTTCTCTCTAGCCTCCTAAACGCGATTCCACTATCAATTTCGCACAAAAGGTACTCTTTCTTGATGAAAACTCGAATTTTCTCCTAGGATCAAATTTTTGACTTTTTATAAAAACTTTGTTTTTGATTCAATTTTGGATTCCTTTATGCTTAGATAGATAATGTGATTACTTTGTGTTAGTTTTTAGGCTTGATTGATTTATTTTGGATAGTTTTTGGCTCTAGACTAGTTACTTGAGGTTTTAGGGTGAAATTTGGTGAAATTCTTGGAAATTTGATGTTTTGCTAGCTTAGTTAGGCTTAGTGATTCATTAGGAATGCTTAGAAACTGAATTTGGAACAAAGAAGGCTTGTTTGCTTGAATTTGGTATTTTGGTCAAGCTACACGTAATTAGGACTACGGTTTTTCCTATAGTTAAAACATTTTTAAAACTTAGGATTGCCTTAAAACTAGTTCAAATGATGGAATCATTGATTTGCTCGTGAAAATGTAGCTTAATCTTTGATTTTCCTTAATTTGTACGTTTTGAACAAAATAATTATTTTTCGGTCAAACGGCTCTAACCTTTGACTTTAACATGTTATAGCTCAAGTTTGATGTTTAAATATATTTAAGGTAATTAAAAATGGTTGTTAGGATCATTGTATGCTTAAAAATCATCACATTTGGTTAAAAATTGCTTATTACGACTAAATGACTATAATTATTATTTATTGCATTATTTATTGTAATCACGGGTACACTTTGAATTTTGATCCAAAGTAAGATTATAGTTCATTTAAATGTTGTTTGTGGTAATTTTGGCTATAACAGGATTTTGGAAAATCCAATTTTTAAAGCCCTCATTTCGAATTTTTTTCCGAAAAATATAGGCATTTTTGAATTTTAAATCTTAATTTTTGGAGCATAACCTATTTTACTTGATTTTTGCAGATGGCCAATCGTCGAAATGATGTCGAGTTGCCCCATTCTCTTCGTGGGCAGGATAACCCGGAGGAAAATGAGCCCTTCAAGAGAGTTTGAGTTAACCGAGAAAAAGCGGGAAATAAATACATCAACTGGACGATATTAGAACAGTGTGGTTGGGCTGATGATCTCGGAAGAATGTTGACTTTCCAAGCCGCGGGTAGAACGCACCGGGCCTGGAAAATGTTGTTTGAGTTAAACGAAACAACATATAACGAGCCATATGCAGAGTTTATGGCTACATGGAGTTTTGATTCAACGGTTGATTCGGCGGATTATAATAATCAAGAATGCATCCACTTTCGACATCAAAACCGAATGCATCACTTGACTCTCGCACAGTTTGCGAGACACCTTGAGTTGTACAAATCATCGCAGCTCACACGGCCAATATTCAGGGATGGATTGACCACCTTGAATCCCATGGATCATCAGACTTTTTGGCAACAGCACACCACAGATAACGGGCCATGGCAGTCAAGTAAAAAGGCGTCAAAATTCGCAAACCCCGTACTCCGAATCCTCCACCACCTAATCACCAAAACCCTCCATCCTAAAGCCAGATTTAGCGATGCTGTTACAATCAGAGACATGCGCCTGATGCACGCCATAATGAATAACCAGAATCTACAGGTGGCGCATCTCCTAGCTCAGGCCATCACCAGCGAGAAGAATTCAGCAAGCACGGTTGTGCCGGTTTTAGGGGGTGTTGTGACTAAGTTGCTCAAGAGCATGCGTGTTTTGGGGGATGTTGCACGGTTTAACTATACGATTGGGGCCGTATCAGAGGAGATTCGGTATAAGTTGTTGAACTACTGGAAGTATATTCGCGTTGAGGGTGAGCAGTTGATCATCCAGGCGAACCCAGAGATACCCGATTCCGAAGAGCGGACGGTACCAGGGGTGAGAGTTCAGGGATTCAGACCTGATACTCGGACACGGGATGGTAGTAGGAGATGAGGTTCCCAGGAACCTAGGGATGAGGATGACCCAACAGCCCATGGACGGCCCACTGACACTCGCCGTCACTCATCAGTTGGCGAGGGTGATCGTCCACGATATCCACCGTACGGCTACCAGTACCATATGGGAGATTTACCTGGGCATGAGAGTTGGTTTTCCCATCACGCGATCCTTGAGAATTTGGATCACTTTGCGCATTATGCGGGGAGGCAGTTCGACATCCCACCATACCCACATGAGTATCCGGTAATGCAAGCCCACCGTGATCCAAGGGGAGCAGGCCGGAGCCATCAGTTTTCAGGACCTACACCTCCACCTACTCATTACTACACGCAGCGTACAGTCATCGCACCTACACCGCCACCTCCAGAGACTACAGGGGTCGGGACCTTTGTTGATGAGCTATTCAGCGCTGACCACCTTAACACATCTACTGTTGGTCAGGACCCTAGGTGGGAACAGGCGTTGGAGCAGCGTACGACTGCAGGGATTGCGCAGGGTATCGATAGTATGGATGTGAACCAGCAGTGGGTAAGAGGTAGGGATTTACAGGATAGTATGGGTTGGCAGGCAGGGCCGATGGTTCATACGAGCACGTCATCGTTAACTGGGTTAATCGCTAGATCGGATGAGATAGAATTTAGGATATCCTCGGGTATGAACACAGCAGAGTTGGCGGACCAGTTTGCCACTGACGAGGAACTGACCAGCGAGGGTCAATCTAGACTGAGGAACCCAACCAGGGCCCGTACCATCGTTATCTACTCTCCTCCATATTCAGCACCTCAGCTGTAACCCTGATTATCTTTTGGAACATTCTACTTTTATTACTGATGCTACATTACATTACATTATGTTTCTGTACGCCCGGTTTCGGGCATAACTACTTTTATGTTTTAGCATGTATGGTTGTTTTTAGAAAAAATAATGCATGAATAAACGTCAAAAAGCAAACAACGATCGAGACCATACGAGGTGGATACTAAAGCAAAGACGACTTGAACGAGGATGACGCTGGCGTAAGAACTGAAGAATCCATAATCAGCGTGCCATCCGATTGCACGTCTTGAAACCATAGGGGAGTACTACGTCTTCATCACCTTTTCAAATAGAATATACGCAATTACAATACCACTTTAAAAACTAAGTGTGGGATTGGCAACCCCACCGACATAAACTTTTAATAACACAACGCCTCTTTTAAAAACTAAAGTGTGGGATACTCCGTATCCTTAACATTGAGGACAATGTTATTTTAAAGTGTGGGATAGCAAATGTTGCACATAACGATTCTTGTAAAATCCTCAAGTTTTTCACAAAATTTAAAACTTTTCGAATTATAAAACGCTAAGGATGATAAATGAAATGTCCCGTTTTTATTGATTAAAAACGTTCCATATTAATTGATTTCGTTGCGAGGTTTTGACCTCTATATGAGACGTTTTTCAAAGACTGCATTCATTTTTAAAACAAACCATAACCTTTATTTCATAGATAAAGGTTTTAAAAAGCTTTACGTAGATTATCAAATAATGATAATCTAAAATATCCTGTTTACACACGACCATTACATAATGGTTTACAATACAAATATGTTACAACAAAATAAGTTTCTTGAATGCAGTTTTTACACAATATCATACAAGCAAGGACTCCAAATCTCGTCCTTATTTAAGTATGCGACAGCGGAAGCTCTTAATAATCACCTGAGAATAAACATGCTTAAAACGTCAACAAAAATGTTGGTGAGTTATAGGTTTAACCTATATATATCAAATCATAATAATAGACCACAAGATTTCATATTTCAATACACATCCCATACATAGAGATAAAAATCATTCATATGGTGAACACCTGGTAACCGACATTAACAAGATGCATATATAAGAATATCCCCATCATTCCGGGACACCCTTCGGATATGATATAAATTTCGAAGTACTAAAGCATCCGGTACTTTGGATGGGGCTTGTTGGGCCCAATAGATCTATCTTTAGGATTCGCGTCAATTAGGGTGTCTGTTCCCTAATTCTTAGATTACCAGACTTAATAAAAAGGGGCATATTCGATTTCGATAATTCAACCATAGAATGTAGTTTCACGTACTTGTGTCTATTTTGTAAATCATTTATAAAACCTGCATGTATTCTCATCCCAAAAATATTAGATTTTAAAAGTGGGACTATAACTCACTTTCACAGATTTTTACTTCGTCGGGAAGTAAGACTTGGCCACTGGTTGATTCACGAACCTATAACAATATATACATATATATCAAAGTATGTTCAAAATATATTTACAACACTTTTAATATATTTTGATGTTTTAAGTTTATTAAGTCAGCTGTCCTCGTTAGTAACCTACAACTAGTTGTCCACAGTTAGATGTACAGAAATAAATTGATAAATATTATCTTGAATCAATCCACGACCCAGTGTATACGTATCTCAGTATTGATCACAACTCAAACTATATATATTTTGGAATCAACCTCAACCATGTATAGCTAACTCCAACATTCACATATAGAGTGTCTATGGTTGTTCCGAAATATATATAGATGTGTGGACATGATAGGTCGAAACATTGTATACGTGTCTATGGTATCTCAAGATTACATAATATACAATACAAGTTGATTAAGTTATGGTTGGAATAGATTTGTTACCAATTTTCACGTAGCTAAAATGAGAAAAATTATCCAATCTTGTTTTACCCATAACTTCTTCATTTTAAATCCGTTTTGAGTGAATCAAATTGATATGGTTTCATATTGAACTCTATTTTATGAATATAAATAGAAAAAGTATAGGTTTATAGTTGGAAAAATAAGTTACAAGTCGTTTTTGTAAAGGTAGTCATTTCAGTCGAAAGAACGACGTCTAGATGACCATTTTAGAAAACATACTTCCACTTTGAGTTTAACCATAATTTTTGGATATAGTTTCATGCTCATAATAAAAATCATTTTCTCAAAATAACAACTTTTAAATCAAAGTTTATCATAGTTTTTAATTAACTAACCCAAAACAGCCCGCGGTGTTACTACGACGGCGTAAATCCGGTTTTACGGTGTTTTTCGTGTTTCCAGGTTTTAAATCATTAAGTTAGCATATCATATAGATATAGAACATGTGTTTATTTGATTTTAAAAGTCAAGTTAGAAGGATTAACTTTTGTTTGCGAACAAGTTTAGAATTAACTAAACTATGTTCTAGTGATTACAAGTTTAAACCTTCGAATAAGATAGCTTTATATGTATGAATTGAATGATGTTATGAACATCATTACTACCTTAAGATCCTTGGATAAACCTACTGGAAAAGAGAAAAATGGATCTAGCTTCAACGGATCCTTGGATGGCTCGAAGTTCTTGAAGCAGAATCATGACACGAAAACAAGTTCAAGTAAGATCATCACTTGAAATAAGATTGTTATAGTTATAGAAATTGAACCAAAGTTTGAATATGATTATTACCTTGTATTAGAATGATAACCTACTGTAAGAAACAAAGATTTCTTGAGGTTGGATGATCACCTTACAAGATTGGAAGTGAGCTAGCAAACTTGAAAGTATTCTTGATTTTATGTAACTAGAACTTGTAGAATATATGAAGAACACTTAGAACTTGAAGATAGAACTTGAGAGAGATCAATTAGATGAAAAAAATTGAAGAATGAAAGTATTTGTAGGTATTTTTGGTCGTTGGTGTATGGATTAGATATAAAGGATATGTAATTTTGTTTTCATGTAAATAAGTCATGAATGATTACTCATATTTCTGTAATTTTATGAGATATTTCATGCTAGTTGCCAAATGATGGTTCCCACATGTGTTAGGTAACTCACATGGGCTGCTAAGAGCTGATCATTGGAGTGTATATACCAATAGTACATACATCTAAAAGCTGTGTATTGTACGAGTACGAATACGGGTGCATACGAGTAGAATTGTTGATGAAACTGAACGAGGATGTAATTGTAAGCATTTTTGTTAAGTAGAAGTATTTTGATAAGTGTATTGAAGTCTTTCAAAAGTGTATAAATACATATTAAAACACTACATGTATATACATTTTAACTGAGTCGTTAAGTCATCGTTAGTCGTTACATGTAAGTGTTGTTTTGAAACCTTTAGGTTAACGATCTTGTTAAATGTTGTTAACCCAATGTTTATAATATCAAATGAGATTTTAAATTATTATATTATCATGATATTATCATGTATAAATATCTCTTAATATGATATATATATATACATTAAATGTCTTTACAACGATAATCGTTACATATATGTCTCGTTTAAAAATCATTAAGTTAGTAGTCTTGTTTTTACATATGTAGTTCATTGTTAATATACTTAATGATATGTTTACTTATCATAGTATCATGTTAACTATATATATATCCATATATATGTCATCATATAGTTTTTACAAGTTTTAACGTTCGTGAATCACCGGTCAACTTGGGTGGTCAATTGTCTATATGAAACATATTTCAATTAATCAAGTCTTAACAAGTTTGATTTCTTAACATGTTGGAAACATTTAATCATGTAAATATCAATTTCAATTAATATATATAAACATGGAAAAGTTCGGGTCACTACAATAAAATTCTATAAAAGATCAAAAAGTTTTTTGCTACAAAATAGACAAAAAGGGTAAAAACAAGGTTGAAAACTTTTTGCAAAAATAAAAATCAATTTTTCAATAGAGCATTGCATAACAAAAGGCGCAATTCGACCTGCTATAATTGTTGTGAGGCACCCCCAAATAAGGCTTTATAAGCACTCATTTTTAGTGCTTCACTATATTTCCGTTGAGCGCGCCGATGTTAACATCTCGGAATCAGAACTTGCTCTTGATCTACATTTCGGAATCACACACTTTGACGAGGATGACTAAGTGAAAACCTCAGCTATTCGTAAAGACAAAAACAACCCCCGCTACACACCTTCGTTTTCATTTTCGCTCCACAAATCCATTTCACCTTTTTTCTTTTTACTTACTCTATCCGCTTCATATATAAATAAATCCCCACTAAATCACTCTTCTTCGGGAAAACCTCCAAAATCGCACTAGAAAAATGCGAGCATCCAAGCCAATTATCAGAGAAGATCGCCCAAAAGGAGACCTCGAAGAGAAAAGCAAAAGTTGCTTTCAAAAAAAAAAAACCAGAGCAAAGTCTCTACGAATAAAGGCTCTGAGAAAGGGAGCAGAACCAGCAAAGATTCGAGAAAAAAGAACTCCTGGCAGTCAAAAAGAAGGATGCTCACCAAGAAATTCCTGATAAAAGCTAAAGGGATTGTGAAATCAATCTTTCGAAAAAGAAAACTCCTATCTATCAAAACCCTTCGTACTCTAGAAACTTCCAAACCCCCATCTCTTCACAAATTCAAGCTGAGTCGATAACCGAAAATTCTCGCAAATAAGTGATGGAGATTTGAGTCTTGATCAAGCCTATGACAAAGAATGTAAGCATGACTGGCTAAGAGTGACTTCATTTCTTAGAACTTTAGGATACCCTAAACACTTTAATGAAATGAGTGACCCGAGTGAGATAGCCTCAGTTATGTAACCTCCTCTCATGCTTGCGGGAAAAGATTCGAGAATAGCAAAAAGAATAAAAACCAATTTTACGCCCTTCCGTCTTGCGGAACAAAACAGCTTGATCACTACGAATTAAAGTCCTCACTGTTTTAAGTTCAGAATTTTGCTTGAGGACAAGCAAAGTCTAAGTGTGTGATATTTGATATCGGCTAAAAAGTCACATTTTTACCCCCGATATTGAGTCCCAAAAGCATAAAGTTCAAAGCTTTGTCGGAAAAATAATCGCTTTTTGGGTTAAACTTGTAGGTAAAGTAATTACAAAGATAATGCAAAAAGAATCAAGAGAAACGGAGCTAAAACGAAGATTCTAGAGCGAAAACGGTGAAACGCAAGAAATCATGTTACGATCCAGGGAATCAAGGCTGACCAGCAAGCCATATGGCCTCCCATACGGCCTGCCAGTATGGAAACGGCCTGCCATACGGCCTGCCAAACGGCCTGCCAGGCATATTTGGCAATTTTCAAGTCTATTTAAAGGGTCTTTGTCATTCATTCCAAAAACACACCTCTCTTCACTCTCTCACTACAATACACTTTCTCCCACTAGAGCTTTCAAGGCCTTCTCACCTTCGAGCGGGAAATTAAGTACCCAGAGGCGAACACCGAAGATTGTAATAGGAGCGGGCTAGAGGTTGTCAGCACTTGTAATGGTCCAGATCTCGTCTGTAAACGGTGAACGCTTTCCTTAATTTAATAAAGTTATTATCTTGAGTTGCTTTCATCTTACATGATTATCTATCTATTACAATTGTTTATTATGTGTTGAATATTTTATCTGAAACTTATCATATTGTTACGCTGAAACCTTGACGGTTTAGAAGTTTAATTTACAGACCACCCTTTCCGCTTATTCACGTGGCTATAACCTAGTATTAGGACCTGATCAACCCTAGGATATGAGGTAAGTAGTTATGTGTGCTTAACCTCATAATAGGGATATAGTACCTACGTATGAATAACCATTTGTTCATCATAGAAGAGCTGCCCAATTAGATTGTGGTTAGAGTTAGCAATAGAGAGTTCAGTGAACACTAGCTTACTCAGAAGTATGATTCGCGTCAGAAGCAATGTTCTTGAGATATTGTAAGATGATCCGGGGTTGAATAAGTGATCGCAAAAGGAGAGACTTCTATCCCAATTAGCAGTACCTTAGGATATCTAAGATTGCACATCTGTTAATGTTAAGGCATAGCATAGTGATTTAGTGGTAGGATATTGCTTTAGTCAGACCAACTAGGATTAAGAAAAGTTGAGACGTTCCTTTATTGGGTAAACCACTTTGTTCATGTACCTAGGATTCCATCCATAAGGTCGTTCAAACCTTTCAGGTTAACGTTGGGAGTAGGGATACCCGTCTTAGCCAGAATCTTCAAAGCCTAAACTCTTAGTGACAAATCAGTTAGGTTCACAGCCCAGTTGATTGAGGTTTAGTGTTTATCCTAGGAAGTTAAACTCTTGCGATAATTCCCCTTCAGGATTCTATTTTTCATACATATCTTTACTTTTATTATCTAATTACTATTTTATCTAGTTAATCTTAATCTATCACCTCTTGTCACTAGGGTTAACTATATAGGCACTTTTGTCCCACATTACTGAATAAACATACAAAAATACGTACCTGAGTTATATTTACCACTACTCCTCCTCATGGTAGCTGATTCTGACGTGCCGCGGCCTAACGACACCGCAAAAATAAAACCGTCCGTTTCGGCCATATCACTACCAGACTTGAAGGGGTAATATTCGGTTTAATAATCCAACCATAGAATGTAGTTTCGCGTACTTGTGTCTATTTTGTAAAACATTTAGAAAGCTGCATGTATTCTCATCCCAAAAATATTAGATTTTAAAAGTGGGACTATAACTCACTTTCACAGATTTTTACTTCGTCGGGAAGTAAGACTTGGCCACTGGTCGATTCACGAACCTATAACAAATATTTACATATATATCAAAGTATGTTCAAAACATAATTACAACATTTTTAATACGTTTTACTGTTTTAAGTTTATTAAGTCAGCTGTCCTCGTTAGTAACCTACAACTAGTTGTCCACAGTTAGATGTACAGAAATAAATCGATAAATATTATCTTGAATCAATCCACGACCCAGTGTATACACGTCTCAGGCTAGATCACAATTCAAAGTATATATATTTTTGGAATTAACCTCAACCCTGTATAGCTTACTCCAACATTACTGCATATAGAGTGTCTATGGTTGTTCCAAATAATATATATACATCGGTCGATATGATATGTCAAAACATTTGCATACGTGTCTATGGTATCCCAAGATTATATAATATATTAGAATACATGTATAATACAATATGAGTTAGCTAGGATATGATTAATATAGATTTGTTACCAATTTTCACGTAGTTACAACAAGCAAAAATATCCAATTTTGTTTTACCCATAACTTCTTCGTTTTAAATCCGTTTTGAGTGATTCAAGTTGATATGGTTTCATATTGAACTTAAGTTTATGAATCTAAACAGAAAAAGTATAAGTTTATAGTCGAAAATACAGGTTACAAGTCGTTTTTGTAAAGGTAGTCATTTCAGTCGAAAGAACGACGTCTAGATGACCATTTTGGAAAACATACTTCCACTTTGAGTTTAACCGTGATTTTTGGATATAGTTTCATGTTCATAAGAAAAATCATTTTCCCAGAAGAACAACTTTTAAATCAAATTTTATCAGAGTTTTTAATTAACTAACCCAAAACAGCCCGCGGTGTTACTACGACGGCGTATATCCAGTTTTACGGTGTTTTCGTGTTTTCAGGTTTTAAATCATGAAGTTAGCATATCATATAGATATAGAACATGTGTTTAGTTGATTTTAAAAGTCAAGTTAGAAGGATTAACTTTTGTTTGCGAACAAGTTTAGAATTAACTAAACTATGTTCTAGTGATTACATGTTCAAATCTTTGAATAAGATAGTTATACATATATGAATCGAATGATGTTATGTACATCATTACTACCTCAAGTTTAGTAGGTAAACCTACTGGAAATGATGAAAAAATAACTTGAGCTTCAAAGGATCTTTGATGGCTTGGAAGATCTTGAAATAGAATCATGACACAAAAACAAGTTCAAGTAAGATTATTACTCGAATTAAGATAGTTATAGTTATGGAAATTGAATCAAAGCTTGAATATGAATATTAGCTTGATTTAGAAAGATAAATCACTGTAAATAACAAAGGTTTCTTGATCTTAAATGATTGCTTGGAATGGATTAGGAAACTTGAAAGTAAACTTGTAAACTTGGAAGTGTTCTTGATGTGTTCTTGAGTAATTATTTTTATGATGATTATAGGTAATAATCAAAGCTTGTATTTGATGATTTTTGCTGGAAAAATAGTAACTTATACGTTCATGGAAGAGTGTGTGTTTTGAGAGAGAATTGGGAAGAAAATTGGATGTGAAATGGAGTAGGTGGTGAGTGGTGAAGGTGAGTGGGGTTAAAAGGAGTTCTTGTTTTTGTTTCCTTGCTCATAAGTCATGCTAGATGTTAAATGATAGTTTCCACATGGTTAGGTGACTCACATGGGCTGCTAAGAGCTGATCATTGGAGTATATATACCAATGGTAAATACATTTAGAAGCTTTGTATTGTACAAGTACAAATACGAGTGCATACGAGTAGAATTGTTGATGAAAATGAATGAGGATGTAATCGTAAGCATTTTTATTAAGTACTTGGATAAGTGTCTTGAAGTCTTTCAAAAGTGTATGAATATATATTAAAACACTACATGTATATACATTTTTACTGAGTCGTTAAGTCATCGTTAGTCGTTACATGTAAATGTTGTTTTGAAACCTTTAAATTAACGATCTTGTTAAATGTTGTTAACACATTGTTTATTATATCTAATGAGATGTTAAATTATTACATTATTATGATATAATGATGTATTAATATATCTTAATATGATATATATACAGTTAAATGTAGTTACAACGATAATCGTTACATATATGTCTCGTTTCGAAATCCTTAAGTTAGTAGTCTTGTTTTTACATATGTAGTTCATTGTTATTATACTTAAAGATATGTTTACTTATCATTAAACATGTTTATATATAGTGTATTAATATCTTAAAATGATTCATATGTAATTAGTAAGACGTTGTTATAACGATAATCGTTATATATACCGTTTTCAAGTTTCTTAATTCAATAGTCTCATTTTTATGTATATAACTCATTGTTAAAATACTTAATGAGGTACATACTTATCATAATATCATGATAACTATATATATATCCATATGTATGTCATCATATAGTTTTTACAAGTTTTAACGTTCGTGAATCGCCGGTCAACTTGGGTGGTCAATTGTCTATATAAAATCTATTTCAATTAATCAAGTCTTAACAAGTTTGATTGCTTAACACGTTGGAAACACTTAATCATGTAAATATCAATTTCATTTAATATATATAAACATGGAAAAGTTCGGGTCACTACAGTACCTACCCGTTAAATAAATTTCGTCCCGAAATTTTAAGCAGTTGGAGGTGTTGACGTATCTTCCAGAAATTGGTGCGGGTATTTATTCTTCATCTGGTCTTCTCATTCCCAGGTGAACTTGGGTCCTCTACGAGCATTCCATTGAACCTTAACAATTGGTATCTTGTTTTGCTTAAGTCTTTTAACCTCACGATCCATTATTTCGACGGGTTCTTCGATGAATTGAAGTTTTTCGTTGATTTGAATTTCGTCTAACGAATAGTGAGATCTTCTTTTACAAAACATTTCTTCAAATTCGAGACGTGGAAAGTGTTATGTACAGTCGCGAGTTGTTGAGGTAACTCAAGTCGGTAAGCTACTGGTTCGACACGATCAATAATCTTGAATGGTCCAATATACCTTGGATTTAATTTTCCTCGTTTACCAAATCGAACAATGCCTTTCCAAGGTGCAACTTTAAGCATAAACATCTCTCCAATTTCAAATTCTATATCTTTTCTTTTAATGTCAGCGTAGCTTTTTTGTCAACTTTGGGCGGTTTTCAACCGTTGTTGAATTTGGATGATCTTCTCGGTAGTTTCTTGTATTATCTCCGGAACCGTAATCTGTCTATCCCCCACTTCACTCCAACAAATCGGAGATCTGCACTTTCTACCATAAAGTGCTTCAAACGGCGCCATCTCAATGCTTCAATGGTAGCTGTTGTTGTAGGAAAATTCTGCTAACGGTAGATGTCGATCCCAACTGTTTCCGAAATCAATAACACATGCTCGTAGCATGTCTTCAAGCGTTTGTATCGTCCTTTCACTCTGCCCATCAGTTTGTGGATGATAGGCAGTACTCATGTCTAGACGAGTTCCTAATGCTTGCTGTAATGTCTGCCAGAATCTTGAAATAAATCTGCTATCCCTATCAGTGATAATAGAGATTGGTATTCCATGTCTGGAGACGACTTCCTTCAAATACAGTCGTGCTAACTTCTCCATCTTGTCATCTTCTCTTATTGGCAGGAAGTGTGCTGATTTGGTGAGACGATCAACTATTACCCAAATAGTATCAAAACCACTTGCAGTCCTTGGCAATTTAGTGATGAAATCCATGGTAATGTTTTCCCATTTCCATTCCGGGATTTCGGGTTGTTGAAGTAGACCTGATGGTTTCTGATGCTCAGCTTTGACCTTAGAACACGTCAAACATTCTCCTACGTATTTAGCAACATCGACTTTCATACCCGGCCACCAAAAATGTTTCTTGAGATCCTTGTACGTCTTCCCCGTTCCAAGATGTATTGAGTATCTGGTTTTATGAGCTTCTCTAAGTACCATTTCTCTCATATCTCCAAATTTTGGTACCCAAATCCTTTCACCCCTATACCGGGTTTTGTCTTCTCGTATATTAAGATGCTTCTCCGATCCTTTGGGTATTTCATCCTTTAATTTTTCTTATTTTAAAACTCCTTGTTGCGCCTCCTTTATTTGAGTAGTAAGGTTATTGTGAATCATTATATTCATAGATTTTACTCGAATGGGTTCTCTGTCCTTTCTGCTCAAGGCGTCGGCTACCACATTTGCCTTCCCCGGGTGGTAACGAATCTCGAAATCGTAATCATTTAATAACTCAATCCACCTATGCTGTCTCATGTTTAGTTGTTTCTGATTAAATATGTGTTGGAGACTTTTGTGATCGGTATATATAATACTTTTGACCCCATATAAGTAGTGCCTCCAAGTCTTTAATGCAAAAACAACCGCGCCTAATTCTAAATCATGCGTCGTATAATTCTGCTCGTGAATCTTCAATTGTCTAGACGCATAAGCAATTACCTTCGTTCGTTGCATTAATACACAACCGAGACCTTGCTTTGAGGCATCACAATATATCACAAAATCATCATTCCCTTCAGGTAATGACAATATAGGTGTCGTAATTAACTTTTTCTTCAACAATTGAAACGCTTTCTCCTGCTCATCCTTCCATTCAAATTTCTTCCCTTTATGCGTTAATGCAGTCAAGGGTTTTGCTATTTTGGAAAAATCTTGAATGAATCTTCTGTAGTAACCACCTAATCCTAAAAATTGACGTATATGCTTCGGAGTTTTCGGGGTTTCCGACTTTTCAATGGTTTCAATCTTTGCCGGATCCACCTGAATACCTTCTTTGTTCACTATGTGACCGAGGAATTGAACTTCTTCCAACCAAAATGCACACTTTGAAAATTTAGCGTACAATTTTTCTTTCCTCAATAACTCTAGCACTTTTCTCAAATGTTCTTCGTGCTCTTGATCATTCTTTGAGTAAATAAGTATGTCATCGATAAAAACAATGACAAACTTGTCAAGGTATGGTCCACACACTCGGTTCATGAGGTCCATGAACACAGCTGGTGCGTTAGTTAACCCAAACGGCATAACCATAAACTCGTAATGACCGTAACGCGTTCTGAAAGCAGTCTTCGGAATATCATCCTTCTTCACCCGCATTTGATGATACCCAGAACGTAAATCAATCTTCGAATAAACTGACGAGCCTTGTAGTTGATCAAATAAGTCGTCAATTCTCGGTAGTGGATAACGGTTCTTGATGGTAACTTTGTTCAACTCTCGGTAGGCGATACACAACCTGAATGTACCATCCTTCTTTTTGACAAACAAAACAGGAGCTCCCCATGGTGATGTACTTGGTCGTATAAAACCAAGCACTAAAAGTTCTTGTAGTTGGTTTTGGAGTTCCTTCATTTCACTGGGTGCGAGTCTGTATGGAGCACGAGCTATTGCTGCAGCTCCTGGTACAAGGTCTATTTGAAATTTAATGGATCGATGTGGGGTAATCCCGGTAATTCTTTCGAAAATATATCGGGAAATTCTTTTGCGACAGGAACATCACTGATGTTCTTTTCTTCAGGTTTAACTTCCTCGATGTGTGCTAGAATGACGTAACAACCTTTTCTTATTAGTTTTTACGCCTTCAAATTACTAATAAGATTTAACTTCGCGTTGCTCTTTTCTCCGTATACCATTAAAGGTTTTCCTTCTTTTCGTACAATTCGAATTGCATTTTTGTAACATACGATCTCTGCTCTCTCCTTTTTCAACCAGTCCATGCCAATTATAACATCAAAACTCCCTAACTCTACTGGTATCAAATCAATCTTAAACGTTTCTCTAAAGAGTTTAATTTCTCGATTCGAACATATTTTATCTGCCGAAATTAATTTACCGTTTTCTAATTCGAGTAAAAATTTATTATTCATAGGCGTCAATGGACCACTTAATTTAGCACAAAAATCTCTACTCATATAGCTTCTATCCGCACCCGAATTAAATAAAACATAAGCAGGTTTTTCATCAATAAGAAACGTACTCGTAACAAGCTCCGGGTCTTCTTGCGCTTCTGCCGTATTAATATTGAAAACTCTTCCGCGGCCCTGTCCATTTGTATTCCCCTGATTTGGGCATTCGTTTCTGATTTGGCCCAGCTTCCCACATCCATAACAAATAATGGCGGTATTATTTGTTTCGACATTATTTGTTCCTTTATTCTTGTTAGCCATTGGTCCGTAAACTTCACACTTCGTCGTACCATGACCCTTTCTATTACACTTAGTACACGATGTCGTACAAAGCCCAGTCGGATGGTATCCTTCACACCTCTGGCATGGTTTCTACCTCTAGTTGTTATTGTTGGGATTGTTGTTGTTGCGGTTGTTGTTATTGTTGGAAAGGTTATTGTAGTTATTGTAGTTGTTGTTGGGATTGTTATTGTTGTTGCGGTTAAAGTTGCGGTTGTGGTGGTAGTTATTGCGTTTGTAATTGCGATTATTGTTGTTGTTGTTGTTGTATTGGTCACTCTTGTCACTGTTTTCTTCCCACTTCCTCTTGATTTGTTTAAAGTTAGCCTCTTTGGTCGCTTGCTCTTTAATTCTCCCCTCAATCTGATTTATGAGTTTATGAGCCATTCGACTTGCCTTTTGTATGGTAGCGGGCTCGTGTGAACTCACATCTTCTTGAATCCTTACTGGTAACCCTTTTACAAACTCGTCGATCTTCTCTTCTTCATCTTCGAACACTCCCGGATACAATAGGCACAACTCTGTGAATCGTCGTTCATATGTGGTAATGTCGAACCCTTGTGTTCATAACTCTCTAAGTTCTACCTTGAGCTTATTGACTTCGTTTCTAGGACGGTACTGCTCGTTCATCAATTGCTTGAATGCCAACCACGGTAGTACGTAAGCAGCATTTTGTCCTACCTGTTCAAGATAGGTGTTCCACCATGATAACGCAGTACCTGTGAAGGTATGCGTAGTGTACTTAACTTTGTCCTCTTCAGTACACTTACTTATGGCAAACACCGATTCAACTTTCTCAGTCCATCGTTTCAATCCAATTGGTCCTTCGGTTCCATCAAATTCCATAGGTTTGCAGGCAGTGAATTCTTTGTAGGAGCATCCTACACGATTTCTTGTGGAATTAGTTCCACTGCTAGATCCAGAGTTATTGTTATTTTGCATCGCAGCCTGTACTACGGCTATGTTTGCTGCAAGGAAAACACGGAAGTCTTCCTCGCTCATGTTCAAATTCTGACGAGTCGTCGGTGCCATTTCCTTCAAAAATAGCCCAAAAGAATTAAGTTAATCATATAGAATATTAAGAGTAGTCAATAGTATTTCGTAGCATAATATGAACTCATTTATAAAAGCTTTTTCTTCATATTAGCGTTTTATAGTTTTAATTCGGGTAGTACCTACCCGTTAAGTTCATACTTAGTAGCTAATATACAATTCAACTACTACAATTCTATATGAAAAACTGATTATAATAATATTTCGCGTTCAAACTTTTATACAATATTTTACAAACTTACAATACCGCTATTATACATATAGGATGAAATATAGCACATAATAACTTCGCTATTCAGCAGCTATAAAGTCAATTCTAGTTAATACGCAAGTTGTTCAGCAAAAGAAATAAAGACACGTAATTCAAAAGTCCAGAAACAAGTCATGCATTCTGGTTTTACTAAGACGACTTCCCATCCTTGGTCTTGTGGAAAGTAACCGTTATGACATTTGGCTAGGCAGCATGTTGTAATGTCGTCAAAAGGACGAGGGTTTCGTAATGTCCAACAGCCTCGTAATAATCTAAAAACCTTGTTTCTCACCCCAACTACTGAATCCGTCACTTGTGGGAAGGTTTTATTTAAAAGTTGTAACCCGATGTTCTTTTTCTCACTTTGGTAAGAAGCGAACATCACTAACCCGTAAGTATAACATGCTTCTTTATATTGCATGTTAGAAGCTCTTTCTAACTCACGAAACCCTATGTTAGGATATGTTGAGTCAAAATAGGTTCTTAACCCATAGCGTAAAATTGCATTTGGGTTTTCCGCATTTAACGCTTTAAAGAAAACACGGTGTAACTTACGGTCTCCCCAATGTGCTATACCCCACCTATCAAAGGAAAGCCTTTTATAAACTAAGGCATTTCTGGAAAGTCTTTCAAATGTTTGACAAGTTAATTTCGCCATAACTAAATGTGCTGATGAATTCTGACCGACTCTAGACAAGATTTCCTCAATCATATCCTCTGGTAGGTCTTCTAAAATATTCAGTTGTCTACCCTTAACGTCCATTTTGTTTTTATACTGTAAAATAGACAAGGATTAGATTCGAAAAAGATAATTAACAAATAATATAAACAATTTTTACATAGAACATAAAAGTACAAGCACACTATAATACATATAATACACAACATAATTACAACCCTCTAATCTGAATCACTGGTTTCTTCTTCTTCGGACTTGGTTCGTTTTCCTAATTTTCTAGGGATATATGGTGTTCCTCTAATACGAGCCGTTGTTTTCCACAATGGTTTAGAAAAACCTGATGGTTTAGAGGTTCCCAGGTTATTGTTACATTTTAGGAAATACGGATGTTGCTGATATATATAAAGTTCATCGGGGTTGGAATCAGGTTTCTCTATTTTTATACATTTTCCCCTATTATTTTCTTTTACTTTATTAAATTGGGTCGAGGTAATTTCTATAACATCATCGGAATCCTCATCGGGATCCGATTCATCGGAAAATTGGTAATCTTCTCAATATTTTGCTTCCTTGGCGGAAACACCATTGACCATTTTTAACTTTTGTCCGTTGGTTGAGGATTTTCTTTTATTTAATCGATTTACTGTAGGTATCAATATTTCTTCCTCAGAACCTCTTCTTCTTCCAGTTCCTCCTCTTCCGGTTCCTCTTCGGGAATTTGTGAATCTTCCCAATATATATTCGACTCTTCATTGTTATTAGGTGAGTCGATGGAATTTGTACTAGAGGTAGACATCTATCACACAATATCAAACATGTTAAGAGATTAATTTATCACATAATATTTACATGTTACAATTTGTAGTTTCCAATAAAAAAAATATTAAGCAATCATTTTTAAAAAAAACACGGTCGAAGTCCAGACTCACTAATGCATCCTAACAAACTCGATAAGACACACTAATACAAATTTTCTGGTTCTCTAAGACCAACGCTCGGATACCAATTGAAATGTCCCGTTCATATTGATTATAAACGTTCCATATTAATTGATTTCGTTGCGAGGTTTTGACCTCGATATGAGACGTTTTTAAAAGACTGCATTCGTTTTTAAAACAAACCATAACCTTTATTTTATCGACAAGGTTAAAAGGACACCACCTAGATTATCAGAAATGATAATCTAAAAATATCACACTTACACACTTTCAATACATATTGGTTTACAATATTAATATGTTACAACAAAGTAAATCTCGAATGCAGTTTTAAACAATATTATACAAGCATGCTGACACCAAGTCTTGTCCATATATTAGCATGCAACAGCGGAAGCTCTTAATAATCACCTGAGAATAAACATGCTTTAAACGTCAACAAAAATGTTGGTGAGTTATAGGTTTAACCTATATATTATCAATTTAATATAATAGACCACAAGATTTCATTTATTCAATAATCCTACACTCGCAAGTGTATAGAAATCATTCTATGATGAACACCTGGCAACCGACATTAACATAATGCATATAGAATATTCCCCGCATACTCGCAAGTATGTCATAAATTGGCAATCGCAATCACCATATAAATCGAAGTATTAAAGCATTCCAAATTTCAGAATGGGGTTTGTTAGGCCCATAGATCTATCTTTAGGATTCGCGTCAATTATGGGTCATTTCCCTAATTCTTAGGCTACCAGACTTGAAGGGGCAATATTCGGTTTAATAATCCAACCATAGAATGTAGTTTCGCGTAGTTGTGTCTATTTTGTAAAACATTTAGAAAGCTGCATGTATTCTCATCCCAAAAATATTAGATTTTAAAAGTGGGACTATAACTCACTTTCACATATTTTTACTTCGTCGGGAAGTAAGACTTGGTCACTGGTCGATTCACGAACCTATAACAAATATGTACATATATATCAAAGTATGTTCAAAATATAATTACAACATTTTTAATACGTTTTACTGTTTAAGTTTATTAAGTCAGCTGTCCTCGTTAGTAACCTACAACTAGTTGTCCACAGTTAGATGTACAGAAATAAATCGATATATATTATCTTGAATCAATCCACGACCCAGTGTATACACGTCTCAGGCTAGATCACAACTCAAAGTATATATATTTTTGGAATCAACCTCAATCCTGTATAGCTAACTCCAACATTACTGCATATAGAGTGTCTATGGTTGTTCCAAATAATATATATACATGGGTCGATATGATATGTCAAAACATTTGCATACGTGTCTATGGTATCCCACGATTACATAATATATTAGAATACATATATAATACAATATGAGTTAACTAGGATATGATTAATATAGATTTGTTACCAATTTTTACGTAGTTACAACAAGCAAAAATATCCAATCTTGTTTTACCCATAACTTCTTCATTTTAAATCCGTTTTGAGTGATTCAAGTTACTATGGTTTCATATTGAACTTAAGTTTATGAATCTAAACAGAAAAAGTATAACTTTATAGTTGGAAATATAGGTTACAAGTCGTTTTTGTAAAGGTAGTCATTTCAGTCGAAAGAACGACGTCTAGATGACCATTTTGAAAAACATACTTCCACTTTGAGTTTAACCATGATTTTTGGATATAGTTTCATGTTCATAAGAAAAATCATTTTCCCAGAAGAACAACTTTTAAATCAAAGTTTATCATAGTTTTTAATTAACTAACCCAAAACAGCCCGCGGTGTTACTACGACGGTGTATATCCAGTTTTACGGTGTTTTTCGTGTTTTCAGGTTTTAAATCATTAAGTTAGCATATCATATAGATATATAATATGTGTTTAGTTGATTTTAAAAGTCAAGTTAGAAGGATTAACTTTTGTTTGCGAACAAGTTTAGAATTAACTAAACTATGTTCTAGTGATTACGTGTTCAAATCTACGAATAAGATAGTTATACATATATGAATCGAATGATGTTATGAACATTATTACTACCTCAAGTTTAGTAGGTAAATCTACTGGAAATGATGAAAAAATAACTTGAGCTTCAAAGGATCTTTGATGGCTTGGAAGTTCTTGAAATAGAATCATGACACAAAAACAAGTTCAAGTAAGATTATTACTCGAATTAAGATAGTTATAGTTATGGAAATTGAATCAAAGCTTGAATATGAATATTTTCTTGATTTAGAAAGATAACCTACTGTAAATAACAAAGGTTTCTTGATCTTAGATGATTGCTTGGAATGGATTAGGAAACTTGGAAGTAAACTTGTAAACTTGGAAGTGTTCTTGATGTGTTCTTGAGTAATTATTTTTATGATGATTATAGGTAATAACCAAAGCTTGTATTTGATGATTTTTGCTGGAAAAATAGTAACTTAGACGTTCATGGAAGAGTGTGTGTGTTTTGAGAGAGAATTGGGAAGAAAATTAGAAATGAAATGGAGTAGGTGGTGAGTGGTGAAGGTGAGTGGGGTTAAAAGGAGTTCTTGTTTTTGTTTCCTTGCTCATAAGTCATGCTAGATGTTAAATGATGGTTCCCACATGGTTAAGTGACTCACATGGGCCGCTAAGAGCTGATCATTGGAGTGTATATACCAATAGTAAATACATTTAGAAGCTGTGTATTGTACAAGTACCAATACGAGTGCATACGAGTAGAATTGTTGATGAAAATGAATGAGGATGTAATCGTAAGCATTTTTTTTAAGTAGAAGTACTTGGATAAGTGTCTTAAAGTCTTTCAAAAGTGTATGAATACATATTAAAACACTACATGTATATACATTTTAATTGAGTTGTTAAGTCATCGTTAGTCTTGACATGTAAATGTTGTTTTGAAACCTTTAAATTAACGATCTTGTTAAATGTTGTTAACACATTATTTATTATATCTAATGAGATGTTAAATTATTACATTATAATGATATAATGATGTATTAATATATCTTAATATGATATATATACAGTTAAATGTCATTACAACGATAATCGTTACATATATGTCTCGTTTCGAAATCCTTAAGTTAGTAGTCTTGTTTTTACATATGTAGTTCATTGTTATTATACTTAATGATATGTTTATTTATCATTTAACATGTTTATATATAGTGTATCAATATCTTAAAATGATTCATATGTAATTAGTAAGACGTTGTTATAACGATAATCGTTATATATACCGTTTTCAAGTTTCTTAATTCAATAGTCTCATTTTTATGTATATAACTCATTGTTAAAATACTTAATGAGGTACATACTTATCATAATATCATGATAACTATATATATATATATCCATATGTATGTCATCATATAGTTTTTACAAGTTTTAACGTTCGTGAATCGCCGGTCAACTTGGGTGGTCAATTGTCTATATAAAACCTATTTCAATTAATCAAGTCTTAACAAGTTTGATTTCTTAACATGTTGGAAACACTTAATCATGTAAATATCAATTTCATTTAATATATATAAGCATGGAAAAGTTCAGGTCACTACACGGTTTTAACAATGTAATGTTTGTATTTACCTTATTTACCATGGTAACTTTGTTAATGTAATTAAAATTCTTATACATATGATCATATTTGTAAATTAATAGTGTTAATAAACAAGTAAACAATAAAGATTAATAACATTCAAGTTAAAGTATCTTCATCATGTGAACTATAAAACACACACTTAATTATAAGTTGATAAGGGCAAATACATACAACAAACATTCCGTCAAAACATGTTATCGCAAACAAAGGGATCCACCACGTGCGGCTCCCTCACCTCGTTACCTATCACGTAAACAACATATGATGAGTTCCAGGGCCGGTCCTATACAATCTTATGCCCTGTGCGAGTCGAGAAAAAAGGCCCCCTCCTAAACAAGTACGCCGTAATACATTAATTGTATATTTTAAGACAACAAGATTATACATAGATGAAAATTACCAATTAAAGGCAACATGTTGTGGGTATTGAATATGAATAGACGATTACGGTAACAAATTAGTATTTGTATGTATTTCTTTTTTTTTTAATAGATGATGTATATAATTTTGTATTGAAATAAAGAATTGGGCTTACAAATGTTCGATGTATTGAAATGAAGAATTTGGCTTAAAATAAGTGTCAAGTTTGAAGCAGATATGTATTCTTCTAAACTAATACGGAGTATTTTTTTTTTTTTTTTTTGAGTTAATTATACCATTAGTCCCTGTGGTTTATTTGAAATTATACCGATAATCCTTAACTTTTTAAAACTATACGGGTAGTCCCTGTGGTTTGATAAATGCACGGCGCTGGTCTAAACCTAACGTGATGTATTTAGTTAACGGGATAAATTAACTATCGTTAAATTTAAGACTAGCGCCGTACATTTATCAAACCAAAAGGACTACTAGTATACTTTTTTCTTCTTTTCTCACATTCATCTTCATCATCTCAAAATTATAAACTCCAACTATATAAAACTTCATCTTCATCATCCAAATTACAATAACCCTAATTTTATAAACCTTCATCATCATCACAAATACAATCACTTAATCATCAAAAATATTTAGACCTATTTTATTTCTAACACAACAATTCATATCTTCCTGTAGTGCGTAAAATTACATATAAAATAACTGAGTAAATCCGTATTTAGGAAAATGGGTTGAATTTAATATATGCAGTTATAATGGATACCAATTACGTATGTTTTATTCTCGCCACCAACAACCGTCAAGATTATTCAGGAACACACAATCCTACAATCATTTGCATTATCAATTTATTCATAACCGTAAGAATTATAAAAAATCAATTTCATCTATTGTTTGTTATTTGCAGAACAAAATGGGTTAAGTACGACAAAATGATCATGTTGATCGTAATTAATATGAACGAACACGTTGTCAACGGCGCAAATTATATTGTGATTACTACATCAGAAGAAATAAATGTAGTGAATGATAATTAATGATACCGCAACCCGCAGGCGCACCGCAAATGTATGCGGGCAATCACTATTGTGCGTATGCGTGTTCTTGTGTGCGGTATGCGGCGTGCGAATGCCTTTGTTCCCGGTACGGCGGTTACTTAGCTGTCAAGTAAATATCTTTTCCATAATTATATCCGTGATTCGGGGGAGTCAGTTATGGATGAGATTATCATGATCTGGGACGGTTCCAGAATTAGGGTTTGCCTATAAATACAAACCCTAATCATCGTTTACCACACACAGCACGTTACGTAACCATCGCATACGATACACAGCACGTTACGTAACCATCGCATACGATACACATTACGTAAAACAGCATCATTCAGCATCTTTTCAAGGTTAACAGGTTAGTCTTTTGTAAGCTAGTACCTACGACCTTATTTGGGGCCTTCCGATCAGCGACCGCTATCGAAGGTGGACTTAATCACTTGGCCACCCCGCCGACATCATCATGTCGGCCAGGGTTATTCACGGTAGCCGGACCGGAGAGCCACGTTCTAAGATCCTTAAACCCCTCTTTACGTATTGAGCAGGCATATTAAACCCCACGGTTAAAATATGCATGATCAAGTGGTGCTTTCATTGAGAGTCGAATTAATTCAAGACTGTTTAATTGCTTTTTCTTTTTAGGTTTTGAATTGTATGACTCGTTATTTACAAAATTTTTGAATTTTTTCTTTAACAGTATCATGACTTCCGAGGAATCATCGGAACATACCCAAACAGATATTCAAAACGCACCGTCTGGTAGTCAACAAACACCGGTTATGACTACGGAGGCGGCTATTCAGGCGGGGTACACGATGTACCCTCCACCTATATCTGGCGAACCCTTTCAGAGGTACAAGCCGATATATTCAGACGGGGTTACACCGCCAAGAGCAAACTCACCAGTCACAACCACGCGGCTGGACTTTTCGTCAGTGGATTCAAGGGTCATCTTTGCAGGTACTAGCGGTGGAACAACCGGGCCGCATGTGGTTTGCTGCGGCCAGGTACCTATTTACAGTACCACTGTTTCAATACCTCTGCATACGCAGAGCATTCAGCAGAATTCGTCATTTACACCGTTGCAACCTTGGCAACCACCGCGCCCAGTTTCACAATTTTTAACTCCTGCGGATGCGCAGGCGTTACTTAATAGTTGGGGATTTGGTGTCATCCCAGATGCAAACTCTCATTGGGCCCCGATAACTGCGCAGCAGCAAAGCACAGCGCATACAGTTGGGCTTTTAAGTGTGTATCCTCAAGTTTCGCAGATATCTGCGCCACAGGTTTCGCTTCCTTTACAGCCACCTGTGTACTCTGCGTCTTCAAGTTATCCCTCTTTTCCAACGCAGCAGCCTTGGTTATATCCGCAGACGCAGGGTCAACCTTGGCAAAATGTTCAAGGGCAGGCAAATCTTGCAAGTCAATTCATGCAGGCCGCACCTCCTGATATGGTCCACTTATTTTCACAACCTGACTTTGTTCAGGACATGATGAAGCGTTTCTTTGCAAACTTGAAAGGGGATCCTGTTAAACCACCCTTCGAGCTACCGACTACCTTTGACAAGTTTCCTCCGCATATATCCGCATACCCGTTTCCATCGGCACCAAAGATACCTAGCACGTTGGGTACTTACAATGGCCTGACCGATCCAGATGATTTTTTACAGGGTTTCGAAGGCGCAATGCGCACTCAAGGCTGGGTGGATCCGGTTGCGTGTCAGATATTTCCTATGACACTACAGGGTATTGCTCGTGAGTGGTTTAATAAGTTGCCGGCGGGTAGTATTGCCAGGTTTATGGATCTGCGTACAAAGTTTTTGCTGCAATATCAGAATCAGAGACCACGCAAGCGCACTCACATTGAATGCCATGACATCGTGCAGAAGTCCAAGGAATCTTTGGGCGAATTTCTCACAAGGTATACTAATGAGTGCCTGCGTATACCAGATCTCAAACCAGAGCAACAGATTTCCGGACTAATACATGGTATAAACTCATAACGTCATCCAACACTGGTAAGGCGTCTGCGCCATACAGTCCCAACAACTTATGCTGAGGCGCTTAATGAATGCCACGACTATATGCGGAGTGGCGAAGATAATGACATTCCAACAGTTAGCTCACGCAACGAGAGGAAGGACGATGATGATCGTTCGCGCGATCAAAATCGTGGTAACAACTCTCGTAGAAGGTATCCTAGCGGTGGACCCATCAGGAATGATAAAGGGAAATCAAGTGGAAATTATCGAAAAAATAATCAGCGCGGCATCAATAATCAGAACTATGCGCTGCTTAAAAGTTTGTCCAAAACGCCAAAAGAAATTTTGGCAACCGAACCGGTGTGCGCGACCTTTGCGGTCCCAACTCCGCTTACGGAATTTGGTAAGCAGGACAAAACAAAGTATTGTGAATTTCATGACGATTATGGTCACGACACCAATCGGTGTAAAAACTTGATGGAACGGGTTCTGGAGGCGCTTCGCGCGGGCAAATTGGATCATCTAAAACCACCTAAAAAGGAAAAGGGAAAGGCCGCAGAAGAGGCTTGTAAGTCTAAGACTTTCGCGTGGCAGAAAGTTGACAAAGCGAAAAATGCCGACTTAACCATTAACATGGTTGACGCAGAGAAAATCAGCCAGCGGAGAAAGTACAACGATCACCAGGATTGGGAGCTTCTCCCGATCACTTTCCCTCCTGTAATGTCAATTGATTCTGTTAATGAGCCCATTATCATCAAGTGTCGCATCCCCGATTGCGGAATCCAGGTTAAGCGCATGCATGTTGACACTGGCAGCGGTGTCGATATTATGTACGAGCATTGTTATCGTTTCCTTCCGGCAGAAGTCAAAGCGCAGTTACGCCAGCCTGATATTACGCTATCAGGGTTTTCTGGAGAAAACTCGTGGCCGCTAGGCCGAATAGAGTTAATGATAGAGCTTGCGGATGACAGGAACCCGCAGATGATCAGGCGTGAATTGGTCGATTTTTATGTGGTTCGTTCAACTTCACGATATAACGCACTGCTAGGGAGAAACTTCATACGGCGTTTTAACATTATCCCATCGGTAGTGCATGGTTTGATTAAGTTTCCCACACTAGGAGGCGTTGCCACAGTTGCGTCACATCAAGAAACCGAGCTATGTGGCTATGTTGCGTCTGTAAGCGCTCCTAGCGTAGGAGAGCAACTTGCAAACTGTGCAGTAATAGCAAACCGCTTCCATCCGAATAAGCGAATTAAAATCGGCGCAGGCTTGTCAGCCGAAACGAAAGGCAAGTTGCATGGAATATTATCAGCTAACGCAGATATTTTCGAATGGGGCGAGTCAGACATGACAGGGGTTCCGCGGGATATTGCGGAACATAAGTTAAACGTTAATCCATCATTGACACCCGTTAGGCAAAAGAAGCGGCATATGGCCCTAGACCGCAGTGATTGGTTGTGCGCAGAGGTGGACAACCTTTTCAAAGCAAACATTCTGCGGGAAGTGCGTTATCAGACATGGATTGCAAATCCTGTGTTGGTAAAAAAGGCTGACGGTAACTGGCGAATGTGCGTTGATTTCAAAGACATTAATAAGGCATGTCCTAAGGACAACTATCCTCTCCCGGAGATAGACTGGAAGGTGGAATCACTGTCGGGATTTAGGTACAAGTGTTTTCTGGACGCATACAAGGGTTATCACCAAATCTTAATGGCTGCGGAAGATGAGGACAAGACTGCTTTTCATACGCCGCAGGGTATTTATTGTTACACGAATATGCCTTTCGGTTTAAAGAATGCTGGCGCGACCTATCAGCGTGTAATTGACGCGGCATTCAAGCACCAAATCGGTAGAAATCTTGAAGCGTACGTCGATGACTTGGTAATTAAAAGTAACACCGAAGAAGACATGCTCACGGACATCCTGGAAACGTTTGCATCTCTGCGCAGGATCAACATGAAGCTTAACCCGCTTAAATGTAGTTTTGGGGAAGAGGAAGGCAAGTTTTTAGGTCATGTGGTGACAGCGCGGGGTATCAAGGCCAATCCCAAAAAGATTGAAGCCATTGATAATTTGCCATCTCCAAAGACAAAGAAAGATGTGCAGAGTCTAACGGGGAAGCTTGCGGCTATCACACGGTTTCTGTCGAAAGCCGCAGAACGACAGTTACCATTCTTCAATACTTTGAAAAATTGTTTGAAGAAAAAAGACTTCGTATGGACTCAGGAAGCAGAATCAGCCTTTCAGGAGATGAAAAAGGTGCTTGCAGAATTACCAACACTTACTGCGCCAGTATCAGGAGAAACGCTAACGCTGTACCTCGCGGCATCGAAGGAATCTGTCAGCTCAGTCCTTATCGCGGATCGCGGAAAGGTAATACATTAATTTACATGCTTTATTTATATCGCAGAAACTTAACGACTGAGGTTTTTCTCAGACGCAAATGCCGGTCTACTTCGTAAGCAAGACGCTGACATCAAGCGAAGTAAACTACTCACCAATAGAAAAGCTTGTATATGCGATGGTCCATACGGCGCGGCGTTTGCACCGATATTTTCAAGCACATCCAATCGTGGTCCTAACTGATCAACCAATCAAACAGGTTGGTAAACGCCTACTTTGCGGCAATGACCGAGGTTACCGCATTGACTAACGCAATCATTTTTCTTTCAGGTGTTATACAAGCCTGAGATTTCTGGCCGAATGGCTAAGTGGGCAGTTGAATTAGGTGAACATGAAATAAATTTTTCTTCGCGCAGTGCGGTTAAGGGTCAAATACTTGCTGATTACCTAGCAGAATTACCTGCGGATGTCGAGGCATCAGCAGAACATCGGGATCCACCTGCACCAACTTTGTCACCATGGGAATTGTACACCGATGGAGCGTGCAGCGCATCTGGTGCAGGTGCGGGTGTAATTTTAACAGGCCCGAATGACGAAGAGCATACATACGCACTGCGGTTTAATTTTGCTGTTACAAACAACGAAGCAGAGTATGAGGCTCTGTTAGCAGGTATGCGCATTGCGCATAAGTTAAATGTTAAAATTTTGCACGCTTATGTGGATTCAAAGCTAGTATGCAGTCAAGTCAGCGGAGATTTCGAAGCGCATAACATAGCCATGCAGCAATATCTATCGCTTGTTCACAACCTCGCTGACCAGTTTGAAGCTTTTCAAATCTCCCACGTAATGCGGGGGCAAAATAAGAAAGCGGATGCGCTAAGCAAACTGGCTGCCTTGGCTTTTGATCATATGGGAAAGAAAGTTCTAATAGAAGAACTCAATGCGAAATCCATTGTTATGATGCCTTTAGTGGCACCAGTTGAGGAATCAAGCTCAACATAGATGACGCCCATTGTGGCTTTTCTGCGGGATGGCACATCTCCTGCGGACTCCGCTGATGCAAAGAAAGTCCGTGTTAAGGCACCGTTGTATGCCCTTGAGGGTGAAGTCCTATATCGAAACAATTATTTGGGACCACACTTAAGGTGCATTGGCCCGAAAGAGGCAGAGGAAGTTGTACGCGAGGTGCATGAAGGTGCATGCGCACTCCATTCGGGGCACAGGTCCATTGTGTCAAAAATAATGCGGCTAGGATATTATTGGCCCACCATGTACGCGGATACTGCGCGCATAGTTAAGCAATGTGAATCATGCCAAATACATGCACCTATTAGCAGAGCACCTGCGCATCCAATGATACCAGTCTCCTCACCGTGGCCATTCTGCAAATGGGCAATCGACATAGTCGGACCATTCCCAAAAGGCCGAGGTAATTTTATCATTTATTTTCTTAACATGTTACTCACATCAGTACCTTACGCACATTCTGCACACACAGGAAACATCAAATTCTTGATTGTTGCAATCGACTATTTCACAAAGTGGGTCGAAGCGAGACCGCTGGCAGCAATCTCAGGAAAAAGGGTGCGAAATTTTGTATGGGAAGACATCGTCTGTCAATTTGGTATACCAAACGAAATTGTTAGCTATAACGGTACGCAGTTCGCGGGTAACCCTTTCCGCAGCTGGTGCGCGGAGCTTAATATTAAGCAAACTTTTACATCTGTCGCGCATCCGCAGGCGAATGGCCAGTGCGAAGTCACCAACCGGGATATAGTAGCTGGAATCAAAGCTAGGTTGGGTCATGGTCGCATTGGTTGGGTGGATGAACTACCAAAGGTTTTATGGGCGCATAGAACAACACCCAAAGCAAGCACTGGTGAGACCCCGTTCAGTTTGGTCTATGGATCAGAAGCTGTTGTACCCGCAGAAATTGGGGTACCAACGTTCCGCATACAAAATTTTGATGAGCAAAATAACTCTGAAGCTTTGCGGGAAAATCTTAATTTGCTGGAAGAACGCAGACTCTCTGCGGCTGTCAACGAAGCAAATAACAAGCAAAAAATTGCAAAGTACTATAATCAGCGTGTGCGTTCGCGCTCTTACAAGTGCGGTGACTTGGTTTGGTGTCAGAACGACGCAAGTCATGCGGAGGATACTGGGAAACTGGGCCCCCGTTGGGAAGGTCCATACAGGGTAGCGAAGGCAAGCAATACCGGGGCGTACCATCTCGAGACATTAGATGGAAAACCTGTGAAACGCACTTGGCATGCGACGTTATTGAAAAAATGTTATATGTAGCTAGGTGGACCTGATCACTCCAGTTTATTGTAGCACATTATTTTTTCTATGTATTTTTCGTCCGTTTGGATGTGTCGCGGTTGTAATTGTGATTAATGTCAATTAAATATTTACTCGCGCATACTTTTGTTGTTTAAATCTTTTTTGTATGAGGTTCCTGCCTACTTAAGGGGTGTCCTCTACTCCCCGTGCGGCAGAAGCCTGTTTGGTTACAAGGCTAGACGCTAACGGCAGGCAAAGGGAATTGGTTTTCCCCTAGCCAAGCTCCACGCAGACTAGATGCCTGCAAAGTCGACTTAAAAAATTACAAGCATTGGTTTGCTTGGGCGTAATTACTCTCGCATTGGTTTGCTTGAGGAACTCAAAGCATAAAAACATTGGCTTGTTTTTAGTTGCGTTGCTTACCATACAGCTATAGTGCACCTCTAGTACATGACAAAGTGATAACGCAGTAGCTTTCGAGTCTAAATTATTAAAGGGTAATTGTTAAAATATTGGTTTATTTTACGCAGTACCATCCGAATACGCATGAGTTTTGGTTAACTATGCGCATGGGCATGCGGTTCACATTTTGTTTTGATTCGCGATATATAAACAAATAAACACACTACGCATGCATATCAGGAATATATATACATCAAATAAAGTTGTTACATAAGAGGTAATTGTTTGTAACGCCTGCCCGACATGGGACTTAGGGCTCGAAAATACATTTACAATTGCCTGCCTAAGCATAGGACTTACGGCGCAAACCATCACAAAAACACTAAAAATCCTCCTTGAGAAACCCATCAATCGGCATGTTTGGGTCCGCCGCAAATGCATCGATTAGAGGGATCAGAATGGTGGTGGTAGCATTCTCCGCTTCCAGCAATGCCGCAGCCGTACCCTCCTTCAATTTCTTCTGCACAGCGTCACGGTACGGTGGTGTGAGGCTGCAGGCTTGAATCACCTCTAAGACTGCCTTGTTGACTTCGTGGTCTTTCACCGCGTCAACATAGGCATTGAACTTATCGGTAACTGGCCCAGAATCCATCACCTTTTGCGCAATGGTGGGGAGTGCAGTGCGCAGCTTCGCCAAATCCGCCTCTGCCAGCTCGCGGTTGGTTACCGCGTCATCCCTTTCCCTCGTCACCCTTTCCAGCTCCACCCGCAGACACTCCGCCTCCCCCTTGGACTGGTCAACCGCACCAACCAGCTCGCGGTTTTTCTTTCTCTCTTAAATCAGTGCAGTTTTGGTTTCCGCCGCGGTTAACTCCACCGCCTTGCGCACTTCTTCTGCGGCATCCCTGTCTTTCTTCACCTGATCAACCCCCACTTGCAGCAGCCCTAGCTCTGTTTCTTTCCTCAAGGCCACTTGATACAAGTTAATCGAACGGCGGGCTTGATCTGCAACCATGCCAAAAAAGACAAGGCCGTTTTGGACGAAGGCGTTGAGCGCCTGATTAAAAGGCAGGGCGGCTAGTTGGTTGCGGAACTCAGCCGGGAAGATTTGTTGGAGGAAGGCGGACTGCTCTGCGGCGTTTTCCGCCGATATCTGGGTGAGCTGCGCCAGGTTTGCCAATCGGAAGCTACCGTGTGGCGGGGTTGGTGTGGACTCGGAGTCCAGGTGTATCGTCTTATCCTTTGACTCGGCAGTAGCTTCGAGGTCCGGATTGACCCACGGTGGGGTGTGATGAGTTTCTTCCGCATGCCCTGCGTGTTAATAAGTGGTTATATAAATGCAAGCTTAAATGTGCGGTATGCGCGAAAGCTGAACTTTTACCAGATGGGGGAGGTAGATCCGCAGAACGGGGTTCGATGGGAACGAAGTTATCGTTCCGCTTGTCCTCCCTCTGTTTGGGAGTGAGTTTCTTCTTCTTCTTCTGTTGGGATTGGGAGGCTTCGGCGGCCTTGCGCTTATTGCCGGAGGTGGCAGGAGCATTCTCGCCAGTCTTCTCTTGCTCTAACGGCTGGTTCACATTCTGTTTGCGGAAGGCGATGCCCGCAATCTCCTCCGCAGTCAGTACTCTCTTCATCTTCATCTCTGCAAAAATGCACGCATGCTTTAGAACACATAAATAGAAAACTGTTGTTAGTACGTGATTATACTATTCCTACCCTTTCCATCCGGTCCAACTATGGCTGGACGCACATCCTCCCATGGCCAGTGTGCGGATATCTTCCCTAGCCGCAACATCACGTTTTCGTATGACCGGTGCACCAGCTGTGTGTTAGCGCACTCCGCTAACAGTTTTGTTTCCTCGTCATCAAGGACCGGGGTTTTGTTCACATCCTTTTCCACCTACTCGCACCATATAAGCGTTTGTGGAAAAGCGGTACCAACTACAGTTTGGTCAATGAAAAAGAAAGATTCTTTCCAGTTACCCGCATTCGACTTTGGGTTTTTGGTGAAATTTTGTCGGGCGAAGAAGGTGAACCAAGATTTGTGGTGATTAGCTAGGCGGTATAGATGACAGAAAACTTTAACCAACGGTACCCTGTCGATTGCGACGCACCACATTTCAAAAAGAACTATTTTGCCTATGGCGTACGGGTGTAGTTGCCCTAATCCCACTCTGAAGTGATCTAATACGCCTAAGAAGAAGTCAGAGGGAGGAACCCTAAAGTTACCATGCTTGAACGCATGTTCATAGATGGCCACTTTCTTCTCCGGTGGCTCGTGAGCACGCTGATGGGGTAGGGGTGTCACGACCCTACTTTTTCCGTTATCTTTTTCCGTTAATTATTTAACGACCGTTAACTGTTAGTGTGCCACGTCATTTCTATGACCTATATTATTATTTTTGTAATAATATATATATAATAATTATTATGTGTTATGTGAATATATGTATTCATATTTTAATTTATACGTTTCTACGTCTCGCGGATTTTCATCCGGCGAATCTTTTCGGTTTTTAAACCAACGGTCGAGCTTTCGGGATTTTTAAATCCTAAATATTTTAAATATGATATTTTAAGGTCATATTATTATTAGGTGTATTTATATTTATTTTTCGTCGCGCGTTTGTTATCTTTCCGGATTTTTAATCGCGTAAGCGTGTTTTCGCGTTTCGGGATTCGTTCGGGCTTTCGGGCCACAAGGACTTGAGCTTTTAGCAAGACGGGCTAGTGGGGCCCACTCCCCACCTCCCATTCGGCCGAAACCAAGGGAGGGAGTATACTCCCTTGATTTTTCCTTTTCCCATTTTATTTTTACAATTCCAAATTTATCAAAAACCTAATCCTCTAAAATTTTATCTTTTTCTCTCCTTCTCCCTCTCCCTTTGTCGTCGCCATCACCAACCCTAGCATCATCATCATCAAAAATTATTGCTTGATTTAAGAATTGAAGATCATAATCGCGTTCCTTGTTTCGTTCTCTACACGATTCTACTCTTTGATTCTCGATTAGGGTATAAACCCTAACCCTAGAACTTTTCATATTTATTTATATTTCTGTATTTTGAGTTTATATTATTAGTATGATGTATATTAGTTGTTGTAATGTTGTTTGGATGCGTAGAATTACTCGTTTGCATATGTTTTCGGTTTGTAAATTTTGGACAGCAGTTTGATTCGTGTTTTCTGACTTTGTAACTGATATGATTGTTAAAATAAAGTACATAAATGAGTTCCTCTCATCAAGACATTAATTTTAGACTCCGGATTCATGTCGTTTCGATTCCCGGAGCCCTAGATATGCTTAATTTGGTTTTTGCTAAAGATTGAAAGGTGTTCTTGGCATGAACAAGGTTGGGTCCGACTTTGTGACCATCCTTGGTGTCTTTAGGGTGTGTCATTTGGTTAGGACTGATGGTGAGACGAATTTTTATGTTCGGGTCACCTAAATCCGAGCCACGGTTCACCCGTTGTGCCCGAATTACCGTTTTGAGTAAATTGATTTCTCAAATGTTGTCATGGCTGATATCCACGACCTAGGGACTGTTCTTGGAGTTTTCTTGAGTTCATTATTGTGTCGGGTGGTTTGAGTAGGTGAAGTTGCATATGTGGCTCGCCCGAAACCGACACCCGGGGCTCAAGATACGACCCGATGAACTTTTAAATTTAAAACTTATGGTTAATGATTAAACTTATGTTAAAATTAATGGATTTCATTATTAATTAATTACTTATGATAAAATAAGTAATTATTATTATTTAAAACTTATGATATAAATATTTATTATATCATTTAATTATTAATTATGATTTAATTAACATTTTAATTAAACTTATGATTAATAATACTTTTATTATTAAAGGAAAATACTTATGATAAGTATTAAATTTGTTTTTGAGAAATTATTAAAAGACTTATAATAAAGATTAAATAATTATTTAATTATTATAAGACTTAATTATTATTTAATTATGATTTAATTATTAAATACTTATGATTTAATAATTTTAATTAGAAACTTATGATATGATTAATAATTCATTATTAATTAATAATACTTATGATATTGATCATGCATATTTTAACCGAGGGGTTTAATATGCCTGCTCAATACGTAAAGAGGGGTTTAAGGATCTTAGAACGTGGCTCTCCGGTCCGGCTACCGTGAATAACCCTGGCCGACATGATGATGTCGGCGGGGTGACCAAGTGATTAAGTCCACCTTCGATAGCGGTCGCTGATCGGAAGGCCCAAAATAAGGTCGTAGGTACTAGCTTACAAAAGACTAACCTGTTAACCTTGAAAAGATGCTGAATGATGCTGTTTTACGTAATGTGTATCGTATGCGATGGTTACGTAATGTGCTGTGTCCGGTAAACGATGATCAGGGTTTGTATTTATAGGCAAACCCTAATTCTTGAATCGTCCCAGATCATCATAATCTCATCCATAACTGACTCCCCCGAATCATGGATATAATTATGGAAAAGATATTTACTTGACAGCTAAGCAACCGCCGTACCGGGAACAAAGGCATTCGCACGCCGCATACCGCACACAAGAACACGCATACGCACAATAGTGATTGTCCGCATACATTCGCGGTGCGCCTGCGGGTTGCGGTATCATTATGTCCCCCCAGTTTGATGTTATATGACGCGAGGCGTATGATATCAAACTATTAAGCGAAAGAAAAAACAAGAAAACGGCTAGCATTTAATATTCCGCGTGCGCCTCGATGCCATTAAATGCCTGTCACAATCGCAGAAGCCCATTCGGCGGACATGACATAAAGTGGCAGTGTGTCAGGCGCGTGCCAACCACGCGCGCACATGTAATCATACCCAACTGGCATCCACACGCACAAATAAAGTGCTGGCCGTCGATTGCATAACACGTGTACAGCCACGATCACACCACTCCATCCAATCTGCCCTATAAATACTCCATTTCGCAGCTCATTTCCACTTCCCTGCTTCAAGCTTCCTCGTTACGCTGCCAATTTGAATTCCGATCAAAAATCGAACATTCCGGCCACCATTTAAAGGTTAGTATTCATCCGATTACTCCTAGAAAATGACTAAAGCTAACGAGACGTATGTAGATAGCGTAGAGTCTGTTATAGAGCAGAAGCACATAGATTACTTAGTGAAACAGTATCCTCCCTTAGCCAAGTACAATCCGGTGCCCCCTTTGTCTAATCAGCGAGCCCACGAGCCACCGGAGAAAAAGGTGGCTATTTACGAACATGCTTTTAAGCATGGCAACTTTAGGGTTCCTCCCACTGATTTCTTCCTGGGCGTGCTAGATCATTTTAAGGTCGGATTAGGTCAGGCCATTGTAAGTACCCAACGTGCTAGGTATCTTTGGTGCTGATGGAAACGGGTACGCGGATATATGCGGAGGAAACTTGTCAAAGGTAGTCGGTAGCTCGAAGGGTGGTTTAACAGGATCCCCTTTCAAATTTGCAAAGAAACGCTTCATCATGTCCTGAACAAAGTCAGGTTGTGAAAATAAGTGAACCATATCGGGAGGTGCGGCCTGCATGAATTGACTTGCAAGATTTGCCTGCCCTTGAACATTTTGCCAAGGTTGACCCTGCGTCCAAGGCTGCTGCGTTGGAAAAGAGGGATAACTTGAAGACGCAGAGTACACAGGTGGCTGTAAAGGAAGCGAAACCTGTGGCGTAGATATCTGCGAAACTTGAGGATACACACTTAAAAGCCCAACTGTATGCGCTGTGCTTTGCTGCTGCGCTGTTATCGGCGCCCAATGAGAGTTCGCATCTGGGATGACCCCAAATCCCCAACTATTAAGTAACGCCTGCGCATCCGCAGGAGTTAAAAATTGTGAAACTGGGCGCGGTGGTTGCCAAGGTTGCAACGGTGTAAATGACGAATTCTGCTGAATACTCTGCGTATGCAGAGGTATTGAAACAGTGGTACTGTAAATAGGTACCTGGCCGCAGCAAACCACATGCGGCCCCGTTGTTCCACCGCCAACGCCTGCAAAGATGACCCTTGGATCCACTGACGAAAAGTCCAGCCGCGTGGTTGTGACTGGTGAGTTTGCTCTTGGCGGTGTGACCCCGTCTGAATATATCGGCTTGTACCTCTGAAAGGGTTCGCCGGATATAGGTGGAGGGTATATCGTGTATCCCGCCTGAGTAGCGGCCTCCGTAGTCATAACCGGTGTATGTTGACTACCAGACAGTGCGTTCTGAACATCTGTTTGGGTATGTTCCGATGATTCCTCGGAAGTCATGATACTGTTAAAGAAAAAATTCAAAAATTTTGTAAATAACGAGTCATACAATTCAAAACCTTAAAAGAAAAAGCAATTAAACAGTCTTGAATTAATTCGACTCTCAATGAAAGCACCACTTGATCATGCATATTTTAACCGAGGGGTTTAATATGCCTGCTCAATACGTAAAGAGGGGTTTAAGGATCTTAGAACGTGGCTCTCCGGTCCGGCTACCGTGAATAACCCTGGCCGACATGATGATGTCGGCGGGGTGGCCAAGTGATTAAGTCCACCTTCGATAGCGGTCGCTGATCGGAAGGCCCAAAATAAGGTCGTAGGTACTAGCTTACAAAAGACTAACCTGTTAACCTTGAAAAGATGCTGAATGATGCTGTTTTACGTAATGTGTATCGTATGCGATGGTTACGTAATGTGCTGTGTCCGGTAAACGATGATCAGGGTTTGTATTTATAGGCAAACCATAATTCTTGAATCGTCCCAGATCATCATAATCTCATCCATAACTGACTCCCCCGAATCACGAATATAATTATGGAAAAGATATTTACTTGACAGCTAAGCAACCGCCGTACCGGGAACAAAGGCATTCGCACGCCGCATACCGCACACAAGAACACGCATACGCACAATAGTGATTGTCCGCATACATTCGTAGTGTGCCTGCGGGTTGCGGTATCATTAGATATGATTTAAAATTCATTATAAATTAATAATATTTATATTATGATTGATATTTAATTAATTAATTAAATACTTATGTTATACTAATTATAACATTTCAACTTATATTAACTTTAATAATTTATTTTATTTAATTAAACTTATGTTAAGACATTATTATACACTTTTGACTTTAAATAACATTATAACCTATGTTATTATTATAACTTACACTTTTAAAATTAATGTTGACTATGTTTGACCAAGGTTGACTTTTGAGTTGACTTTCGGTTGACTTTGACTTTCAGTTGACTTCTGTTGACTTTCTAAATAAGGAAACTTTCCTAACTTCAAAACTTTCTAAAAATAGAACTTTCTAAATTTGGAAACTTTCCAAAAATAGAAACTTTCCAAAAATAGAAACTTTCCAAAAATAGAAACTTTCCAAATATAGAAACTTTCCAAATATAGAAACTTTCCAAAAATAGAAAACTTTCCAAAAATGGAAACCTGCTAAAAATAGAAACTTTCTAAAAATAGAAAGTGTGTGTCCTTATGCTGTTCCAATCAAACCGATGCTTGCTGAGTAATGTTCTATGCCTACTTGCAACATGTACAATAGCTATCATACTAAGACTTGGCCTAAGTTAGTTATTTATTTCGACCTGCTTTATTTATAGGTCGGCGTTGTGATCTTTCTTGATCACTTTACTTTACTTGCTGTTCGCTTGTTTGTGAGATTTCTTCAGTTGCTATTTAAGGTGAGTTATAGTCCCGTTTTTATATACTTTTCAAGGTATACTTTTTGGGTTGTGATTACATGCAGATTTTTATTTACGTTTAGACACAAGTAACAGTTAAATTTAATTATTCATTGTGAGTTGGACAAAAATATTCCCTAGTCTGGTAACTGTAATCATTGGTTTCTACCGGTGAACGCGAATCCTACGGATAGATCTATCGGGTTTGACAACCCCTTTTCGAGCTAGTCGCGCTAGCAATTTATAATCGGAATGTTTAGTACTTCGTAATTTGTTGTAGATACACTGTCCAAGTGTATATTTTTATTTTGTTTGGCAAGGGTAAATAAAGGGTTAAGTGGTTACCAGGTGGCTCATTGATAATGGAATAATGTTTAATGTTTTCTAACATTTTTAAATCTTGTGGTCTAAAGTTTACTTATTTATTTAAACCTATAATTCACTCAACCTTTGTGTTGACAGTTTACTTGCATGTTTTTACAGGTACTTGAGTTATTTGATGCTTCCGCTGTCGTTAGAAGAGTCTGCATGCATTTGGGCAGATTTTATGAAACTATTTATGAAACTTAAGTTTGCATTCTATTTTGGATAATTTAAATTGTGGGTTTGTTGGCAATGTTTTGTGTCAACTTTTGGTTCATTACTATGGTTGGTTGATTTTAAACTACTTAGTTGGGTTTGTTTCCTTTTTGGGCAACATTTTGAAATAAAAGAATGCAACTTTGTTTATTTAATTCATTTAAGTCCGATCAAGCTATGGGACCAACTGACGGATCCGTTAAGAGTTTTGACGGGGTCGTCACATGTGGTATCAGAGCTCTGGTTGTAGGGAACTAGGCGGTCTTAATGTGGTCAACCCGTGGTTATTAGGGTGCATTAGAGTCTAGTCTACAGCCTGACCTTTTGCTATAGCATTATTATGCATTTCATTTCGTATAAGTTATGTTATTAGCTTTCATATCTTTTTAGTATGTGGTTTGCGGTTTTGCTGTTTGCAGATGTCGACTTCGAGCGATAACTCTGTTGCTGCTCCTGCTCCACCGTCTCCTGCTAGACGTCGTGCTAATCAACCAGAGATCGATGATCCTATTCATTACTATTTTTCTACCATTACTCATATGAACCGGGCTTATAATGAGGTGACACGTATTAACGCCCTTAGTGATTGTTTGCGCACCTTGCCACATAATGAAGTTATGGACGAGATCCGTGCCGACATGGGTAACTTTATCACTTTCAAGCATAGGGTTGAGGATGCGAACCGCAAGCATGATCGAGAAGTTAATGCTAAGTTCGAGGCTCTCGAGAGCACTGTTCGTGTGTTGAAGGAAGAGTTGGATGTTGTGAAAGGGAAGTTGCGTAAGTATGAGGATCCTGCTGAGACTCATGCTGGACCAGCTTATCACACCCGCTCTAAGCGAATGTGATGTGATTATTCATATTGATTATCTATTTCATCAGACTTAATGTCCTTTTTATACATACATTTTGGGTTATGTACGGCGTTTTGCCGAGGATTTTATTAAGATTTTGTTATGGGATATTTTTCATTATGTATGGATGGCTATTTTTATGACATCTATTATCATTATCATGTTTTATTTCTGATGTTGTGGCTCTTGGCATGTTATATTATGCGTAATATATGTTCATGTATGTTAGGTGCTATGTATGTTGTATGATGTTATCATAAAATATGTATGCATGTGATGGTTATTTCTATAACAATCATAACTGTCATGTTATTACTCATAGTGTTAGTTGACTAATATCTTAATGGTTAGTCTTTTCGTGTTTTGATCTATTCCTTTATGACACTAGTATTATTCTTGGTACTAACGGATGTGTTATTCTATTTTGAAGATCATGCCTCCAAGAGAGTCCACTGAAGCGCGTATGCAACGCCTGATCAATGAAGGAATTGCTGCTGCTATGGCAGCAAATGCTAATGTTAACGGCAATGTGAACAACAACGTGGGATGCTCCCACAAAACTTTTATGGCTGGTCGACCTCAAGAATTCAGTGGTACGGAAGGACCAATAGGGCTTACTCGTTGGTTCGAGAAAATCGAATCTATTTTCAGGGTCAGTCGGGTCCGTGAAGAGGACAAAGTTAGTTTTGCTAGTTGCACTCTCAAGGATAGTGCCTTGACATGGTGGAACAATCTGGTTAGTAGTTTGGGAAGCGATGTAGCTTATGGTTTGGCCTGGAATGATTTTAAGGAAAGATTGATCACCCGCTATAGACCTCGGGGTGAGCTTAAGAAGCTAGAGGTTGAGCTCAAGAATTTGAAAATGCATGGCACCGAGTTAGATGTCTATGAACGAAGGTTTTTCGAGTTAACTTTGCTGTGTCCTAGGGTTTATGCGGATGAGGACCGCAAAATTGAGGCTTACATTGATGGTTTGTCCGAGAAGATTGAACACGGGGTTGAGTCCAGTGAACCCCAGACTATTGAGGCAGCTATGTCTATGGCCCACAAACTTAATGACAAGGTGTTGAGAAGAAGCAAGACTACAGTTGTTGAAAGTAGTGAGGAGGTTGTCAAGAAGGCTGATAATGGGAAACGAAAGTGGGATAACAACCGCAATCAAAACCAAAATCAGCAGAAGAAACAGGATACCTCAGGTGCTAACAACAGAAATCAGCGTGTGTGTCCTCGTTGCTATAAAGTTCATGATGGTTACTGCACAGTTACTTGTAAGAGGTGCTCTAAGCAAGGGCACATCGCTAAAGATTGTACAGTGCTTTTGCCAGGGTCTGCTACTCCCGCGACTGGTGGTAATAATAATAATGTTGGTAATAGAGGTGGTAACAGTAACGGTAATGGGAAATCGAATAATGGAGGTAATCCAAGGGTTTGTTATGAGTGTGGGAAGCCGGGGCATTTTCGAGATGCTTGTCCCAACAAGAAGACTGCAGAGACTGCACGCAGCCGAGCGTTCAACATTAATGCTAAGGATGCGGAGGAAGATCCTAAGCTTGTTACTGGTACATTCTCAGTCAACGATTTATCAGTTTATGTGTTATTTGATTCAGGGGCTGATTTAAGTTTCGTGTCGAGTAAATTAAGTCCGAGAATCAAAACGCCGTTAACTCTCTTAGACAATACTTATGTTGTTGAAGTAGCTAATGGTAAGGAACTTACTGCTAAGACTGTACATCGTAAGTGTAACATTAATCTGGGTGGTAGGGATTTCGAGATAGATTTGATACCGATTGAACTTGGTAGTTTTGATATTGTTATTGGTATGGATTGGTTGTCTGCAAACCGTGCTGAGATCGTGTGTTATGATAAGGCTATTCGAATTACTGATGTGATTGGAGAGCCACTGATGGTCCTTGGAGATAAGAAATGCACACAGTTAAACCTTATTAGCTGTATGAAAGTTCGTAAACATCTCCGCAAAGGCTGTCATGCTATCCTTGCTCATGTAGTTGACCCTAGTAAGGAAGTAAAGAACGTTGATGACGTTCATATTATTAGGGATTTTCCCGAGGTGTTTCCCGATGACTTACCTGGCCTTCCGCCGCAACGCGCGGTAGAATTTCAAATTGATCTTGTTCCCGGCGCTGCTCCTGTAGCACGTACTCCTTATCGTCTTGCGCCTTCTGAACTTCAAGAATTGTCAAGTCAACTCCGTGAGTTATTAGACAAAGGTTTTATTCGTCCTAGTTCGTCCCCTTGGGGAGCTCCTGTTCTGTTTGTTAAGAAGAAGGATGGTTCTTTTCGTTTATGCATTGATTATCGTGAACTGAATAAGCTCACTGTTAAAGATCGTTATCCTCTTCCGAGAATTGATGATCTGTTCGATCAGCTTCAGGGTTCTTCTGTTTATTCAAAAATTGATCTTCGTTCTGGCTATCATCAGTTGCGTGTTAAAGAATCTGATGTTTCAAAAACTGCTTTTCGCACCCGTTACGGTCACTTTGAATTTCTTGTTATGCCGTTCGGATTGACAAATGCACCTGCTGTGTTCATGGACCTCATGAACCGTGTGTGTAGACCCTATCTGGACAAGTTCGTTATTGTTTTCATCGACGACATCCTTATCTATTCTAAGAGTGATGAAGAGCACGAAGAACACTTGAGGTTAGTGCTTGATTTGTTAAAGAAAGAAGAGTTGTACGCTAAGTTCTCTAAGTGTGCTTTTTGGTTAAGAGAAGTTCAGTTCCTTGGTCATATTGTTAGTAAACAGGGAATACAAGTTGATCCTGCTAAAATTGAGGCGATTGAAAAGTGGGAAACCCCGAAAACTCCTACTCAGATTCGTCAGTTCCTAGGATTAGTAGGTTACTATAGAAGGTTCGTACAAGATTTCTCTCGTATCGCGAAACCTCTGACTGCTTTAACGCATAAAGGGAAAAAGTATGAGTGGAAGGATGAACAGGAGAATGCTTTTCAGATTTTGAAGAAGAAACTGACTACCGCTCCGATATTGTCTCTACCGGAGGGTAATGATGATTTTGTCGTTTATTGTGACGCTTCGCGTCAAGGCTTTGGTTGTGTTTTGATGCAACGAAAGAAAGTTATTGCGTACGCATCACGTCAGTTGAAGATTCACTAGCAGAACTATACAACTCATGATTTAGAGTTGGGGGCCGTTGTTTTTGCACTTAAGATTTGGAGACATTATTTGTATGGGGTCAAGAGTACTGTGTACACAGATCACAAAAGTCTTCAACATATCCTCGATCAGAAACAGTTGAACATGAGACAACGAAGATGGATTGAGACGTTGAATGATTACGATTGTGACCTTTTGTATCACCCGGGTAAGGCCAATGTTGTGGCTGATGCATTGAGTCGTAAAGAAAGGACTGAACCTCGCAGGGTTAGGGCCTTGAATATGACAGTTAGATCAAACCTCGCAAGGCAGATTCTTGAGGCACAACAAGAAGCCTTAAAGGAAGAGAATTTTGTGAAAGAGAACGTAAGAGGTATGGCTAAGAAATTTGAGATTCGAGCAGATGGTACTAGGTACTTTGTAGGACGTCTTTGGGTTCCGAAGTTTGGTGAACTGCGACAACTTGTTTTGGATGAGGCTCATAAGTCTAGGTACTCTATTCATCCTGGTTCAGGAAAGATGTATCATGATCTTAAGGAGCGGTATTGGTGGCCAAATTTGAAAGGTGATGTGGCTACGTATGTGGCTAAGTGTTTGACCTGTTCTAAGGTCAAAGCTGAACATCAAGAACCGTCCGGATTGTTGGTACAACCAGAAATTCCCGAGTGGAAGTGGGAAGGTATCACTATGGATTTTATCACTAAGTTACCAAGAGTTTCGGGTGGTTATGATGCGATTTGGGTGATTGTAGATCGACTCACTAAGTCGGCTCACTTTTTGCCGATTAGGGAAACCGATTCCATGGAGAAACTCACCCGTTTGTATTTGAAAGAGATTGTTTCGAGGCATGGTGTTCCCGTTTCTATAATTTCCGACAGAGATAGTCGATTTGTATCTAGATTTTGGCAATCGTTGCAAGAAGCCTTGGGCACTAGATTGGATATGAGCACCGCTTATCATCCTCAAACGGATGGTCAAAGTGAGAGGACCATTCAGACATTAGAAGATATGTTGCGAGCTTGTGTGATTGATTTTGGGAATGGGTGGGATAAGTATTTGCCGTTAGCTGAGTTTTCTTATAACAACAGTTATCACGCAAGTATTAAAGCCGCACCGTTTGAAGCTTTGTACGGTAGGAAATGTAGATCTCCTATTTGTTGGAATGAGGTTGGGGATGCTCAACTTACAGGTCCAGAGATTATTCACGAGACTACTGGGAAGATTGTTCAAATTAAAGAAAGGTTGAGAACTGCTAGAAGTCGGCAAAAGAGTTATGCCGACAAAGGAAGGAAAGATGTTGAATTTCAAGTTGGTGATCGTGTTATGTTAAAAGTTTCGCCTTGGAAGGGTGTTATTCGTTTTGGTAAAAGAGGGAAGTTAAGTCCTCGTTTTGTGGGACCGTTTGAGATCATTGAAAGAGTTGGACCGGTGGCTTATCGTTTGAAGTTGCCACAAGAACTCAGTGCTGTTCACGATGTTTTCCATATTTCGAACTTAAAGGAGTGTTTGGCTGAATTTGATCAGACTATTCCTTTGGAGGAACTTCAAGTTGACAAGCAATTGCATTTTATTGAGGAGTCAGTTGAGATCATGGACCGAGTGGTTAAGACTCTTAAACAGAGCAGAATTCCTATTGTTCGGGTCCGATGGAACGCTAGACGCGGTCCCGAGTTCACTTGGGAGCGTGAAGACCAAATGAAGCAGAAGTATCCGCATTTGTTCTCAGATGCCGAGTCAACCCCTGCGCCTGCTTAAATTTCGGGACGAAATTTCCGTAACGGGGAGGTACTGTCACGACCCTACTTTTTCCGTTATCTTTTTCCGTTAATTATTTAACGACCGTTAACTGTTAGTGTGCCACGTCATTTCTATGACCTATATTATTATTTTTGTAATAATATATATATAATAATTATTATGTGTTATGTGAATATATGTATTCATATTTTAATTTATACGTTTCTACGTCTCGCGGATTTCCATCCGGCGAATCTTTTCGGTTTTTAAACCAACGGTCGAGCTTTCGGGATTTTTAAATCCTAAATATTTTAAATATGATATTTTAAGGTCATATTATTATTAGGTGTATTTATATTTATTTTTCGTCGCGCGTTTGTTATCTTTCCGGATTTTTAATCGCGTAAGCGTGTTTTCGCGTTTCGGGATTCGTTCGGGCTTTCGGGCCACAAGGACTTGAGCTTTTAGCAAGACAGGCTAGTGGGGCCCACTCCCCACCTCCCATTCGGCCGAAACCAAGGGAGGGAGTATACTCCCTTGATTTTTCCTTTTCCCATTTTATTTTTACAATTCCAAATTTATCAAAAACCTAATCCTCTAAAATTTTATCTTTTTCTCTCCTTCTCCCTCTCCCTTTGCCGTCGCCATCACCAACCCTAGCATCATCATCATCAAAAATTATTGCTTGATTTAAGAATTGAAGATCATAATCGCGTTCCTTGTTTCGTTCTCTACACGATTCTACTCTTTGATTCTCGATTAGGGTATAAACCCTAACCCTAGAACTTTTCATATTTATTTATATTTCTGTATTTTGAGTTTATATTATTAGTATGATGTATATTAGTTGTTGTAATGTTGTTTGGATGCGTAGAATTACTCGTTTGCATATGTTTTCGGTTTGTAAATTTTGGACAGCAGTTTGATTCGTGTTTTCTGACTTTGTAACTGATATGAATGTTAAAATAAAGTACATAAATGAGTTCCTCTCATCAAGACATTAATTTTAGACTCCGGATTCATGTCGTTTCGATTCCCGGAGCCCTAGATATGCTTAATTTGGTTTTTGCTAAAGATTGAAAGGTGTTCTTGGCATGAACAAGGTTGGGTCCGACTTTGTGACCATCCTTGGTGTCTTTAGGGTGTGTCATTTGGTTAGGACTGATAGTGAGACGAATTTTTATGTTCGGGTCACCTAAATCCGAGCCACGGTTTTGTGCCCGAATTACCGTTTTGAGTAAATTGATTTCCCAAATGTTGTCATGGCTGATATCCACGACCTAGGGACTGTTTTTGGAGTGTTCTTGAGTTCATTATTGTGTCGGGTGGTTTGAGTAGGTGAAGTTGCATATGTGGCTCGCCCGAAACCGACACCCGGGGCTCAAGATACGACCCGATGAACTTTTAAATTTAAAACTTATGGTTAATGATTAAACTTATGTTAAAATTAATGGATTTCATTGTTAATTAATTACTTATGATAAAAGAAGTAATTATTATTATTTAAAACTTATGATATAAATATTTATTATATCATTTAATTATTAATTATGATTTAATTAACATTTTAATTAAACTTATGATTAATAATACTTTTATTATTAAAGGAAAATACTTATGATAAGTATTAAATTTGTTTTTGAGAAATTATTAAAAGACTTATAATAAAGATTAAATAATTATTTAATTATTATAAGACTTAATTATTATTTAATTATGATTTAATTATTAAATACTTATGATTTAATAATTTTAATTAGAAACTTATGATATGATTAATAATTCATTATTAATTAATAATACTTATGATATGATTTAAAATTCATTATAAATTAATAATATTTATATTATGATTGATATTTAATTAATTAATTAAATACTTATGTTATACTAATTATAACATTTCAACTTATATTAACTTTAATAATTTATTTTATTTAATTAAACTTATGTTAAGACATTATTATACACTTTTGACTTTAAATAACATTATAACCTATGTTATTATTATAACTTACACTTTTAAAATTAATGTTGACTATGTTTGACCAAGGTTGACTTTTGAGTTGACTTTCGGTTGACTTTGACTTTCAGTTGACTTCTGTTGACTTTCTAAATAAGGAAACTTTCCTAACTTCAAAACTTTCTAAAAATAGAACTTTCTAAATTTGGAAACTTTCCAAAAATAGAAACTTTCCAAAAATAGAAACTTTCCAAAAATAGAAACTTTCCAAAAATAGAAACTTTCCAAAAATAGAAACTTTCCAAATATAGAAACTTTCCAAAAATAGAAACTTTCCTAAAATAGAAAACTTTCCAAAAATGGAAACCTGCTAAAAATAGAAACTTTCTAAAAATAGAAAGTGTGTGTCCTTATGATGTTCCAATCAAACCGATGCTTGCTGAGTAATGTTCTATGCCTACTTGCAACATGTACAATAGCTATCATACTAAGACTTGGCCTAAGTTAGTTATTTATTTTGACCTGCTTTATTTATAGGTCGGTGTTGTGATCTTTCTTGATCACTTTACTTTACTTGCTGTTCGCTTGTTTGTGAGATTTCTTCAGTTGCTATTTAAGGTGAGTTATAGTCCCGTTTTTATATACTTTTCAAGGTATACTTTTTGGGATGTGATTACATGCAGATTTTTATTTACGTTTAGACACAAGTAACAGTTAAATTTAATTATTCATTGTGAGTTGAACAAAAATATTCCCTAGTCTGGTAACTGTAATCATTGGTTTCTACCGGTGAACGCGAATCCTACGGATAGATCTATCGGGTTTGACAACCCCTTTTCGAGCTAGTCGCGCTAGCAATTTATAATCGGAATGTTTAGTACTTCGTAATTTGTTGTAGATACACTGTCCAAGTGTATATTTTTATTTTGTTTGGCAAGGGTAAATAAAGGGTTAAGTGGTTACCAGGTGGCTCATTGATAATGGAATAATGTTTAATGTTTTCTAACATTTTTAAATCTTGTGGTCTAAAGTTTACTTATTTATTTAAACCTATAATTCACTCAACCTTTGTGTTGACAGTTTACTTGCATGTTTTCACAGGTACTTGAGTTATTTGATGCTTCCGCTGTCGTTAGAAGAGTCTGCATGCATTTGGGCAGATTTTATGAAACTATTTATGAAACTTAAGTTTGCATTCTATTTTGGATAATTTAAATTGTGGGTTTGTTGGCAATGTTTTGTGTCAACTTTTGGTTCATTACTATGGTTGGTTGATTTTAAACTACTTAGTTGGGTTTGTTTCCTTTTTGGGCAACATTTTGAAATAAAAGAATGCAACTTTGTTTATTTAATTCATTTAAGTCTGATCAAGCTATGGGACCAACTGACGGATCCGTTAAGAGTTTTGACGGGGTCGTCACAAGGGGTGGCACCGGATTGTACTTGGCTAAGGGAGGATACTGTTTCACTAAGTAATCTATGTGCTTCTGCTCTATAACAGACTCTACGCTATCTACATACGTCTCGTTAGCTTTAGTCATTTTCTAGGAGTAATCGGATGAATACTAACCTTTAAACGGTGGCCGGAATGTTGGATTTTTGATCGGAATTCAAATTGGCAGCGTAACGAGGAAGCTTGAAGCAGGAAAGTGGAAATGAGCCGCAAAATGGGGTATTTATAGGGCAGATTGGATGGAGTGGTGTGATCGTGGCTGTACACGTGTTATGCAATCGACGGTCAGCACTTTATTTATGCGCATGGATGCTAGTTGGGTATGATTACATGTACGCGCGTGGTTGGCACGCGCCTGACACACTGCCACTTTATGTCATGTCCGCCGAATGGGCTTCTACGATTGTGACAGGCATTTAATGGCATCGAGGCGCACGCGGAATATTAAATGCTAGCCGTTTTCTTGTTTTTTCTTTTGCTTAATAGTTTGATATCATACGCCTCGCGCCATATAACATCAAACTGGGGGGACATAATGATACCGCAACCCGCAGGCGCACCGCAAATGTATGCGGGCAATCACTATTGTGCGTATGCGTGTTCTTGTGTGCGGTATGCGGCGTGCGAATGCCTTTGTTCCCGGTACGGCGGTTGCTTAGCTGTCAAGTAAATATCTTTTCCATAATTATATCCGTGATTCGGGGGAGTCAGTTATGGATGAGATTATCATGATCTGGGACGGTTCCAGAATTAGGGTTTGCCTATAAATACAAACCCTAATCATCGTTTACCACACACAGCACGTTACGTAACCATCGCATACGATACACAACACGTTATGTAACCATCGCATACGATACACATTACGTAAAACAGCATCATTCAGCATCTTTTCAAGGTTAACAGGTTAGTCTTTTGTAAGCTAGTACCTACGACCTTATTTGGGGCCTTCCGATCATTGACCGCTATCGAAGGTGGACTTAATCACTTGGCCACCCTGCCGACATCATCATGTCGGCCAGGGTTATTCACGGTAGCCGGACCGGAGAGCCACGTTCTAAGATCCTTAAACCCCTCTTTACGTATTGAGCAGGCATATTAAACCCCACGGTTAAAATATGCATGATCAATAATCATAAATATACGATTTGTCTTGAAAAAAAAAAAAGGTAAACTGAAATATTTATGAATTTTATAGTATCACATAAAGTTTTATTGATTAGTTTGTTGATGTTTGTATTGGTGTTTAATAACTTAAAGAAGATATCAGTAGTAGAATTTGTTTAATATTAATTATTGAATTTCTTTTAATTGTTATTTTGATTTTGATTTTAGAAATAAAATGGGTCTATAGATATGAACTACGAACTGGATTTAAAAATTTTGACTAGATTAAATGACTAATTTAGTAATTGGAATTGGAATGATGAAAATGAAAGTTTACAAATGGAAGGTTATTGTAATTAGGATGATGGAGATATAAGTCTATAAAATTAGGGTTTATAATTTTGAGATGATGAAGATGAATGTGAGAAAAGATGAGAAAATTATACCGGTAGTCCAAGTGGTTTGATAAATGCGCAACAATGATCCTAAACTTAACGCCAGTTAATTAATCCCGTTAACTAATCACATGACGTCAGGTTTAGGACCAACACCGTGCATTTATCAAACCACAGGGACTACCCGTATAACTTTTAAAAGAAAAGGATCACTGGTATAATATGAAGCAAACCACAGGGACCAATAGTATAATTAACTCTTTTTTTTTCATGTATCCCACATCGGTGGATTTAAAAAATAGCAATACCTATAAATCAAAAAAGGTTCCGATCTCTTGTCAATAGAAAAGAAATTGTGGGCTGATTCCTTGGGCTTGATAACTAGTTATTCTTCTAGAAAAAGTATAGTAATTTTTGTGTAAATATAAAAATGTATAGGGCTTTAAAAGCTTAGTAATTTTTGTGTAAATATAAAAATGTATAGGGCTTAAAATTATTGAGCCCCTAAAATTTAGGCCCATGTGCAATTGTACATGTTGCACTCCCTTTGGGCCGGCCCTGATGAGTTCAAATGGACTGAACTGACTTCTGTCAACGTCAGTGACTAAACGTGTAAGATATTAAAATCACAATGACTATCTATGTAAAAAAAAATCATAGTGATTAAATTTACATGATTTGACATAAAACTATATGTGTAGTTAAGTCTTTTAAAATACTATATGTTTTGTAGTGACCCGAACTTTTCCATGTTTATATATATAAAATGAAATTGATTTTTACATGATTAAGTGTTTCCAACATGTTAAGCAATCAAACTTGTTAAGACTTAATTATTTGAAATGAGTTTCATGTAGACAATTGACCACCCAAGTTGACCGGCGATTACGAACGTTAAAACTTGTAAAAACGACATGACGATATATATATGGATATACATATAGTTAACATGAGATTATGATAAGTAAGTATCTCCATAAGTATATTAACAATGAGTTATATACATAAAAACAAGACTACTAACTTAAGGTTTTCGAAACGAGACATATATGTAACGATTATCGTTGTAACGACATTTAAATGTATATATATCATATTAAGATATATTAATATATCATAATATCATGATAATATAATAATTTAACATCTCATTAGATATAATAAACAATGGGTTAACAACATTAAATGAGATCGTTAACTTAAAGGTTTCAAAACAACACTTACATGTAACGACTAATGATGACTTAACGACTCAGTTAAAATGTATATACATGTAGTGTATTTAGATGTATTAATATACTTTTGGAAGACTTCATGACATATATCAAAACACTCATACTTAACAAAAATGGTTACAGTTACATTCCCATTCTTTTTTCATCGAGAATTCTAGTCGTATTCATACTCGTATTATACACAGCTTCTAGACGTACTTACTATGGGTATATACTAATAGGAACTAGCATGGGATTCCACTCTTGATTATGTCATGCATGACTAATCAATTTTAACTTCTACCATGAACTAGTCAACTAACTAGAACTCCTTTTAACCTCACTCACCACTCACCACTTACCACTCATCATTCACTCCATTTCACTTCCAATTCTCTTTCTAATTCTCTCTCAATACACACACACACACACACACTCTTATGAACGAATTTTTCCAGTAGCTAATCACCATCTTCATCAAAAATTACTTCAAGAATCAAGCTATAATCATCTTAGGAAGAACACTTCAAGAACACTTCGAAAATCCTTTCAAGTTTACTAGTTTACTTCCAAGCCTTCTAATCCATTCCAAGTAATCATCTAAGATCAAGAATGAAATGTCCCGTTCTTATTGATTAAAAACGTTCCATATTAATTGATTTCGTTGCGAGGTTTTGACCTCTATATGAGACGTTTTTCAAAGACTGCATTCATTTTTAAAACAAACCATAACCTTTATTTCATAAATAAAGGTTTAAAAAGCTTTACGTAGATTATCAAATAATGATAATCTAAAATATCCTGTTTACCCACGACCATTACATAATGGTTTACAATACAAATATGTTACATCGAAATCAGTTTTTTGAATGCAGTTTTTACACAATATCATACAAACATGGACTCCAAATCTTGTCCTTATTTTAGTATGCAACAGCGGAAGCTCTTAGTATTCACCTGAGAATAAACATGCTTTAAACGTCAACAAAAATGTTGGTGAGTTATAGGTTTAACCTATATATATCAAATCGTAACAATAGACCACAAGATTTCATATTTCAATACACATCCCATACATAGAGATAAAAATCATTCATATGGTGAACACCTGGTAACCGACATTAACAAGATGCATATATATAAGAATATCCCCAACATTCTGGGACACCCTTCGGATATGATATAAATTTCGAAGTACTAAAGCATCCGGTACTTTGGATGGGGTTTGTTAGGCCCAATAGATCTATCTTTAGGATTCGCGTCAATTAAGGTGTCTGTTCCCTAATTCTTAGATTACCAGACTTAATAAAAAGGGGCATATTCGATTTCGATAATTCAACCATAGAATGTAGTTTCACGTACTTGTGTCTATTTTGTAAATCATTTATAAAACCTGCATGTATTCTCATCCCAAAAATATTAGATTTTAAAAGTGGGACTATAACTCACTTTCACAGATTTTTACTTCGTCGAGAAGTAAGACTTGGCCACTGTTGATTCACGAACCTATAACAATATATACATATATATTAAAGTATGTTCAAAATATATTTACAACACTTTTAATATATTTTGATGTTTTAAGTTTATTAAGTCAGCTGTCCTCGTTAGTAACCTACAACTAGTTGTCCACAGTTAGATGTACAGAAATAAATCGATAAATATTATCTTGAATCAATCCACGACCCAGTGTATACGTATCTCAGTATTGATCACAACTCAAACTATATATATTTTGGAATCAACCTCAACCCTGTATAGCTAACTCCAACATTCACATATAGAGTGTCTATGGTTGTTCCGAAATATATATAGATGTGTCGACATGATAGGTCGAAACATTGTATACGTGTCTATGGTATCTCAAGATTACATAATATACAATACAAGTTGATTAAGTTATGGTTGGAATAGATTTGTTACCAATTTTCACGTAGCTAAAATGAGAAAAATTATCCAATCTTGTTTTACCCATAACTTCTTCATTTTAAATCCGTTTTGAGTGAATAAAATTGCTATGGTTTCATATTGAACTCTATTTTATGAATCTAAATAGAAAAAGTATAGGTTTATAGTCAGAAAAATAAGTTACAAGTCATTTTTGTAAAGGTAGTCATTTCAGTCGAAAGAACGACGTCTAGATGACCATTTTAGAAAACATACTTCCACTTTGAGTTTAACCATAATTTTTGGATATAGTTTCATGTTCATAATAAAAATCATTTTCTCAGAATAACAACTTTTAAATCAAAGTTTATCATAGTTTTTAATTAACTAACCCAAAACAGCCCGCGGTGTTACTACGACGGCGTAAATCCAATTTTACGGTGTTTTTCGAGTTTCCAGGTTTTAAATCATTAAGTTAGCATATCATATAGATATAGAACATGTGTTTAGTTAATTTTAAAAGTCAAGTTAGAAGGATTAACTTTTGTTTGCGAACAAGTTTAGAATTAACTAAACTATGTTCTAGTGATTACGAGTTTAAACCTTCGAATAAGATAGTTTTATATATATGAATCGAATGATGTTATGAACATCATTACTACCTCAAGTTTAGTAGGTAAACCTACTGGAAGTGACAAGAAATGATCTAGCTTCAAAGGATCTTGAATGGCTTGAAAGTTCTTGAAGTAGGATCATGACACAAAAACAAGTTCAAGTAAGATCACAGGTAAGTCTGTACAGTTTTTATTTTATTTTTTTTTATTTTTAACCTTTTGATAATAAATGCTAATTTGTTCGCTAAAAAGTATTAAATTGGTATTGAATAAAATTAGGTTTGGAGACCGAAATTATTGATATAATTCAAAAATTTATTACATCACTGCGAAATTTAACGTTTATTCTTAAGGTATAAATATCTTTAATCAATCAACCCAAAATATTTCAAAAATTCGTCATGAGTTAAATTAGGTCTTTAAACCGAAATTACTTTACCGAAAAGAGGAGCGCATATTTTTGATAATATTTGATTGATTAAAGTGGGTTAAAAGCCAAAAAGATTTTTAATTTTATTTTTACCATGTTTTTAAAATTAATATTTGAATCTTAAATTAATATTGTAAACTTTGTAAAAACAATATATTTAAAATTGTAAATATTTGAAAAATTAATATAAGTTTGGTGTGAATTTATAATATGAATTTTTAAATTAAGATTGGTGTGAATTTTTTTTATTTTTAAAATATGAATTTTTAATTTTATGCATTTTAAATTTTAAGTTTGGTGTGAATTTTTAATATTAATTTTGAATTTTATATTTAAATTGTGTGAATTTAAAAACAAAAATTTACTTTATCTCATTAAGTTAAAAATATGATTTTTAAAATTCGTCGTAAGTTGAAGACTAGGTCTTTGAACCGAAATTGCTTTACCCGAGGGAGGGACGAGAACTTTTATTATCATTATTTTTAATCTTATTGAATTAAAGTATGCCAAAAACATTAAAAAACCCAAAAATCTTAGATTTTAAAACAATCGCTACAAAAAGACAAATTTTAAAATTTTGTCGAGGGACGGACTAGGACATCGATCCGAAACGACCTCGTCCTAAATAACAAGGGTAACAAAATTTTAAAATTAATTACTTAATTGTTTTAACTAGTATAAGATATAATTAAAAAAAAAAAAAAACCAAACTCCGCGACTCGCGGAGTTTGAAGGCTTAAATGCCGCGAGTCGCGGGAGGACCGAAAATCAGAAAAAAAAAAATAAAACGCAGAACAGATCAGTTGCACACTACAAAACTCACAAAAACTGCGAAATACTTCCGAAAAATAGCGAAAAAACACCCCCAAAATCACAATTTTTGACCGTTAATCACCAAATCTTTTACTAAAATCATGTTGAGAAGGATGCTATCTAGGAATTACTCAAGAAAAACGGTAAATTTCTACACCTAAACACCATTTAATTCGAAAATTAGTGTTCTTGAGCAATTTTTTCCCCAATTTGATTTTGATGCTTTTTAGTGTAATTATGGTTAAATTGCTTATGTATTATGCTTGTATAACCTAGATTGATGCTATTTAACATGATTAGAAGCCTTAAACTTCAAATTTTGAGTAATCTAGGGTTTGTGTTCTTGAGCAAATTTGGGGCTTTTTGATATAAACAGGTTATGGCCGATTTTTGTCATGAATTGTTGCTAAATTAAGTAGTGTAACATGTTTAGGTAGTTAAATGATCCAAACTTTGAGCCTAAACATGATTTTGAGAATTAAAGTGGACTTTTTCAAGTCTAAAATTCATGAACTTGATTTTTGAGAGATAATGCCATTTGAAACTTGTTTAATTGCTAGTAATGATTATTTTGACATGTTATTTGAGTTGAATGCTTATGAACTTGGCGAACATTTTCGTATATGCTTATTTGAAAAAGTGTAGATTTGATAAAAATGTGAAAATAAGCTTAAGTTTGATATAAATTGATCATGTCATTGTAATTATTTTGATTGATGATTTTGCTGACACTAATGCATATTTGGATGCACAAAAATTGTGTTTGATGTGTTTTGCAGACTGAAAGGGGTGAATCTTCATCCCAAGCTCGCAATGCTCCTGCTGAGAATGCAGAACAACAGGAGGTGGATAACTACTACAAGCAGGATATACCTCATCCAGTCATGACCTTTTCTGATATGCACTTGGAAGAGTTGCACCCGAACCTGAGATTTGACAGACTTTGGATAGATTATCCAAAATACCAAAGGGGTTTGCATACTCTTCATTCTAAGGTTATTGAGGTACCGAGGGTCATAGAATGGGGACCCTTAGAAGCTGTAGAATTGGCCGGGCCAATTAGGGAATTACTTGTACAGAGGTATGGTAATTCTACTTTTAATGACTGGGTACGTTTATTCACCATGCGTAGACCTGTATATAAAGTATGGTGTGAAGAATTGTTATGTAGTATAGAATTAAATGATCGGGTAGCTAGTTTAACCGATCGATCTTTTATTAGATTTTTGTTAGGAGGTTCGATGCGCCACATGTCTTTACTAGACATGGCTCAGGCTTTACGTATATATACGCCTGAGGAGTTAGCATCTGCTGATTGTAGAGGGTTGATACTAAACGGTAGAAAGATAGATGAAAATTTTGATACACACGGTGTATGGAGTCAAATGACAAGCCATCACCGATTCAAAGGGGGAAATTACTCTTATTTGGATATAGATAGAGCCGAATTAAGAGTGATTCATAGGTTTTTAGCTAATTCGATTACACAATGAGGTAAGAACAAGGAAAAGGTAAATGAACAGGATTTGTTTTACCATATGTGTATTCGACACCCACAAAGCGCAGTAAGTATACCGTATTGTGTGGGTTATTATTTATCAGCTATGGTTAGGGGGATGAGACCGCATAGCATAATAGGAGGTGGTATTTTTATTACTTTGATTGCTGAATATCTCGGTGTGGATATAAGTCGGGGGGGATTATTAGTCGAAGAACCAGAACCCCGCGATACTATAGGTTTAAATGTATACCATGGTGCGAAAGTTTTGAAGAGGCGAAATAACGCCGCAGTACAATACCATGGTAGACATCCACAGTTTGAGAGAAACCAACAGCAAGGTAATGTAGGAGGGGGAAATGAGATGCAAGAAATGCAAAGGTTTATAGCTTCACAGGAGTACGAAAATGCTAGACAGAGAGCATTTGAAGATTGGCAAGTTCATCAGAACCAAATCATAGCTCATTGCCAACATATAGGTAGAAACTATATTCCTACACCAAAACCCATATTCCCTCCCTGGTCTATAGAGATGCAGCCACCGTATCCTACGTATAACCCTGCCGAAGCATTCTATAGCACCTATGGTTATGCCTGGAACCCCTATTGGTACCAGTATCATCCCTAGTCTACTTAGTTTTATTTATTTTGTAATTTGTAATGTTGATACGTTTAATACTTATGTTAATATTGTAATAGTTTTTATAATTTTCTAACTTTTATTCTTAGATTTTAATAATTTTTGAATGTGGGGTAATATACCAAACTTCAAAAATATGTATATATGTTTGCAGTTTATCTTATGTACACAACAGGGTAAAACAACGCATTTTCAAAGACTGGCATTAAGTTCAGCAAAAGCAACTAATTTTGACGACAAGATGCAAAATATATGTGAAATAACAACAAGACGGAATGAACAAATGATGTGCACCATTTATCATTCAGCAAACAAACGCCAATATATTTGGAAACTTTGGTAAAAATTTAATAATTTTCACACAAATCACCCTCAATAATTTAAATTGTTACTGATTTCTTGCAAATGAGGGCATTGCAAGATCTTAAGTGTGGGAAGGGGTTAAATTCTTTCGGATTTTAAAATTTTTACTTTAAACACTGGGTTACCATTAAAAATACTAGTAAAGCAGTAGTTGTATTAGAATCTAGTGCTCTCTGATAATAAAGAACAGCCCTAGTCTTATATACTGACTACCCAATTCTAGTAAAATTTTACAAAATTTTCAATTAAATGAACTCAAAATCATGTTTATACATATTTATGAACGATAAAACTAGGTTTTAACACCGAAATTATTGTTACCTCAGAAAGGACATAAATTGATAAACAAACCAAATTGTTAAAATTCATTTAAAATGGAATAGAGGACGATAAAAAGGAAGTGTGGGAAAATTTATCAAGTTATCTTAAACATATGTCACATATATCTGTAATAAATAACTGAAAATACTTTTGCTTTGGACTAAACTAAACTGTTTTACCCGATGAAAGAAAACAAGAGATGGATCTACACGATGAATCAATTCCATCATTAAAAGGAAGTAAAGTCTTCCGAAAAAGAAACGCGCTTCTTGATTTAGGTCATGAAGTTGTCGTCCAGACCAGCTGTAGGTTGACGAAAAATCTAGAAAAGTCATCACTAAAATCAGCAGGAAATCCACGGACCTCAGTATTAAACAGGGTCGCCAAGTGGTCAGATTTATCCTAACCATGAGAAGGATTTATCTCGTACAATGGGGGGGGCACCATGCAAATTAGCTGGATAAGACTAATAAATCAGATCCCCAGAAAGGATAATCTCCTTAAAAGATCAAAAATCAGCTTTTAAGCCTGATATTACTCAATCCTAGAGATTGACCTTAAAGATTGAGAATTCAAACTCATGGAATTCAATGATATCTAAACTCGAGCTTGAACGAGAAAATATTTTGATCAAAATTACAAACCGATTTGTTTTCTGAAAACCCTATTTTCAATGCGTTCATTACCATTGAACGTAAAATCCTAGGAATTCACCTGGAATTCATTAGGTCACCTGAACTAAATCGGGTGTCAACCGTAAGAACGGTGGTTGCATAGTATGGTCAAAGACAGGACCTTGTGCCAGACCGAAAAATCATAAGGGTGAGCTTTACTATTGCTCCTACCAAGGATAGTAATTGCGTCCGACACGTTATAGACCATAATCAAATGCATGTCATTAGACATTGCCTTAACAGTTGCTTGTTCAACGCTTTCCTTCACAACCGGACGGTAGTTTACAGAAAGGTAATATACGGGACAAGTAAACTGGACGTGTTGCTTTCCTAATACAAGGTTAGCAAGTGGGTGACAAAAAACCATAAGTTTTGAGCTAAAATTTTCAAATCTGAAACCCACACAACCCACAAAAATATTTTGCAAACACCGGTGAAGGGTTATTCCGGAAAACTTATCTTGGGTAAAAACTAGATTTAATTTTTAAAAGATCAAATGTTTTCATAAAGATCCAATTTCCTTAATGGATCTAAATTTTTATAGTCATGTGGGACTGTAAACCATATCGTTACTACCATTGTTTATACCGCCGTAAAGAAATCACTGATGTACAAAGTGTGAAGAATAAAGAAGTGATTCTAGTATTTCAAGACTATATTGCTTGAGGACAAGCAACGCTCAAGTGTGGGAATATTTGATAATGCTAAAAACGAACATATATTTTATAGCATTATTCCCCAAGAAAGACAAGCTTTTAGTTGCAAATGTTCTATTTACAAGTGATATTCGTTTAAATATTAAAAGGTGAAGACAAAAGACAGATTCGACGAATTGAAGACGCAAACGACCAAAAAGCTCAAAAGTACAAAATACAATCAAAGAGGTTCCAATTATTGATAAGAAACGTCTCGAAATTACAAAAGTACAAGATTCAAAACGCAAAGTACAAGATATTAAATTGTAAGCAAGGACGTTCGAAAATTCGGAACCGGGACATGAGTCAACTCTCAACGCTCGACGCAACGGACTAAAAATTACAAGTCAACTATGCACATAAATATAATATAATATATAAATAATTCTTAAAAATTATATATATATTATATTAATATTTAAAACCGTCGGCAAGAAAGACTCCAAAAGGGACTGAGCTGTATTTACAAACTCCACGACTCGTGGAGTTTGAAGGCCAAAAATGCCGCGAGTCGCGGAGCCCCAAAGTTTCAAAATCCCTATAAAAGCAAACGAATTCTGATCGCAAAAATTACAATATATCCATCCATCTCTCTATCTATATCGTAAAATATATATATATATATATTTATAATTTATATTTTAATTTTAATTATAATTCTAATAATAAGGGTATGTTAGCGAATGTTGTAAGGGTGTAAGTCGAAATTCTGTCCGTGTAACGCTACGCTATTTTTAATCATTGTAAGTTATGTTCAACCTTTTTATATTAATGTCTCGTAGCTAAGTTATTATTATGCTTATTTAATCCGAAGTAATCATGATGTTGGGCTAATTACTAAAATTGGGTAATTGGGCTTTGTACCATAATTGGGGTTTGGATAAAAGAACGACACTTGTGGAAATTAGACTATGGGCTATTAATGGGTTTTATATTAACTAAACAATACTTTGTTAATTTAATATACAAACTTATAATTTGACGTATTTATATATAACCACATACGCTTGACTGGGTACGGTGGGCGGGATATCTATAAATACCAATAATTATTCATTTTACCGGATACGGAACTGGATTAATAGTTAATAGACTTGTTGAAACAGGGGTGAATTACATTCAAGGGTAATTGGTGTAATTGTTAACAAAGTAGTAAAACCTTGGTTTACACGTAGTCAATAACCTGGTGTATTCATTAAACAAAGTATTAAAACCTTGTTACAATTCGAATCCCCAATTAGTTGGAATATTTGACTTCGGGAATAAGAATAATTTGACGAAGGCTTTCGCTCTTTATATTTATGACTGATGGACTATTATGGACAAATCCGTATGGACATATTAAATAATCCAGGACAAAGGACAATTAACCCATGGGCTTAAAATGAACACGTCAAACATCATGATTACGGAAGTTTAAATAAGCATAATTCTTTTATTTCATATTTAATTTCCTTTATTTTATATTTAATTGCACTTCTAATTATCGCATTTTTATTGTTATTGTATTTAATTGCATTTTTAATTATTGTACTTTTTAATTATCGCAAGTTTATTTTATCGCACTTTTATTATTCGCAATTTCATTATCGTTATTTACTTTATGCTTTAATTTAAGTCTTGTATTTATTTTTAATATTTTACATTTGGTTTTAACTGCGAATAAAGTTTTAAAATCGACAAACCGGTCATTAAACGGTAAAAACCCCCCTTTATAATAATAATATTACTTATATATATATTTGTATTTTTATAAAAGTAAACTAGTATAGCGTTAAGCTTTGTTTAAAAAGATTCCCTGTAGAACGAACCGGACTTACTAAAAACTACACTACTGTACGATTAGGTACACTGCCTACAAGTGTTGTAGCAAGGTTTAAGTATATCCATTCTCTAAATAAATAAATATCCTGTGTAAAATTGTATCGTATTTAATAGTATTTCCTGCTAAAATTTAATAGTATTTTATACCCCTTAGCTTTAACATCAAGTATTTTTGGCGCCGCTGCCGGGGAATCTCTTAAAAGCCGAAAGCGCAACGCTAATAGAAAAAAAAAAAGATTTTTATTTTACTTTTATTAAAATTCGTTTTTATAAAAGTACGTTTTAAATATTCGAAAATATAAAAAGAAAAAAAAAAATTTTATATATTTTTAAGAGTTTGTTAAAAGTTTTATAAGTTTCTTTATTTTTATTTTAGTTTATATAAAAATATAAGTTTTATTTAAATATCTTTTATTTATATAAAAACAGAAAATAAAAAAAAGAAGAAAAAAAACGCGTCAGTTTTAAACTGTTCCAGGTTTGAATTTTGAAACCCCGCGACTCGCGGGGTTTGCTGCTTTAAATACCGCGACTCGCGGAGGGGACCTGACACCGACAGAAACCCTAACTCAATTAATTACGGAGTAATTATTAATTATTATTATTATAACCCTACCTAATTATTATTATTATAATTACTTCTACTTTTTATTTAATTTATGTATTTAGTATTAATTAGTTTAATTAATTTGTAAAATTAATAGTTTTAATAAATAAATAATATAAAAATAATATTTTTATAAAAATTGTGCTTTTTACAACTTTTTGTATATTTTTATATTTTGTCCCTTTTTAATCGTTTTAGCGTAATATTTGTATTTTTAGCTCATATTTAGTTTTAAACTTAGTTTTTGCAATAGTTATTTTTACTTCTAGATTTTTAGGCTTTGCCGTAGAATTCCTTAAGTGCTTTTTCTTTAGACTAAGATTTAGATGCTTTAGAATTTTGCGACGCCTTTTTAAGTTTTAGTTCCTTTTTAAGTTATTTCCATTTGGGATTTAGTTTTTCCTTTAAGCTTTAATATTTTTAGACGACTTTTACCTATGTATCAATTATCATTCCAATTAGTAATCTCAATTTGCGATTATAATTTTAAGTTAGTTGTAGTAATAAGGTTAGGTTAGTCAAGTATTTTTAAGTTTTATAAGTTTCTTTAATTTTTCCGTCACCTTTTATTTTTCAACCATTTTTCTTTTTCAACCTTTTTCCGACGAACTCTTTTTCTTTCTTATTTCTCGCTTTTCTAGTTTTAGGACATAGATTTTTATTCTACTTCTTATCTAATTTTCTTAAAATTACGAAAATTTATTTTAAGTGGTTAAATTGATAAACATCAAAATTTTCTGGTTCGTAGTAATAGTTGGATTTGTACGTGGACCGGGTTATTGGAGCCAAACAGTCCTCAATTATATTGAGACCAAATGAATCCTGCCCCTCTGCTGCATCTTTTGGCTATTCGAAACGCGGGCAAAATCAGAAAAGTCTATTGATTGGATAACTTATTATAATTTTTCTTTCCTTTTAAAAACTAATAGGATATTCAGTGAATGCACCGAGCAAGACGTTCACCACCTTTTGTACGTTCACCACCTGTAACTAGATCAAGACATTTAGCAAATATTACTGCCGTTGATTTTTCTTTAGAATCGTCATCCAGTCGACCAAGTACTCCAGTTCAAATTTCCGATAATCCATTTTTTGAACCCGACCTCACAATTGAGAATCCGAAGAATATTCAGGAACGATTCGTAGTTCCTGAACCACTAAACTTTCCTCCGGAACCACCAATCATTCAAACAGAGATTGTTGAGGAACGAACCATTAAATCAGAATCCTCTAGTGATTCCGATTCAACAAATTCAATTATGGAGAATCTGGAACCTTTAAGTATGGAAGACCGAATGAGAGCTAAACGCACTGGCCAAGGTCACGCAATTACTCATCCAGACATTAATGCGCCAGATTATGAAATCAAAGGACAAATTCTACACATGGTGACTAATCAATGCCAATTTAGTGGTGCGCCGAAGGAAGATCCAAATGAACATCTACGTACCTTTAATAGGATCTGCACACTATTTAAAATCCGAGAAGTAGAGGATGAACAGATATATCTCATGTTATTTCCCTGAACTTTAAAGGGAGAAGCCAAAGATTGGTTAGAATCGTTACCTGAAGGGGCGATTGATACATGGGATGTTTTAGTTGAAAAATTTCTTAAACAATTTTTTCCGGCATCTAAAGCCGTAAGACTTCAAGCAGAAATTGTTACGTTCACACAGAAACCGAATGAAACTCTATATGAGGCATGGACTAGATATGGAAAGTTATTAAGAGGATGTCCGCAACATGGTTTAGACACCTGTCAAATAGTACAAATATTTTACCAAGGATGCGACATCACTACAAGGAAAGACATAGATATAGCAGCTGGTGGTTCTATTATGAAGAAAACCGAAACTGATGCTTACAAAATTATTGATAACACTGCTTCCCACTCACATGAGTGGCACCAAGAAAAAGATATCGTTAGATCATCTAAAGCAGCTAGAGCCGATTCTAGCCATGACTTAGATTCCATTTCTGCAAAGATAGATGCTGTCGAGAGACGAATGGAAAAGATGACTAAAGATATTCACTCAATACGAATTAGTTGTGAGCAGTGTGGAGGACCACATTTGACAAAAGATTGTCTCAGTATTGAATTAACAATGGAACAAAGAGAGAATATTTCATACATAAACCAAAGGCCTGGAAATAATTATCAGAATAATTATCAACCGCCAAGACCTATTTACAATCAAAACCAGAATTATAACAGAAATATTCCATACAACAACCAACAAGGTCCTAGCAATCAACAAGTATCCAATAATACTTATAATCAGCAAAGACCTAATTTTCAAAACAAGCCACCACAACAAACCGATGATAAAAAGCCAAATTTAGAAGATATGATGACGAAGCTAGTTGAAACTCAAACGCAGTTTTTCACATCTCAGAAACAAACCAATGAACAAAATGCTCAAGCATTTAGAAATCAACAAGCTTCTATTCAAAATCTGGAACAAGAAGTAAGTAACCTAGCAAGGTTAATAGGTGAAAGAAAACCGGGAAGTCTACCTAGTGATACAAATGCTAACCCCCGGAATGAAACAGCTAAAGCCATTACCACAAGAAGTGGTACAACACTTAAACCACCTGAAATACCTGTAACTTCTGATGAAGCTGTTCCTACTCCACAAGAACCACAACCTGATCAAGATAAGGAAAAAGAATCGGTAGTTGAAAAGGTTAATGAAGATAACACAGTTAAGGATAAACCTTATGTTAAACCATACCAACCACCACTTCCTTACCCGAGTAAAATGAAGAAAGAGAAACTTGAAGCCGAGCAATCCAAATTCTTGGATATGTTTAAACAGATAAATGTAAATCTTCCTTTCATTGATGTGATTTCAGGAATGACTAGATATGCTAAATTCTTGAAAGATCTAATCTCAAATAGAAAGAAAATGGAAGAACTCTCGGCTGTTACTATGAATGCTAATTGTTCAGCAGTGCTGTTGAATAAGATACCAGAAAAACTATCTGATCCAGGAAGTTTCACAATTCCATGTTTTCTGGGTAGTCTTAGTTCAATAGAAGCATTAGCAGATTTAGGTGCTAGTATAAATCTAATGCCGTATTCACTATACGCTAAACTAGACCTTGGAGAATTGAAACCAACCAGAATAAGCATACAACTAGCCGATAGATCAATAAAATATCATAGAGGGATAATGGAGAACATGCTAGTTAAAGTTGGTACTTTAGTATTTCCAGTAGATTTTGTTGTTTTGGACATGGAAGAAGATTCTCAAGTTCCTCTCATATTAGGAAGACCATTCTTAAACACGGCTAAAGCAATGATAGACGTGTTCAGTAAGAAACTGACCCTAAGTATAGAGGATGAGAGTGTTACCTTTTCAGTTGATAGAGCAATGCAACAACCACAATCTGCAGATGATACATGTTATTATATTCAAACTATAGATGCACATGCAGAACTATTAGAAGAATTTCCAGAATTACAAGGAACAGGAGAATGTTCTTTAGGAGAAGGTAATGAACCAATTGATGAAGCTGAAATGTTAGCTACACTTATAGCTAATGGATATGAACTAACAACAGAAGAAATTCAAATGCTAAAAGAAGAAGACAGATATCGATATAAATCATCGATAGAAGAACCTCCGAAATTAGAGTTAAAGCCACTTCCAAACCATTTGGAATACGCTTATTTACATGGTGAATTTGAATTACCTGTAATAATATCGTCTTCTCTTACTGAAAATGAGAAATCACAACTCATTTCTGTGTTGAAAGCTCATAAACCAGCCATTGCATGGAAGATTCATGATATTAAAGGAATAAGTCCTTCGTATTGCACACATAAAATCCTTATGGAAGAAGGTCATAAAATGTATGTGCAACGCCAACGAAGACTAAATCCTAATATGCAAGATGTAGTTAAGAAAGAGATTATTAAACTGCTAGATGCAGGTTTAATTTATCCAATTTCTGATAGTCCATGGGTAAGCCCAGTTCAATGCGTGCCTAAGAAGGGTGGCATGACTGTCATTACAAATGAGAAAAATGAGCTTATTCCTACTAGGACTGTAACAGGATGGCGTGTATGTATTGATTATAGAAAATTAAATGACGCCACCAGAAAAGATCACTTTCCCTTACCTTTCATAGATCAAATGTTGGAAAGATTAGCCGAAAATAGTTACTATTGTTTCCTAGATGGATTTTCCGGATATTTTCAAATTCCAATAGCTCCCGAAGATCAAGAGAAAACCACATTCAAGTGCCCTTATGGTACTTTTGCTTACAAACACATGCCATTTGGACTTTGCAACGCCCCTGCAACCTTTCAAAGGTGTATGATGGCGATTTTTCACGACATGATAGAAGAATGCATGGAAGTTTTCATGGATGACTTTTCAGTCTTCGGTGATACATTTGAATCATGTCTAGTTAATCTGGAACGAATGCTTATTAGATGCGAACAATCAAATCTAGTACTTAATTGGGAGAAATGCCATTTCATGGTTAAAGAAGTCATCGTTCTTGGTCATAAAATTTCAAAAGAAGGAATTGAAGTGGATAGAGCTAAAGTAGATGTAATTGCTAAACTTCCACATCCCATCAATGTTAGAGGAGTTAGGAGTTTTCTAGGGCATGCCGGTTTTTACCGACGTTTCATAAAAGATTTTTCTAAAATTTCCACTCCTATGAATAAACTCCTAGAAAAGGATGCTCCATTCATCTTTTCAGATGAGTGTATCAAATCTTTTAATATTCTTAAAGAGAAACTCACTAATGCACCGATCATGATAACACCAAATTGGAATCTACCATTTGAACTAATGTGCGATGCAAGTGATTTTGCAATAGGAGCCGTTTTAGGACAAAGGATTGAAAAATGATTTCAACCTATATATTATGCTAGTAAGATGTTACAAGGAGCACAAACGAACTATACAACTACTGAAAAAGAACTCCTTGCTATTGTCTTTGCTTTTGACAAATTTCGATCATATCTCGTTCTAGCAAAAACGGTGGTCTATACCGACCATTCTGCTCTTAGATACCTATTTTCAAAACAAGATGCTAAACCAAGATTAATCCGTTGGATCTTACTCTTACAAGAGTTTGATATCGAAATCCGAGATAAAAGAGGAGCAGAAAATCTCGCCGCTGATCATCTTTCTCGTCTTGAAAATCCCGAATTAGAAGTTCTAAATGAATCGGCCATACAAGACAACTTTCCTGATGAATATCTATTGAAGATAGATTATAAAGAAATTCCATGGTTTGCAGACTATGCAAACTACTTAGTTTGTGGATTCCTTGAAAAAGGATTATCGTACCAAAGACGAAAGAAATTCTTCAGTGATATAAAACACTATTTTTAGGAAGATCCACATCTGTTTAAAAGTTGTCCCGATGGAATAATACGCCGATGTGTATTTGGAGATGAAGCTAGTAAAATATTAAACCATTGTCACACAGGACCAACAGGAGGGCATTATGGGCCTCAACTAACAGCAAGAAAAGTTTATGATGCTGGATTCTATTGGCCTACAATTTACAAAGACGCACACCTTCTTTGCAAATCCTGTGATGCTTGTCAAAGGGCCGGAAAAATAAGTCAACGTGATGAAATGCCACAAAATGTCATCCAAGTATGTGAAGTATTTGACATTTTGGGTATTGACTTTATGGGTCCATTTCCAAAATCTCATAATAATCTATATGTACTCGTAGCCATTGATTATGTATCTAAATGGGCAGAAGCACAAGCTCTCCCAACTAATGATGCACGAGTTGTAGTCAATTTTTTAAAACGTCTTTTTGCAAGGTTTGGAACACCGAAAGCTTTAATAAGTGATCGGGGTACTCATTTCTGTAATAATCAACTTGAGAAAGTTCTTAAAAGATATGGAGTAACTCATAAAATCTCCACCGCATATCATCCACAAACAAGTGGACAAGTTGAAAATACAAACCGATCTTTAAAACGTATTCTAGAGAAAACCGTAGGATCAAATCCGAAGGAATGGTCCATTAAATTGGAGGATGCACTCTGGGCTTTTAGAACAGCCTACAAAACTCCAATTGGAACCACACCTTTTAGACTTGTTTATGGAAAAGCATGTCATCTTCAAGTAGAAATTGAACACAAAGCATTTTGGGCTTTGAAGACATGTAATCTTGATTTACATGAAGCTGGACGTCTACGATTAAGTCAACTAAACGAATTAGAAGAATTAAGACATGAAGCATACGAAAATTCGTTAATCTATAAGGAAAGAACGAAGAAATGGCATGATAAAAGAATCAAAAGTTCAAAAGAATTTAAAGAAGGAGACAGAGTTCTTCTTTTCAATTCACGATTCAAGCTATTTCCTGGAAAATTGAAATCAAGATGGTCTGGACCATTCATAGTCAAAAGAGTTTTCCCATACGGAATGATAGAATTAATAAATTCAAATGGGATTGAATTTAAAGTTAATGGTCACAGAGTTAAACATTACATACATGGTCTGATGGAAGTTGACAATGAAGTTAATCATAATTTCACCACCCAAGAAAACCTTCAAAATATAAATATGTTATCAACAACATATGAAAAATCAAAACTGGAATATAGGGGGGATTCAAATTTGAGTGATGAAGAAGAATTCCTATACAAACCTCCCATTCCAAGAAACGAAGAAAAATGTGAACAAGAAATTCAAATAGAAATGAAAGAACCAAGGAAAGAACACCCGAAAAAGGTTTACAAACCAACTCGACTTACTAAAGCAGGAGACCCGGGTGAATTTATCATTTCTTGCTTACTTAATGATGGTGCTGTATATAATAGACTCGCAGATTTAGGAGCAAGTGCAAATATTATGCCTCTTTCCTTATACAAAAGATTAGGCATGGGTAAATTAAAACCAACCAAAAATAGGTGTTCAATCATTTGACCAAACCATTAAACACCCGGTTGGAATAGCAAATAATTTACTTGTTAACGTGGGAAGTTTGACCTTTGTTGCAAACTTCATAGTGATTAATATGGAGGAAGACCTTGATATTCCTCTAATTCTAGGTCGCCCATTTTTAGCAACCACCGAGGCATTCATTGATGTAAGAGAAGGTAGAATAACACTTAGGGATGGTGATACATCGATCACCTTTGTGAACTGAAAGTTTAGATCTCCACAAACCAAAACTGTTAGACCAATAAAAACGCATAAGTGTGGGGAAGATGAAGAAACACTTAACGATGATCCAATCACAAAGAATGCCGTTGATGATACGAAATTAGATGAACCCATTTTTAACAGTTCAATGAAGAAACTTTATAAACGGATTCACGATGCTAAGATTAAAGGAAACTTTAAGTTATATAACCGATTAATATCCAATTTATCGTCAAAAGAAAAGGCAATGTTAGTTGAATTTGTGAAAGTTACGGAGGGAATCAACAAATGGATTGAAGTAAAAGTCAAAGATATACAAGTCGTTGATGATTCAATTGACAACGAAGTTAATCACAATTTCGACACCACAGCTAACTAAGTGTGGGGAGAATCAAGTCTTTAAAGGATAATATGTATTTCTGTTAGAGTTAGATTGTCTGTTTTCGTGTAGTTCTCGAAAATGGAACCCGAATGGTCTTTCCCTACCAGACCCTAAAGAACTAGTCTTCTCCCCCCATTCTGAATTTTTATTTTTTTTTAGGCTTTTACAAAATGAAGACTTCCTGTGAACTAAACCATGGTCTAATGCTACACGCTTTGATCACTAAACGTAATAATGACACACTTCCGAGTGAAATAGTATCAGTAATCAGAGAAAGAATGGACGGAGTTAGAAAAGAATCCAGATGCGAAGATAATAAGTTACAATTTGGTAAAGGAAAATCAAAATCCGCAGCGAAAAGAAGAGCACGACACCTAGAAAGATGTCACAAATGCGAAAAATGGTCACATGGAGGTAAATGTTCAAATAATCAAACCTATTCAAATACCGAATTTGTTACTTTATGCAGAGACGGACCGTTCATATGTTTAGAAGAAAAGACACTAAATGCTCGAGGTTACGCCTATGTAGCCATGGAAAAGCAATTAAACCGACTATCTTATGAATGGGATAGATCATATAACTAAGAAATCTATTTCACAGGTAAGTCTGTACAGTTTTTATTTTATTTTTTTTTATTTTTAACCTTTTGATAATAAACGCTAATTTGTTCGCTAAAAAGTATTAAATTGGTATTGAATAAAATTAGGTTTGGCGACCGAAATTATTGATATCATTCAAAAATTTATTACATCACTGCGAAATTTAACGTTTATTCTTAAGGTATAAATATCTTTAATCAATCAACCCAAAATATTTCAAAAATTCGTCATGAGTTAAATTAGGTCTTTAAACCGAAATTACTTTACCGAAAAGAGGGGCGCATATTTTTGATAATATTTGATTGATTAAAGTGGGATAAAAAGCCAAAAAGATTTTTAATTTTATTTTTACCATGTTTTTAAAATTAATATTTGAATCTTAAATTAATATTGTAAACTTTGTAAAAACAATATATTTAAAATTGTAAATATTTGAAAAATTAATATAAGTTTGGTGTGAATTTATAATATGAATTTTTAAATTAAGATTGGTGTGAATTTTTTTTATTTTTAAAATATGAATTTTTAATTTTATGCATTTTAAATTTTAAGTTTGGTGTGAATTTTTAATATTAATTTTGAATTTTATATTTAAATTGTGTGAATTTAAAAACAAAAATTTACTTTATCTCATTAAGTTAAAAATATGATTTTTAAAATTCGTCGTAAGTTGAAGACTAGGTCTTTGAACCGAAATTGCTTTACCCGAGGGAGGGACGAGAACTTTTATTATCATTATTTTTAATCTTATTGAATTAAAGTATGCCAAAAACATTAAAAAACCCAAAAATCTTAGATTTTAAAACAATCGCTACAAAAAGACAAATTTTAAAATTTTGTCGAGGGACGGACTAGGACATCGATCCGAAACGACCTCGTCCTAAATAACAAGGGAAACAAAATTTTAAAATTAATTACTTAATTGTTTTAACTAGTATAAGATATAATTAAAAAAAAAAAAACCAAACTCCGCGACTCGCGGAGTTTGAAGGCTTAAATGCCGCGAGTCGCGGGAGGACCGAAAATCAGAAAAAAAAAATAAAACGCAGAACAGATCAGTTGCACACTACAAAACTCACAAAAACTGCGAAATACTTCCGAAAAATAGCGAAAAAACACCCCCAAAATCACAATTTTTGACCGTTAATCACCAAATCTTTTACTAAAATCATGTTGAGAAGGATGCTATCTAGGAATTACTCAAGAAAAACGGTAAATTTCTACACCTAAACACCATTTAATTCGAAAATTAGTGTTCTTGAGCAATTTTTTCCCCAATTTGATTTTGATGCTTTTTAGTGTAATTATGGTTAAATTGCTTATGTATTATGCTTGTATAACCTAGATTGATGCTATTTAACATGATTAGAAGCCTTAAACTTCAAATTTTGAGTAATCTAGGGTTTGTGTTCTTGAGCAAATTTGGGGCTTTTTGATATAAACAGGTTATGGCCGATTTTTGTCATGAATTGTTGCTAAATTAAGTAGTGTAACATGTTTAGGTAGTTAAATGATCCAAACTTTGAGCCTAAACATGATTTTGAGAATTAAAGTGGACTTTTTCAAGTCTAAAATTCATGAACTTGATTTTTGAGAGATAATGCCATTTGAAACTTGTTTAATTGCTAGTAATGATTATTTTGACATGTTATTTGAGTTGAATGCTTATGAACTTGGCGAACATTTTCGTATATGCTTATTTAAAAAAGTGTAGATTTGATAAAAATGTGAAAATAAGCTTAAGTTTGATATAAATTGATCATGTCATTGTAATTATTTTGATTGATGATTTTGCTGACACTAATGCATATTTGGATGCACAAAAATTGTGTTTGATGTGTTTTGCAGACTGAAAGGGGTGAATCTTCATCCCAAGCTCGCAATGCTCCTGCTGAGAATGCGGAACAATAGGAGGTGGATAACTACTACAAGCAGGATATACCTCATCCAGTCATGACCTTTTCTGATATGCACTTGGAAGAGTTGCACCCGAACCTGAGATTTGACAGACTTTGGATAGATTATCCAAAATACCAAAGGGGTTTGCATACTCTTCATTCTAAGGTTATTGAGGTACCGAGGGTCATAGAATGGGGACCCTTAGAAGCTGTAGAATTGGCCGGGCCAATTAGGGAATTACTTGTACAGAGGTATGGTAATTCTACTTTTAATGACTGGGTACGTTTATTCACCATGCGTAGACCTGTATATAAAGTATGGTGTGAAGAATTGTTATGTAGTATAGAATTAAATGATCGGGTAGCTAGTTTAACCGATCGATCTTTTATTAGATTTTTGTTAGGAGGTTCGATGCGCCACATGTCTTTACTAGACATGGCTCAGGCTTTACGTATATATACGCCTGAGGAGTTAGCATCTGCTGATTGTAGAGGGTTGATACTAAACGGTATAAAGATAGATGAAAATTTTGATACACACGGTGTATGGAGTCAAATGACAAGCCATCATCGATTCAAAGGGGGAAATTACTCTTATTTGGATATAGATAGAGTCGAATTAAGAGTGATTCATAGGTTTTTAGCTAATTCGATTACACAAAGAGGTAAGAACAAGGAAAAGGTAAATGAACAGGATTTGTTTTACCATATGTGTATTCGAGACCCACAAAGCGCAGTAAGTATACCGTATTGTGTGGGTTATTATTTATCAGCTATGGTTAGGGGGATGAGACCGCATAGCATAATAGGAGGTGGTATTTTTATTACTTTGATTGCTGAATATCTCGGTGTGGATATAAGTCGGGGGGATTATTAGTCGAAAAACCAGAACCCCGCGATACTATAGGTTTAAATGTATACAATGGTGCGAAAGTTTTGAAGAGGCGAAATAACGCCGCAGTACAATACCATGGTAGACATCCACAGTTTGAGAGAAACCAACAGCAAGGTAATGTAGGAGGGGGAAATGAGATGCAAGAAATGCAAAGGTTTATAGCTTCACATGAGTACGAAAATGCTAGACAGAGAGCATTTGAAGATTGGCAAGTTCATCAGGACCAAATCATAGCTCATTGCCAACATATAGGTAGAAACTATATTCCTACACCAAAACCCATATTCCCTCCCTGGTCTATAGAGATGCAGCCACCGTATCCTACGTATAACCCTGCCGAAGCATTCTATAGCACCTATGGTTATGCCTGGAACCCCTATTGGTACCAGTATCATCCCTAGTCTACTTAGTTTTATTTATTTTGTAATTTGTAATGTTGATACGTTTAATACTTATGTTAATATTGTAATAGTTTTTATAATTTTCTAACTTTTATTCTTAGATTTTAATAATTTTTGAATGTGGGGTAATATACCAAACTTCAAAAATATGTATATATGTTTGCAATTTATCTTATGTACACAACAGGGTAAAACAACGCATTTTCAAAGACTGGTATTAAGTTCAGCAAAAGCAACTAATTTTGACGACAAGATGCAAAATATATGTGAAATAACAACAAGACGGAATGAACAAATGATGTGCACCATTTATCATTCAGCAAACAAACGCCAATATATTTGGAAACTTTGGTAAAAATTTAATCATTTTCACACAAATCACCCTCAATAATTTAAATTGTTACTGATTTCTTGCAAATGAGGGCATTGCAAGATCTTAAGTGTGGGAAGGGGTTAAATTCTTTCGGATTTTAAAATTTTTACTTTAAACACTGGGTTACCATTAAAAATACTAGTAAAGCAGTAGTTGTATTAGAATCTAGTGCTCTCTGATAATAAAGAACAGCCCTAGTCTTATATACTGACTACCCAATTCTAGTAAAATTTTACAAAATTTTCAATTAAATGAACTCAAAATCATGTTTATACATATTTATGAACGATAAAACTAGGTTTTAACACCGAAATTATTGTTACCTCAGAAAGGACATAAATTGATAAACAAACCAAAATGTTAAAATTCATTTAAAATGAAATAGAGGACGATAAAAAGGAAGTGTGGGAAAATTTATCAAGTTATCTTAAACATATGTCACATATATCTGTAATAAATAACTGAAAATACTTTTGCTTTGGACTAAACTAAACTGTTTTACCCGATGAAAGAAAAGAAGAGATGGATCTACACGATGAATCAATTCCATCATTAAAAGGAAGTAAAGTCTTCCGAAAAAGAAACGCGCTTCTTGATTTAGGTCATGAAGTTGTCGTCCAGACCAGCTGTAGGTTGACGAAAAATCTAGAAAAGTCATCACTAAAATCAGCAGAAAATCCACGGACCTCAGCATTAAACAGGGTCGCCAAGTGGTCAGATTTATCCTAACCATGAGAAGGATTTATCTCGTACAATGGGGGGGGGGCACCATGCAAATTAGCTGGATAAGACTAATAAATCAGATCCCCAGAAAGGATAATCTCCTTAAAAGATCAAAAATCAGCTTTTAAGCCTGATATTACTCAATCCTAGAGATTGACCTTAAAGATTGAGAATTCAAACTCATGGAATTCAATGATATCTAAACTCGAGCTTGAACGAGAAAATATTTTGATCAAAATTACAAACCGATTTGTTTTCTGAAAACCCTATTTTCAATGCGTTCATTACCATTGAACGTAAAATCCTAGGAATTCACCTGGAATTCATTAGGTCACCTGAACTAAATCGGGTGTCAACCCTAAGAACGGTGGTTGCATAGCATGGTCAAAGACAGGACCTTGTGCCAGACCGAAAAATCATAAGGGTGAGCTTTACTATTGCTCCTACCAAGGATAGTAATTGCGTCCGACACGTTATAGACCATAATCAAATGTATGTCATTAGACATTGCCTTAACAGTTGCTTATTCAACGCTTTCCTTCACAACCGGACGGTAGTTTACCGAAAGGTAATATACGAGACAAGTAAACTGGACGTGTTGCTTTCCTAATACAAGGTTAGCAAGTGGGTGACACAAAACCATAAGTTTTGAGCTAAAATTTTCAAATCTGAAACCCACACAACCCACAAAAATATTTTGCAAACACCGGTGAAGGGTTATTCCGGAAAACTTATCTAGGGTAAAAACTAGATTTAATTTTTAAAAGATCAAATATTTTCATAAAGATCCAATTTCCTTAATGGATCTAAATTTTTATAGTCATGTGGGACTGTAAACCATATCGTTACTACCATTGTTTATACCGCCGTAAAGAAATTACTGATGTACAAAGTGTGAAGAATAAAGAAGTGATTCTAGTATTTCAAGACTATATTGCTTGAGGACAAGCAACGCTCAAGTGTGGGAATATTTGATAATGCTAAAAACGAACATATATTTCATAGCATTATTCCCCAAGAAAGACAAGCTTTTAGTTGCAAATGTTCTATTTACAAGTGATATTCGTTTAAATATTAAAAGGTGAAGACAAAAGACAGATTCGACGAATTGAAGACGCAAACGACCACAAAGCTCAAAAGTACAAAATACAATCAAAGAGGTTCCAATTATTGATAAGAAACGTCTCGAAATTACAAAAGTACAAGATTCAAAACGCAAAGTACAAGATATTAAATTGTACGCAAGGACGTTCGAAAATCCGAAACCGGGACATGAGTCAACTCTCCACGCTCGACGCAACGGACTAAAAATTACAAGTCAACTATGCACATAAATATAATATAACATATAAATAATTCTTAAAAATTATATATATATTATATTAATATTTAAAACCGTCGGCAAGAAAGACTCCAAAAGGGACTGAGCTGTATTTACAAACTCCGCGACTCGCGGAGTTTGAAGGCCAAAAATGCCGCGAGTCGTGGAGCCTCAAAGTTTCAAAATCCCTATAAAAGCAAACGAATTCTGATCGCAAAAATTACAATATATCCATCCATCTCTCTATCTATATCGTAAAATATATATATATATTTATAATTTATATTTTAATTTTAATTATAATTCTAATAATAAGGGTATGTTAGCGAATGTTGTAAGGGTGTAAGTCGAAATTCTGTCCGTGTAACGCTACGCTATTTTTAATCATTGTAAGTTATGTTCAACCTTTTTATATTAATGTCTCGTAGCTAAGTTATTATTATGCTTATTTAATCCGAAGTAATCATGATGTTGGGCTAATTACTAAAATTGGGTAATTGGGCTTTGTACCATAATTGGGATTTGGATAAAAGAACGACACTTATGGAAATTAGACTATGGGCTATTAATGGGTTTTATATTAACTAAACAATACCTTGTTAATTTAATATACAAACTTATAATTTGACGTATTTATATATAACCACATACGCTTGACTGGGTACGGTGGGCGGGATATCTATAAATACCAATAATTATTCATTTTACCGGATACGGAACTGGATTAATAGTTAATAGACTTGTTGAAACAGGGGTGAATTACATTCAAGGGTAATTGATGTAATTGTTAACAAAGTAGTAAAACCTTGGTTTACACGCAGTCGATAACCTGGTGTATTCATTAAACAAAGTATTAAAACCTTGTTACAATTCGAATCCCCAATTAGTTGGAATATTTGACTTCGGGAATAAGAATAATTTGACGAAGGCTTTCGCTCTTTATATTTATGACTGATGGACTATTATGGACAAATCCGTATGGACATATTAAATAATCCAGGACAAAGGACAATTAACCCATGGGCTTAAAATGAACACGTCAAACATCATGATTACGGAAGTTTAAATAAGCATAATTCTTTTATTTCATATTTAATTTCCTTTATTTTATATTTAATTGCACTTCTAATTATCGCATTTTTATTGTTATTGTATTTAATTGCATTTTTAATTATTGTACTTTTTAATTATCGCAAGTTTATTTTATCGCACTTTTATTATTCGCAATTTCATTATCGTTATTTACTTTATGCTTTAATTTAAGTCTTGTATTTATTTTTAATATTTTACATTTGGTTTTAACTGCGACTAAAGTTTTAAAATCGACAAACCGGTCATTAAACGGTAAAACCCCCCCTTTATAATAATAATATTACTTATATATATATATTTGTATTTTTATAAAAGTAAACTAATATAGCGTTAAGCTTTGTTTAAAAAGATTCCCTGTGGAACGAACCGGACTTACTAAAAACTACACTACTGTACGATTAGGTACACTGCCTATAAGTGTTGTAGCAAGGTTTAAGTATATTCATTCTCTAAATAAATAAATATCTTGTGTAAAATTGTATCGTATTTAATAGTATTTCCTGCTAAAATTTAATAGTATTTTATACCCCTTAGCTTTAACATCATATATACATTTTAACTGAGTCGTTAAGTCATCGTTAGTCGTTACATGTAAGTGTTGTTTTGAAACCTTTAAGTTAACGATCTCAATTAATGTTGTTAACCCATTGTTTATTATATCTAATGAGATGTTAAATTATTATATTATCATGATATTATGATATATTAATATATCTTAATATGATATATATACATTTAAATGTCGTTACAACGATAATCGTTACATATATGTCTCGTTTCGAAATCCTTAAGTTAGTAGTCTTGTTTATATGTATATAACTCATTGTTAATATACTTATGGAGATACTTACTTATCATAATCTCATGTTAACCATATGTATATCCATATATATATCGTCATGTCATTTTTACAAGTTTTAACGTTCGTGAATCGCCGGTCAACTTGGGTGGTCAATTGTCTATATGAAACATATTTCAATTAATCAAGTCTTAACAAGTTTGATTGCTTAACATGTTGGAAACATTTAATCATGTAAATATCAATCTCAATTAATATATATAAACATGGAAAAGTTCGGGTCACTACAAAGAAACCTTTGTTATTTACAGTAGGTTATCTTTCTTATTCAAGGTAATATTCATATTCAAGCTTTGATTCAATTTCTATAACTATAACTATCTTAATTCGAGTAATAATCATACTTGAACTTGTTTTGTGTCATGATTCTATTTCAAGAACTTCCAAGCCATCAAAGATCCTTTGAAGCTCAAGTTATTTTTCATCATTTTCAGTAGGTTTACCTTCTAAACTTGAGGTAGTAATGATGTTCATAACATCATTCGATTCATATATGTATAACTATCTTATTCGAAGATTTGAACATGTAATCACTAGAACATAGTTTAGTTAATTCTAAACTTGTTCGCAAACAAAGTTAATCCTTCTAACTTGACTTTTAAAATCAACTAAACACATGTTCTATATCTATATGATATGCTAACTTAATGATTTAAAACCTGGAAACATGAAAAACACCGTAAAACTCGACATACGCCGTCGTAGTAACACCGCGGGCTGTTTTGGTTTGGATAATTAAAAACTATGATACACTTTGATTTAAAAGCTATTCTTCTGGGAAAATGATTTTTCTTTTGAACAAGAAACTATATCCAAAAATCATGGATAAACTCAAAGTGGAAATATGTTTTCCAAAATGGTCATCTAGACGTCGTTCTTTCGACTGAAATGACTACCTTTACAAAAACAACTTGTAACCTGTATTTCCGACTATAAACTTATAATTTTTCTGTTTAGATTCATAAACTTAAGTTCAATATGAAACCATAACAACTTGAAACACTCAAAACGGATTTAAAACGAAGAAGTTATAAGTAAAACAAGATTGAATAATTTTTCTTGTTGTAGCTACGTGAAAATTGGTAACAAATCTATATTAATCATATCCTAGCTAACTTATATTGTATTATACATGTATTCTAATACATTATGTAATCTTGGGATACCATAGACACGTATGCAAATGTTTTGACATATCATATCGACCCATCTATATATATTATTTGGAACAACTAAAGACACTCTATATGCAGTAATATTGGAGTTAGCTATACAGGGTTGAGGTTGATTCCAAAAATATATATACTTTGAGTTGTGATCTAGCCTGAGACGTGTATACACTGGGTCGTGGATTGATTCAAGATAATATATATCGATTTATTTCTGTACATCTAACTATGGACAACTAGTTGTAGGTTACTAACGAGGACAGCTGACTTAATAAACTTAAAACATTAAAACGTATTAAAAATATTGTAAATATATTTTGAACATACTTTGATATATATGTACATATTTGTTATAGGTTCGTGAATCGACCAGTGGCCAAGTCTTACTTCCCGACGAAGTAAAAATCTGTGAAAGTGAGTTATAGTCCCACTTTTTAAATCTAACATTTTTGGGATGAGAATACATGCAGTTTTATAAATGTTTTACAAAATAGACACAAGTACGTGAAACTACATTCTATGGTTGAATTATTAAACCGAATATGCCCCTTTTTTAGTCTGGTAATATAAGAATTAGGGAACAGACACCCTAATTGACGCGAATCCTAAAGATAAATCTATTGGGTTCAACAAACCCCATCCAAAGTACCGGATGCTTTAGTACTTCGAATTCATCATGTCCGAAGGGAGTCCCAGAATGATAGGGGATATTCTATATGCATCTTTTTAAGGTCGGTTACCAGGTGTTCACCATATGAATGATTTTTATCTCTATGTATGGGATGTTTATTGAAATATGAAATCTTATGGTCTATTATTACGATTTGATAAATATATAGGTTAAACCTATAACTCACCAACATTTTTGTAGACGTTTAAAGCATGTTTATTCTCAGGTGATTATTAAGAGCTTCCGTTGTTGCATGTTAATATATGGACAAGATTTGGTGTCAGCACGTTTGTATAATATTGTTTAAAACTGCATTCGAGATTTATTTTTTTGTAACATATTAATATTGTAAACCAATATGTATTGGTAGTGTGTAAGTGTGATATTTTTAGATTATCATTTCTGGATAAGCTAGGTGGTGTCCTTTTAACCTTGTCGATAAAATAAAGTTTATGGTTTGTTTTTAAAAACGAATGCAGTCTTTGAAAAACGTCTCATATAGAGGTCAAAAACCTCGCAACGAAATCAATTAATATGGAACGTTTATAATCAATATGAACGGGACATTTTAGTTGGTATCTGAGCGTTGGTCTTAGAGAACCAGAAATTTGTATTAGTGTGTCTTATCGAGTTTGTTAGGATACATTAGTGAGTCTGGACTTCGACCGTGTTTTCTTTAAAAACGATTGCTTAACACTTTTGTTGGAAACTACAAATTGTAACATGTAATTATTATGTGATATATTAACCTCTTAATGTGTTTGATATTGTGTGATAGATGTCTACCACTAGTACAAATCCCATCGACTCACCTAATAATAATGAAGAGTCGAATATAATTTGGGAAGATTCACAAATTCCCGAAGACGGAAGAGGAGGAACCGGAAGAAGAGGAACCGGAAGAAGAGGAACCGGAAGAGGAGGAACCGGAAGAAGAAGAGGTTCTGGAGGAAGAAATATTGATACCTACAGTAAATCGATTAAATAAAATAAAATCCTCAACCAACGGACTAAAGTTAAAAATGGTCAATGGTGTTTCCGCCGAGGAAGCAAAATATTGGGAAGATTACCCATTTTCCGATGAATCAGATCCCGATGAGGATTCCGATGATGTTATAGAAATTACCTCGACCCAATTTAATAAAGCAAAAGAAAAATAATAAGGGAAAAGGTATAAAAATAGAGAAACCTGATTCCAACCCCGATGAACTTTATATGTATCGACAACATCCGTATTTCCTAAAATGTAACAATAACCAGGGAACCTCTAAACCACCAGGTTTTTCTAAACCATTGTGGAAAACGACGGCTCATATTAGAGGAACACCATATATCCCTAGAAAATTAGGAAAGCGAACCAAGTCCGAAGAAGAAGAAACCACTGATTCAGATTAGAGGGTTGTAAATATTGCTTGTATTGTTTGTTAATTATCTTTTACGAATCTAATCCTTGTCTATTTTACAGTATAAAAACAAAATGGACGTTAAGGGTAGACAACCGAATATTTTAGAAGACCTACCAGGAGATATGATTGAGGAAATCTTGTCTAGAGTTGGTCAGAATTCATCAGCACATTTAGTTATGGCGAAATTAACTTGTCAAACATTTGAAAGACTTTCCCGAAATGCCTTAGTTTATAAAAGGCTTTCCTTTGATAGGTGGGGTATATCACATTGGGAAGACCGTAAGTTACGCCGTGTTTTCTTTAAAGCGTTAAATGCGGGGAACCCAAATGCAATTTTACGCTACGGGTTAAGAACCTATTTTGACTCAACATATCCCAACATAGGATTTTGTGAGTTAGAAAGAGCTTCTAACATGCAACATAAAGAAGCATGTTATACTTACGAGTTAGTGATGTTCGCTTCTTACCAAAGTGAGAAAAAGAACGTCGGATTACAACTTTTAAATAAAACTTTCCCACAAGTGACGGATTCAGTAGTTGGGGTGAGAAATAAGATTTTTAGGTTATTACGGGGTTGTTGGACGTTACGAAACCCTCGTCCTTTTGACGACATTACAACATGCTGCCTAGCCAATGGTCATAACGGTTACTTTCCACAAGACCAAGGATGGGAAGTCGTCTTAGTAAAACCAGAATGCATGACTTGTTTCTGGACTTATGAATTACGTGTCTTTATTTCTTTTGTTGAACAACTTGCGTATTAACTAGAACTGCCTTTATAGTTGCCGAGTAGCAAAGTTATTATGTGCTATATTTCATCCTATATGTATAATAGCGGTATTGTAAGTTTGTAAGATATTGTATAAAATTTGAACGCGAAATTTTATTATAATCAGTTTTTTCATATAGAATTGTAGTAGTTGAATTGTATATTAGCTACTAAGTATGAACTTAACGGGTAGGTACTACCCGAATTAAAACTATAAAATGCTAATATGAAGAAAAAGCTTTTATAAATGAGTTCATACTATGCTACGAAATACTATTGACTACTCTTAAAATTCTATATGATTAACTTAATTCTTTTGTGCTATTTTTGAAGGAAATGGCACCGGCAACTCGTCAGAATTTGAACATGAGTGAGGAAGACTTCCGTGTTTTTCTTGCAGCAAACATAGCCGCAGTACAGGCTGCGATGCAAAATAACAATAACTCTGGATCTAGCAGTGGAACTAATTCCACAAGAAATCGTGTAGGATGCTCCTACAAAGAATTCACTGCCTGCAAACCTTTGGAATTTGATGGAACCGAAAGACCAATTGGATTGAAACGGTAGACCGAGAAGGTCGAATCGGTGTTTGCCATAAGTAAGTGTACTGAAGAGGACAAAGTTAAGTACTCTACGCATACCTTCACAGGTACTGCGTTAACGTGGTGAAACACCTATCTTGAACATGTAGGACAAAATGCTGCTTACGCATTACCGTGGTCGGCATTCAAGCAATTGATGAACGAGCAGTACCGTCCTAGAAACGAAGTCAATAAGCTCAAGGTAGAACTTAGAGAGTTACGAACACAAGGGTTCGACATTACCACATATGAACGACGATTCACAGAGTTGTGCCTATTGTGTCCGGGAGCGTTCGAAGATGAAGAAGAGAAGATCGACGCATTTGTAAAAGGGTTACCAGTAAGGATTCAAGAAGATGTGAGTTCACACGAGCCCGCTTCCATACAGAAGGCAAGTCAAATGGCTCATAAACTTATAAATCAGATTGAGGGGAGAATTAAAGAGCAGGCGGCCGAAGAAGCCAACACGAAACAACTCAAGAGGAAGTGGGAGGAAAACTGTGACAAGAGTCACCAGTACAACAACAATAACAATTACAACCACAACCGCAACAACAATCGCAACAATAACCGCAATCCCAACAACAACCTCAATAACAGCAAACAACAGAAACAACCATGCATCAGGTGTGCAGAGTACCATCCGAATGCGTTTTGCACAACATTTTGCACCAAGTGTAAGAGAGGTGGTCATGGCGCGGCAAAATGTGAGGTTTAAGGACCAAAGAACAACAAAAATAAAGAAACAAATAATGTCGGAACAAATAATGCCGACGTAGTTTGTTATAAATGTGGAAAATCGGGTCACATTATTAGAAATTGCCCAAACCAAGGGAATACTAATGGGCAAGGCCGCGGAAGAGTTTTCAATATTAATGCGACAGAAGCACAGGAAGACCCGGAGCTTGTTATGGGTACGTTTCTTATTGACAATAAATCTGCTTATATTTTATTTGATTCGGGTGCGGATAGAAGCTATATGAGAAGATACTTTTGTGCTAAATTAAGTTGCCCATTGATGCCTTTGGATAGTAAATTTTTACTCGAATTAGCAAATGGTAAATTAATTTCAGCAGATAATATATGTCGGGAGAGAGAAATTAAACTGGGGATGAAACGTTTAAAATTAATTTAATACCAATCGAGTTAGGGAGTTTTGATGTAATAATTGGCGTGGACTGGTTGAAAAAGGTGAGAGCAGAGGTCGTTTGTTACAAAAATGCGATTCGCATTATGCGTGAAAAAGGAAAACCTTTAATGGTGTACGGAGAAAAGAACAACGCGAAATTAAATCTTATTAGTAGTTTGAAGGCGCAAAAACTAGTAAGAAAAGGTTGTTACATCATTCTAGCACACATCGAGGAAGTTAAACCTGAAGAAAAGAACATCAGTGATGTTCCCGTCGCAAAAGAATTTTCTGATGTATTTTCGAAAGAATTACCGGGATTACCCCCACATCGATCCGTTGAATTTCAAACAGACCTTGTACCAGGAGCTGCACCAATAGCTCGTGCTCCATACAGACTCGCACCCAGCGAAATGAAAGAATTACAAAGTCAGTTACAGGAACTTTTAGAGCGTGGTTTCATTCGACCAAGTACATCACCGTGGGGAGCTCCTGTTTTGTTTGTCAAGAAGAAGGATGGTACATTTATGTTGTGTATCGACTACCGAAAGTTGAACAAACGTACCATCAAGAACCGCTACCCACTACCGAGAATCGACGACTTATTTGATCAACTACAAGGCTCGTCGGTTTATTCGAAGATTGATTTACATTCTGGGTATCATCAAATGCGGGTGAAGGAGGATGATATTCCAAAGACTGCTTTTAGGACGCATTACGGTCATTACAAGTTAATGGTTATGCCATTTGGGTTGACTAACGCACCAGCTGTGTTCATGGACCTCATGAACCGAGTGTGTGGACCATACCTTGACAAGTTTGTCATTGTTTTCATCGATGACATACTTATTTACTCAAAGAATGACCAAGAGCACGAAGAACATTTGAGAAAAGTGCTAGAGTTGTTAAGGAAAGAAAAACAGTACGCTAAGTTTTCAAAGTGTGCATTTTGGTTGGAAGAAGTTCAATTCCTCGGTCACATAGTGGACAAAGAAGGTATTCGGGTGGATCCAGCAAAGATTGAAACCGTTGAAAAGTGGGAAACCCCGAAAACTCCGAAGCATATACGCCAATTTTTAGGACTAGCTGGTTACTACAGAAGGTTCATCCAAGACTTTTCCAGAATAGTAAAACCCTTGACTGCATTAACGCATAAAGGGAAGAAATTTGAATGGAAAGATGAACAAGAGAAAGCGTTTCAATTGTTAAAGAAAAAGTTAACTACGGCACCTATATTGTCATTACCTGAAGGGAATGATGATTTTGTGATATATTGTGATGCCTCAAAGCAAGGTCTCGGTTGTGTATTAATGCAACAAACGAAAGTAATTGCTTATGCGTCTAGACAATTGAAGATTCACGAGCAGAATTATACGACGCATGATTTGGAATTAGGCGCGGTTGTTTTTGCATTAAAGACTTGGAGGCACTACTTATATGGGGTCAAAAGTATTATATATACCGATCACAAAAGTCTTCAACACATATTTAATCAGAAACAACTAAACATGAGGTAGCGCAGATGGATTGAATTGTTGAATGATTACGACTTTGAGATTCGTTACCACCCGGGGAAGGCAAATGTGGTAGCCGACGGAACCCGGTATAGGGCTGAAAGAATTTGGGTACCAAAATTTGGAGATATGAGAGAAATGGTACTTAGGGAAGCTCATAAAACCAGATACTCAATACATCCTGAAACGGGGAAGATGTACAAGGATCTCAAGAAATATTTTTGGTGGCCGGGTATGAAAGCCGATGTTGCTAAATACGTAGGAGAATGTTTGACGTGTTCTAAGGTCAAAGCGGAGCATCAGAAACCATCAGGTCTACTTCAACAACCCGAAATTCCAGAATGGAAATGGAAAAATATTACCATGGATTTCATCACTAAATTGCCAAGGACTGCAAGTGGTTTTGATACTATTTGGGTAATAGTTGGTCGTCTTACAAAATCAGCACACTTCCTGCCAATAAGAGAAGATGACAAGATGGAGAAGTTAGCACGACTGTATTTGAAGGAAGTCGTCTCCAGACATGGAATACCAATCTCTATTATCTCTGATAGGGATGACAGATTTATTTCAAGATTCTGGCAGACATTACAGCAAGCATTAGGAACTCGTCTAGACATGAGTACTGCCTATCATCTTCAAACTGATGGGCAGAGTGAAAGGACGATACAAACGCTTGAAGACATGCTACGAGCATGTGTTATTGATTTCGGAAACAGTCGGGATCGACACCTTCCGTTAGCAGAATATTCCTACAATAACAGTTACCATTCAAGCATTGAGATGGCGCCATTTGAAGCACTTTATGGTAGAAAGTACAGGTCTCCGATTTGTTGGAGTGAAGTGGGGGATAGACAGATTACGGGTCCGGAGATAATACAAGAAACTACCGAGAAGATCATCCAAATTCAACAACGGTTAAAAATCGCCCAAAGTCGACAAAAGAGCTACGCTGACATTAAAAGAAAAGATATAGAATTTGAAATTGGAGAGATGGTCATACTTAAAGTTGCACATTGGAAAGGCGTTGTTCGATTTGGTAAACGAGGGAAATTAAATCCAAGGTATATCGGACCATTCAAGATTATTGATCGTGTCGGACCAGTAGCTTACCAACTTGAGTTACCTCAACAACTCGTGGCTGTACATAATACTTTCCACGTCTCGAATTTGAAGAAATGTTTTGCTAAAGAAGATCTCACTATTCCGTTAGACGAAATCCAAATCAACGAAAAACTTCAATTCATCGAAGAACCCGTCGAAATAATGGATCGTGAGGTTAAAAGACTTAAGCAAAACAAGATACCAATTGTTAAGGTTCTATGGAATGCTAGTAGAGGACCTGAGTTCACCTGGGAATGAGAATATCAGATGAAGAAGAAATACCCACACTTATTTCCAGAAGATACGACAACACCTCCAACTGCTTAAAACTTCGGGACGAAATTTATTTAACGGGTAGGTACTGTAGTGACCCAAACTTTTCCATGTTTATATATATAAAATGAAATTGATTTTTACATGATTAAGTGTTTCCAACATGTTAAGCAATCAAACTTGTTAAGACTTGATTATTTGAAATGAGTTTCATGTAGACAATTGACCACCCAAGTTGACCGGCGATTCACGAACGTTAAAACTTGTAAAAATGACATGACGATATATATATGGATATACATATAGTTAACATGATATTATGATAAGTAAGTATCTCCATAAGTATATTAACAATGAGTTATATACATAAAAATAAGACTACTAACTTAAGGTTTTCGAAACGAGACATATATGTAACGATTATCGTTGTAACGACATTTAAATGTATATATATCATATTAAGATATATTAATATATCATAATATCATGATAATATAATAATTTAACATCTCATTAGATATAATAAACAATGGGTTAACAACATTAAATGAGATCGTTAACTTAAAGGTTTCAAAACAACACTTACATGTAACGACTAACGATGACTTAACAACTCAGTTAAAATGTATATACATGTAGTGTATTTAGATGTATTAATATACTTTTGGAAGACTTCAAGACATATATCAAAACACTCATACTTAACGAAAATGGTTACAGTTACATTCCCATTCTTATTTCATCAAGAATTCTAGTCGTATTCATACCCGTATTATACACAGCTTCTATGATTGTCCCATTCTTATTGATTAAAAACGTTCCATATTAATTGATTTCGTTGCGAGGTTTTGACCTCTATATGAGACGTTTTTCAAAGACTGCATTCATTTTTAAAACAAACCATAACCTTTATTTCATAAATAAAGGTTTAAAAAGCTTTACGTAGACAAATAATGATAATCTAAAATATCCTGTTTACACACGACCATTACATAATGGTTTACAATACAAATATGTTACATTGAAATCAGTTTCTTGAATGCAGTTTTTACACAATATCATACAAACATGGACTCCAAATCTTGTCCTTATTTTAGTATGCAACAGCGAAAGCTCTTAATATTCACCTGAGAATAAACATGCTTTAAACGTCAACAAAAATATTGGTGCGTTATAGGTTTAACCTATATATATCAAATCGTAACAATAGACCACAAGATTTCATATTTCAATACACATCCCATACATAGAGATAAAAATCATTCATATGGTGAACACCTGGTAACCGACATTAACAAGATGCATATATAAGAATATCCCCATCATTCCGGGACACCCTTCGGATATGATATAAATTTCGAAGTACTAAAGCATCCGGTACTTTGGATGGGGTTTGTTAGGCCCAATAGATCTATCTTTAGGATTCGCGTCAATTAGGGTGTCTGTTTCCTAATTCTTAGATTACCAGACATAATAAAAAGGGGCATATTCGATTTCGATAATTCAACCATAGAATGTAGTTTCACGTACTTGTGTCTATTTTGTAAATCATTTATAAAACCTGCATGTATTCTCATCCCAAAAATATTAGATTTTAAAAGTGGGACTATAACTCACTTTCACAGATTTTTACTTCATCGGGAAGTAAGACTTGGCCACTGGTTGATTCACGAACCTATAACAATATATACATATATATCAAAGTATGTTCAAAATATATTTACAACACTTTTAATATATTTTGATGTTTTAAGTTTATTAAGTCAGTTGTCCTCGTTAGTAACCTACAACTAGTTGTTCATAGTTAGATGTACAGAAATAAATCGATAAATATTATCTTGAATCAATCCACGACCCAGTGTATACGTATCTCAGTATTGATCACAACTCAAACTATATATATTTTGGAATCAACCTCAACCCTGTATAGCTAACTCCAACATTCACATATAGAGTGTCTATGGTTGTTCCGAAATATATATAGATGTGTCGAAATGATAGGTCGAAACATTGTATACGTGTCTATGGTATCTCAAGATTACATAATATACAATACAAGTTGATTAAGTTATGGTTGGAATAGATTTGTTACCAATTTTCACGTAGCTAAAATGAGAAAAATTATCCAATCTTGTTTTACCCATAACTTCTTCATTTTAAATCCGTTTTGAGTGAATCAAATTGCTATGGTTTCATATTGAACTCTATTTTATGAATCTAAACAGAAAAAGTATAGGTTTATAGTCGGAAAAATAAGTTCCAAGTCGTTTTTGTAAAGGTAGTCATTTCAGTCGAAAGAACGACGTCTAGATGACCATTTTAGAAAACATACTTCCACTTTGAGTTTAACCATAATTTTTGGATATAGTTTCATGTTCATAATAAAACTCATTTTCTCAGAATAACAACTTTTAAATCAAAGTTTATCATAGTTTTTAATTAACTAACCCAAAACAGCCCGCGGTGTTACTACGACGGCGTAAATCCGGTTTTACGGTGTTTTTCGTGTTTCCAGGTTTTAAATCATTAAGTTAGCATATCATATAGATATAGAACATGTGTTTAGTTGATTTTAAAAGTCAAGTTAGAAGGATTAACTTTTGTTTGCGAACAAGTTTAGAATTAACTAAACTATGTTCTAGTGATTACAAGTTTAAACCTTCGAATAAGATAGCTTTATATGTATGAATCGAATGATGTTATGAACATCATTACTACCTTAAGTTCCTTGGATAAACCTACTGGAAAAGAGAAAAATGGATCTAGCTTCAACGGATCCTTGGATGGCTCGAAGTTCTTGAAGCAGAATCATGACACGAAAACAAGTTCAAGTAAGATCATCACTTGAAATAAGATTGTTATAGTTATAGAAATTGAACCAAAGTTTGAATATGATTATTACCTTGTATTAGAATGATAACCTACTGTAAGAAACAAAGATTTCTTGAGGTTGGATGATCACCTTACAAGATTGGAAGTGAGCTAGCAAACTTGAAAGTATTCTTGATTTTATGAAACTAGAACTTTTGGAATTTATGAAGAACACTTAGAACTTGAAGATAGAACTTGAGAGAGATCAATTAGATGAAGAAAATTGAAGAATTAAAGTGTTTGTAGGTGTTTTTGGTCGTTGGTGTATGGATTAGATATAAAGGATATGTAATTTTATTTTCATGTAAATAAGTCATGAATGATTACTCATATTTTTGTAATTTTATGAGATATTTCATGCTAGTTGCCAAATGATGGTTCCCACATGTGTTAGGTGACTCACATGGGCTGCTAAGAGCTGATCATTGGAGTGTATATACCAATAGTACATACATCTAAAAGTTGTGTATTGTACGAGTACGAATACGGGTGCATACGAGTAGAATTGTTGATGAAACTGAACGAGAATGTAATTGTAAGCATTTTTGTTAAGTAGAAGTATTTTGATAAGTGTATTGAAGTCTTTAAAAAGTGTATAAATACATATTAAAACACTACATGTATATACATTTTAACTGAGTCGTTAAGTCATCGTTAGTCGTTACATGTAAGTGTTGTTTTGAAACCTTTAGGTTAACGATCTTGTTAAATGTTGTTAACCCAATGTTTATAATATCAAATGAGATTTTAAATTATTATATTATCATGATATTATCATGTATGAATATCTCTTAATATGATATATATACATTAAATGTCTTTACAACGATAATCGTTACATATATGTCTCGTTTAAAAATCATTAAGTTAGCAGTCTTGTTTTTACATATGTAGTTCATTGTTAATATACTTAATGATATGTTTACTTATCATAGTATCATGTTAACTATATATATATATATCCATATATATGTCATCATATAGTTTTTACAAGTTTTAACGTTCGTGAATCACCGGTCAACTTGGGTGGTCAATTGTCTATATGAAACATATTTCAATTAATCAAGTCTTAACAAGTTTGATTGCTTAACATGTTGGAAACATTTAATCATGTAAATATCAATCTCAATTAATATATATAAACATGGAAAAGTTCGGGTCACTACAGTACCTACCCGTTAAATAAATTTCGTCCCGAAATTTTAAGCTGTTGAAGGTGTTGACGAATCTTCTGGAAATAGATGCGGGTATTTCTTCTTCATCTGATCTTCACGCTCCCAGGTGAACTCGGGTCCTCTACGAGCATTCCATCGAACCTTAACAATTGGTATCTTGTTTTACTTAAGTCTTTTAACCTCACGATCCATTATTTCGACGGGTTCTTCGATGAATTGAAGTTTTTCGTTGATTTGGATTTCATCTAACGGAATAGTGAGATCTTCTTTAGCAAAACATTTCTTCAAATTCGAGACGTGGAAAGTGTTATGTACAGCCGCGAGTTGTTGAGGTAACTCAAGTCGGTAAGCTACTGGTCCGACACGATCAATAATCTTGAATGGTCCCATATACCTTGGATTTAATTTCCCTCGTTTACCAAATCGAACAACGCCTTTCCAAGGTGCTACTTTAAGCATGACCATCTCTCCAATTTCAAATTCTATATCTTTTCTTTTAATGTCAGCGTAGCTCTTTTGTCGACTTTGGTCGGTTTTCAACCGTTGTTGAATTTGGATGATCTTCTCGGTAGTTTCTTGTATAATCTCCGGACCCGTAATTTGTCTATCCCCCACTTCACTCCAACAAATCGGAGACCTGCACTTTCTACCATAAAGTGCTTCAAACGGCACCATCTCAATGCTTGAATGGTAGCTGTTGTTGTAGGAAAATTCTGCTAACGGTAGATGTCGATCCCAACTGTTTCCGAAATCAATAACACATGCTCGTAGCATGTCTTCAAGCGTTTGTATCGTTCTTTCGCTCTGCCCATCAGTTTGTAGATGATAGGCAGTACTCATGTCTAGACGAGTTCCTAATGCTTGCTGTAATGTCTGCCAGAATCTTGAAATAAATCTGCCATCCCTATCAGAGATAATAGAGATTGGTATTGAAATGTCCCGTTCTTATTGATTAAAAACGTTCCATATTAATTGATTTCGTTGCGAGGTTTTGACCTCTATATGAGACGTTTTTCAAAGACTGCATTCATTTTTAAAACAAACCATAACCTTTATTTCATAAATAAAGGTTTAAAAATCTTTACGTAGATTATCAAATAATGATAATCTAAAATATCCTGTTTACACACGACCATTACATAATGGTTTACAATACAAATATGTTACATCGAAATCAGTTTCTTGAATGCAGTTTTTACACAATATCATACAAACATGGACTCCAAATCTTGTCCTTATTTTAGTATGCAACAGCGGAAGCTCTTAATATTCACCTGAGAATAAACATGCTTTAAACGTCAACAAAAATGTTGGTGAGTTATAGGTTTAACCTATATATATCAAATCGTAACAATAGACCACAAGATTTCATATTTCAATACACATCCCATACATAGAGATAAAAATCATTCATATGGTGAACACCTGGTAACCGACATTAACAAGATGCATATATAAGAATATCCCCATCATTCCGGGACACCCTTCGGATATGATATAAATTTCGAAGTACTAAAGCATCCGGTACTTTGGATGGGGCTTGTTGGGCCCGATAGATCTATCTTTAGGATTCGCGTCAATTAGGGTGTCTGTTCCCAAATTCTTAGATTACCAGACTTAATAAAAAGGGGCATATTCGATTTCGATAATTCAACCATAGAATGTAGTTTCACGTACTTGTGTCTATTTTGTAAATCATTTATAAAACCTGCATGTATTCTCACCCCAAAAATATTAGATTTTAAAAGTGGGACTATAACTCACTTTCACAGATTTTTACTTCGTCGGGAAGTAAGACTTGGCCACTGGTTGATTCACGAACCTATAACAATATATACATATATATCAAAGTATGTTCAAAATATATTTACAACATTTTTAATATATTTTGATGTTTTAAGTTTATTAAGTCAGCTGTCCTCGTTAGTTATCTACAACTAGTTATCCATAGTTAGATGTACAGAAATAAATCGATAAATATTATCTTGAATCAATCCACGACCCAGTGTATACGTATCTCAGTATTGATCACAACTCAAACTATATATATTTTGGAATCAACCTCAACCCTGTATAGCTAACTCCAACATTCACATATAGAGTGTCTATGGTTGTTCCGAAATATATATAGATGTGTCGACATGATAGGTCGAAACATTGTATACGTGTCTATGGTATCTCAAGATTACATAATATACAATACAAGTTGATTAAGTTATGGTTGGAATAGATTTGTTACCAATTTTCACGTAGCTAAAATGAGAAAAATTATCCAATCTTGTTTTACCCATAACTTCTTCATTTTAAATCCGATTTGAGTGAATCAAATTGCTATGGTTTCATATTGAACCCTATTTTATGAATCTAAACAGAAAAAGTATAGGTTTATAGTCAGAAAAATAAGTTACAAGTCGTTTTTGTAAAGGTAGTCATTTCAGTCGAAAGAACGACGTCTAGATGACCATTTTAGAAAACATACTTCCACTTTGAGTTTAACCATAATTTTTGGATATAGTTTCATGTTCATAATAAAAATCATTTTCTCAGAATAACAACTTTTAAATCAAGGTTTATCATAGTTTTTAATTAACTAACCCAAAACAGCCCGTGGTGTTACTACGACGGCGTAAATCCGATTTTACGGTGTTTTTCGTGTTTCCAGGTTTTAAATCATTAAGTTAGCATATCATATAGATATAGAACATGTGTTTAGTTTATTTTAAAAGTCAAGTTAGAAGGATTAACTTTTGTTTGCGAACAAGTTTAGAATTAACTAAACTATGTTCTAGTGATTACAAGTTTAAACCTTCGAATAAGATAGCTTTATATGTATGAATTGAATGATGTTATGAACATCATTACTACCTTAAGTTCCTTGGATAAACCTACTGGAAAAGAGAAAAATGGATCTAGCTTCAATGGATCCTTGGATGGCTCGAAGTTCTTGAAGCAGAATCATGACACGAAAACAAGTTCAAGTAAGATCATCACTTAAAATAAGATTGTTATAGTTATAGAAATTGAACCAAAGTTTGAATATGATTATTACCTTGTATTAGAATGATAACCTACTGTAAGAAATAAAGATTTCTTGAGGTTGGATGATCACCTTACAAGATTGGAAGTGAGCTAGCAAACTTGAAAGTATTCTTGATTTTATGTAACTAGAACTTGTAAAATATATGAAGAACACTTAGAACTTGAAGATAGAACTTGAGAGAGATCAATTAGATGAAGAAAATTGAAGAATGAAAGTGTTTGTAGGTGTTTTTGGTCGTTGGTGTATGGATTAGATATAAAGGATATGTAATTTTGTTTTCATGTAAATAAGTCATGAATGATTACTCATATTTTTGTAATTTTATGAGATATTTCATTCTAGTTGCCAAATGATGGTTCCCAAATGTGTTAGGTGACTCACATGGGCTGCTAAGAGCTGATCATTGGAGTGTATATACCAATAGTACATACATCTAAAAGCTGTGTATTGTACGAGTATGAATACGGGTGCATACGAGTAGAATTGTTGATGAAACTGAACGAGGATGTAATTGTATGCATTTTTGTTAAGTAGAAGTATTTTGATAAGTGTCTTGAAGTCTTTCAAAAGTGTATGAATACATATTAAAACACTACATGTATATACATTTTAACTGAGTCGTTAAGTCATCGTTAGTCGTTACATGTAAATGTTGTTTTGAAACCTTTAGGTTAACGATCTTGTTGAATGTTGTTAACCCATTGTTTATTATAACAAATGAGATGTTAAATTATTATATTATCATGATATTATGATATATAATATATCTTAGTATGATGTATATACAGTTAAATGTCGTTACAATGATAATCGTTACATATATGTCTCGTTTCGAAATCATTAAGTTAGTAGTCTTATTTTTACATATGTATTTCATTGTTAATACACTTAATAATATATTTACTTATCATTTAACATAATTAACCAAGTGTATCAATATCTTAATATGATTCATATGTACCTAGTAAGACGTTGTTATAACGATAATCGTTATATATATCGTTTTCGAGTTTCTTAAATTAATAGTCTCATTTTTATGTATATAACTCATTGTTAAAATACCTAATCAGATACATACTTATAATAAAAACATGTTAACTATATATATAACCATATATATGTCATTGTATAGTTTTAACAAGTTTTAACGTTCGTGAATCACCGGTCAACTTGGGTGGTCAATTGTCTATATGAAACATATTTCAATTAATCAAGTCTTAACAAGTTTGATTGCTTAACATGTTGGAAACATTTAATCATGTAAATATCAATCTCAATTAATATATATAAACATGGAAAAGTTCGGGTCACTACAGTACCTACCCGTTAAATAAATTTCGTCCCGAAATTTTAAGCTGTTGAAGGTGTTGACGAATCTTCTGGAAATAGATGCGGGTATTTCTTCTTCATCTGATCTTCACGCTCTCAGGTGAATTCGGGTCCTCTACGAGCATTCCATCGAACCTTAACAATTGGTATCTTGTTTTGCTTAAGTCTTTTAACCTCACGATCCATTATTTCGACGGGTTCTTCGATGAATTGAAGTTTTTCGTTGATTTGGATTTCATCTAACGGAATAGTGAGATCTTCTTTAGCAAAACATTTCTTCAAATTCGAGACGTGGAAAGTGTTATGTACCACCGCGAGTTGTTGAGGTAACTCAAGTGGGTAAGCTACTGGTCCGACACGATCAATAATCTTGAATGGTCCAATATACCTTGGATTTAATTTCCCTCGTTTACCAAATCGAACAACGCCTTTCCAAGGTGCAACTTTAAGCATGACCATCTCTCCAATTTCAAATTCTATATCTTTTCTTTTAATGTCAGCGTAGCTCTTTTGTCGACTTTGGGCGGTTTTCAATCGTTGTTGAATTTGGATGATCTTCTCGGTAGTTTCTTGTATAATCTCCGGACCCGTAATCTGTCTATCCCCCACTTCACTCCAACAAATCGGAGACCTGCACTTTCTACCATAAAGTGCTTCAAACGGCGCCATCTCAATGCTTGAATGGTAGCTGTTGTTGTAGGAAAATTCTACTAACGGTAGATGTCGATCCCAACTGTTTCCGAAATCAATAACACATGCTCGTAGCATGTCTTCAAGCATTTGTATCGTCCTTTCGCTCTGCCCATCAGTTTGTGGATGATAGGCAGTACTCATATCTAGACGAGTTCCTAATGCTTGCTGTAATGTCTACCAGAATCTTGAAATAAATCTGCCATCCCTATCAGAGATAATAGAGATTGGTATTCCATGTCTGGAGATGACTTCCTTCAAATACAGTCGTGCTAACTTCTCCATCTTGTCATCTTCTCTTATTGGCAGGAAGTGTGCTGATTTGGTGAGACGATCAACTATTACCCAAATAGTATCAAAACCACTTGCAGTCCTTGGCAATTTAGTGATGAAATTCATGGTAATGTTTTCCCATTTCCATTCCGGGATTTCGGGTTGTTGAAGTAGACCTGATGGTTTCTGATGCTCAGCTTTGACCTTAGAACACGTCAAACATTCTCCTACGTATTTAGCAACATCGGCTTTCATACCCGGCCACCAAAAATGTTTCTTGAGATCCTTGTACATCTTCCCCGTTCCAGGATGTATTGAGTATCTGGTTTTATGAGCTTCTCTAAGTACCATTTCTCTCATATCTCCAAATTTTGGTACCCAAATCCTTTCAGCCCTATACCGGGTTCCGTCTTCCCGAATCTTAAGATGTTTCTCCGATCCTTTGGGTATTTCATCCTTTAAATTTCCCTCTTTTAAAACTCCTTGTTGCGCCTCCTTTATTTGAGTAGTAAGGTTATTATGAATCATTATATTCATAGATTTTACTCGAATGGGTTCTCTGTCCTTCCTGCTCAAGGCATCGGCTACCACATTTGCCTTCCCCGGGTGGTAACGAATCTCAAAGTCGTAATCATTCAATAATTCAATCCACCTACGCTGCCTCATATTCAGTTGTTTCTGATTAAATATGTGTTGAAGACTTTTGTGGTCGGTATATATAATACTTTTGACCCCATATAAGTAGTGCCTCCAAGTCTTTAATGCAAAAACAACCGCGCCTAATTCCAAATCATGCGTCGTATAATTTTGTTCGTGAATCTTCAATTGTCTAGACGCATAAGCAATCACCTTCGTTTGTTGCATTAATACACAACCAAGACCTTGCTTTGATGCGTCACAATAAATCACAAAATCATCATTCCCTTCAGGCAATGACAATATAGGTGCCGTAGTTAGCTTTTTCTTCAATAACTGAAACGCTTTCTCTTGTTCATCATTCCATTCAACTTTCTTCCCTTTATGCGTTAATGCAGTCAAGGGTTTTGCTATTCTGGAAAAGTCTTGGATGAACCTTCTGTAGTAACCAGCTAGTCCTAAAAACTGGCGTATGTGTTTCGGAGTTTTCGGGGTTTCCCACTTTTCAACAGTTTCTATCTTTGCCGGATCCACCTTAATACCTTCTTTGTTCACTATGTGACCGAGGAATTGAACTTCTTCCAACCAAAATGCACACTTTGAAAACTTGGCGTACAATTCTTCCTTCCTCAATACTTCTAACACCTTTCTCAAATGTTCACCGTGTTCTTGGTCATTCTTTGAGTAAATAAGTATGTCATCAATGAAAACAATGACAAACTTGTCAAGGTATGGTCCACACACTCGGTTCATAAGGTCCATGAACACAGCTGGTGCATTAGTTAAACCAAACGGCATGACCATAAACTCGTAATGACCGTAACGTGTTCTGAAAGCAGTCTTTGGAATATCATCTTCTTTCACCCGCATTTGATGATACCCAGAACGTAAGTCAATCTTTGAATAAACAGACGAGCCTTGTAGTTGATCAAATAAGTCGTCGATTCTCGGTAGTGGGTAGCGGTTCTTGATGGTAAGTTTGTTCAACTCTCGGTAGTCGATACACAACCTGAATGTACCATCTTTCTTCTTGACAAACAAAACAGGAGCTCCCCACGGTGATGTGCTTGGTCGAATGAAACCACGCTCTAAAAGTTCTTGTAATTGGCTTTGCAGTTCTTTCATCTCGCTGGGTGCGAGTCTGTAAGGAGCACGAGCTATTGGTGCAGCTCCTGGTACAAGATCTATTTGAAATTGAACGGATCGATGTGGGGGTAATCCCGGTAATTCTTTCGGAAATACATCGTGAAATTCTTTTGCAATGGGAACATCATTGATGCTCTTTTCTTCAGTTTGTACTTTCTCGACGTGTGCTAGAACAGCATAGCAACCTTTTCTTATTAGTTTTTGTGCCTTCAAATTACTAATAAGATGTAGCTTCGTGTTGCCCTTTTCTCCGTACACCATTAAGGGTTTTCCTTTTTCTCGTATAATGCGAATTGCATTTTTGTAACAAACGATCTCTGCTTTCACTTCTTTCAACCAGTCCATACCGATTATCACATCATAACTCCCTAACTCTACTGGTATCAAATCAATCTTAAATGTTTCGCTAACCAGTTTAATTTCTCGATTCCGACATATATTATCTGCTGAAATTAATTTACCATTTGCTAATTCGAGTAAAAATTTACTATCCAAAGGCGTCAATGGGCAACTTAATTTAGCACAAAAATCTCTACTCATATAGCTTCTATCCGCACCCGAATCAAATAAAACGTAAGCAGATTTATTGTCAATAAGAAACGTACCCGTAACAAGCTCCGGGTCTTCTTGTGCCTCTGTAGCATTAATATTGAAAACTCTTCCGCGGCCTTGTCCATTCGTGTTCTCCTGGTTCGGGCAATTTCTAATAATGTGGCCCGGTTTTCCACATTTATAACAAACTACATTGGCATAACTTGCTCCGACACTACTTGCTCCACCATTACTCGTTCCGACACCATTTGTTTCTTTTGTTCTATTAACCCCTGGTCCGTAGACCTCACACTTCACCGCGCTATGACCATTTCTTTTACACTTGTTGCAAAATTTGGTGCAGAACCCCGAGTGATACTTTTCACACCTTTGGCATAGCTTCTTCTGATTGTTGTTGTTGTTGCGGTTATTATTGTTGTTGAGATGATTGTTGTAGTTGCTGTTGCTGTTGTTGTTGTTGTTGTTGTTGGGCCGTTTGTTGTAGTTGCGATTGATGTTGCGATTGTTGGGATAATTGTTGCGATTGCTGTTGTTGTTGTATTGGTGATTCTTATCACCGTTTTCCTCCCACTTTCTTTTGACTTGCTTCACATTGGCCTCTTCAGCAGTCTGTTCTTTAATTCTTTCTTCAATCTGGTTCACTAGTTTGTGAGCCATTCTACATGCCTGTTGTATGGAGGCGGGCTCGTGTGAACTTATATCTTCTTGGATTCTTTCCGGTAATCCTTTCACAAACGCGTCAATCTTCTCTTCCTCATCTTCGAATGCCCCCGGACACAATAGGCACAATTCTGTGAATCGTCTTTCGTACGTGGTAATATCAAATCCTTGGGTTCGTAACCCTCTAAGTTCTGTCTTGAGCTTATTGACCTCGGTTCTGGGACGGTACTTCTCGTTCATCAAGTGCTTGAATGCTGACCACGGTAGTGCGTACGCATCGTCTTGTCCCACTTGCTCTAGATAGGTATTCCACCATGTTAACGCAGAACCTGTGAAGGTATGCGTAGCGTACTTCACTTTGTCCTCTTCAGTACACTTACTTATGGCAAACACCGATTCGACCTTCTCGGTCCACCGTTTCAATCCGATCGGTCCTTCGGTTCCATCAAATTCCAAAGGTTTGTAGGCAGTGAATTCTTTGTAGGTGCATCCTACACGATTTCCTGTACTGCTAGATCCAAGGTTATTGTTGGTATGTAGCGCAGCCTGTACTGCGGCTATGTTTGAAGCTAGAAAAGTGCGGAATTCCTCTTCATTCATATTCACGGTGTGTCGAGTAGTTGGTGCCATTTCCTTCAAAATAGTCAAATGGAACAAGTTAATCATACAGAATATTAAGAGTAGTTAATAGTATTTCGTAGCATAATATGAACTCATTTATAAAAGCTTTTTCTTCATATTAGCGTTTTATAAGTTTAAATTCGGGTAGTACCTACCCGTTAAGTTCATACTTAGTAGCTAATATACAATTTAACTACTACAATTCTATATGAAAAACTAATTATAATAATATTTCGCGTTCAAACTTTTACACAATATTTTACAAACTTACAATACCGCTTATTTTACATATAGCATGAAATATAGCACACAATAAATTTGATACAAGATGGTTGTGAAGATAATTCTAGCTAGTACACAAGTCGTTCAGCAAAGGCAATAAAGACACGTAATTCATACGTCCAGAAACAAGTCATGCATTCTGGTTTTACTAGGATTACTTCCCATCCTTGGTCTTGTGGAACATAACCGTTATGGCCGTTGATAAGACAGCGTGTTGTAACGTCGTCAAAGGGACGAGGGTTACGTAATGTCCAACAGTCCCGTAACAATCTAAAAACCTCATTTCTTACCCCAATTACCGACTTCGTCACTTGTGGGAACGTTTTGTTTAATAGTTGTAGCCCGATGTTCTTGTTCTCACTTTGGTGAAAAGCGAACATTACTAATCCGTAAGCATAACATGCTTCTTTATGTTGCATGTTAGCCGCTTTTTCTAAATCACGAAGTCCAATATTCGGATATATTGAGTCAAAATAATTTCTTAACCCATTGCGTAAAATAGCATTTGGGTTCCTCGCAATATATGCGTCAAAGTAAACACATCGTAACTTATGGATTTCCCAATGTGATATCCCCCATCTTTCGAACGAAAGCCTTTTATAAACCAAGGCATTCTTGGAACGTTCTTCGAATGTCTTACAAACTGATCTCGCCTTAAATAGTTGTGCCGAAGAATTCTGACCGACTCTAGACAAGATTTCATCAATCATGTCTCCGGGTAGGTCTCTTAAAATATTGGGTTGTCTATCCATTTTGTGTTTTTATACTGTAAAATAGACAAGAGTTAGATTCATAAAAAAAAATTACTTATTAATACAAGCAATTTTTACATATATCATAAAGCATAAGCACACTATATTACATATATTATACCACACGAATACAACTATCTTATTCCGACTCGCTTGTTTCTTCTTCTTCGGTTTTGGTTCATTTTGCCAAGTTTCTAGGGATATATGATGTTCCCCTAATACGAGCCGTCGTGATCCACATTGATTTAGAAAAACCTAGTGGTTTAGAGGTTCCCGGGTCATTGTTACAACTTAAGGACTTCGGGGGTTGACGATACATATAAAGTTCATCGGGGTTGGAATTAGATTTCTCTATTTTTATGCCCTTTCCCTTATTATTTTCTTTTGCCTTTTTAAATTCAGTTGGGGTAATTTCTATAACATCATCGGAATTCTCATCGGAATCCGATTCATCGGAGAATTGGTAATCCTCCCAATATTTTGCTTCCTTGGCGGAAACACCATTTACCATAATTAACCTTGGTCGGTTGGTTGAGGATTTTCTTTTACTTAACCGTTTTATTATTTCCCCCACTGATTCTATTTCTTCATCCGGTTCCGATTCTTCTTCCGGTTCCGATTCTTCTTCCGGTTCCGACTCTTCTTCCGGTTCCTCTTCGGGAACTTGTGAATCAGTCCACGAATCATTCCAATTTACATTTGACTCTTCATTATTATTAGGTGAGTCAATGGGACTTGTTCTAGAGGTAGACATCTATCACATAATATCAAACACGTTAAGAGATTAATATATCACATAATATTCACATGTTAAAAATATATAGTTTCCAACAAAATTTGTTAAGCAATCATTTTTCAAGTAAACACGGTCGAAGTCCAGACTCACTAATGCATCCTAACAAACTCGATAAGACACACTAATGCAAAATTCTGGTTCTCTAAGACCAACGCTCGGATACCAACTGAAATGTCCCGTTCTTATTGATTAAAAACGTTCCATATTAATTGATTTCGTTGCGAGGTTTTGACCTCTATATGAGACGTTTTTCAAAGACTGCATTCATTTTTAAAACAAACCATAACCTTTATTTCATAAATAAAGGTTTAAAAATCTTTACGTAGATTATCAAATAATGATAATCTAAAATATCCTGTTTACACACGACCATTACATAATGGTTTACAATACAAATATGTTACATCGAAATCAGTTTCTTGAATGCAGTTTTTACACAATATCATACAAACATGGACTCCAAATCTTGTCCTTATTTTAGTATGCAACAGCGGAAGCTCTTAATATTCACCTGAGAATAAACATGCTTTAAACGTCAACAAAAATGTTGGTGAGTTATAGGTTTAACCTATATATATCAAATCGTAACAATAGACCACAAGATTTCATATTTCAATACACATCCCATACATAGAGATAAAAATCATTCATATGGTGAACACCTGGTAACCGACATTAACAAGATGCATATATAAGAATATCCCCATCATTCCGGGACACCCTTCGAATATGATATAAATTTCGAAGTACTAAAGCATCCGGTACTTTGGATGGGGCTTGTTGGGCCCGATAGATCTATCTTTAGGATTCGCGTCAATTAGGGTGTCTGTTCCCTAATTCTTAGATTACCAGACTTAATAAAAAGGGGCATATTCGATTTCGATAATTCAACCATAGAATGTAGTTTCACGTACTTGTGTCTATTTTGTAAAACATTTATAAAACCTGCATGTATTCTCATCCCAAAAATATTAGATTTTAAAATTGGGACTATAACTCACTTTCACAGATTTTTACTTCGTCGGGAAGTAAGACTTGGCCACTGGTTGATTCACGAACCTATAACAATATATACATATATATCAAAGTATGTTCAAAATATATTTACAACACTTTTAATATATTTTGATGTTTTAAGTTTATTAAGTCAGCTGTCCTCGTTAATTATCTACAACTAGTTGTCCACAGTTAGATGTACAGAAATAAATCGATAAATATTATCTTGACTCAATCCACGACCCAGTGTATACGTATCTCAGTATTGATCACAACTCAAACTATATATATTTTGGAATCAACCTCAACCCTGTATAGCTAACTCCAACATTCACATATAGAGTGTCTATGGTTGTTCCGAAATATATATAGATGTGTCGAAATGATAGGTCGAAACATTGTATACGTGTCAATGGTATCTCAAGATTACATAATATACAATACAAGTTGATTAAGTTATGGTTGGAATAGATTTGTTACCAATTTTCACGTAGCTAAAATGAGAAAAATTATCCAATCTTGTTTTACCCATAACTTCTTTATTTTAAATCCGTTTTGAGTGAATAAAATTGCTATGGTTTCATATTGAACTCTATTTTATGAATCTAAACAGAAAAAGTATAGGTTTATAGTCAGAAAAATAAGTTACAAGTCGTTTTTGTAAAGGTAGTCATTTCAGTCGAAAGAACGACGTCTAGATGACCATTTTAGAAAACATACTTCCACTTTGAGTTTAACCATAATTTTTGGATATAGTTTCATGTTCATAATAAAACTCATTTTCTCAGAATAACAACTTTTAAATCAAAGTTTATCATAGTTTTTAATTAACTAACCCAAAACAGCCCGCGGTGTTACTACGACGGCGTAAATCCGGTTTTACGGTGTTTTTCGTGTTTCCAGGTTTTAAATCATTAAGTTAGCATATCATATAGATATAGAACATGTGTTTAGTTGATTTTAAAAGTCAAGTTAGAAGGATTAACTTTTGTTTGCGAACAAGTTTAGAATTAACTAAACTATGTTCTAGTGATTACAAGTTTAAACCTTCGAATAAGATAGCTTTATATGTATGAATCGAATGATGTTATGAACATCATTACTACCTTAAGTTCCTTGGATAAACCTACTGGAAAAGAGAAAAATGGATCTAGCTTCAACGGATCCTTGGATGGCTCGAAGTTCTTGAAGCAGAATCATGACACGAAAACAAGTTCAAGTAAGATCATCACTTGAAATAAGATTGTTATAGTTATAGAAATTGAACCAAAGTTTGAATATGATTATTACCTTGTATTAGAATGATAATCTACTGTAAGAAATAAATATTTCTTGAGGTTGGATGATCACCTTACAAGATTGGAAGTGAGCTAGCAAACTTGAAAGTATTCTTGATTTTATGAAACTAGAACTTTTGGAATTTATGAAGAACACTTAGAACTTGAAGATAGAACTTGAGAGAGATCAATTAGATGAAGAAAATTGAAGAATGAAAGTGTTTGTAGGTGTTTTTGGTCGTTGATGTATGGATTAGATATAAAGGATATGTAATTTTTTTTCATGTAAATAAGTCATGAATGATTACTCATATTTTTGTAATTTTATGAGATATTTCATGCTAGTTGCCAAATGATGGTTCTCACATGTGTTAGGTGACTCACATGGGCTGCTAAGATCTGATCATTGGAGTGTATATACCAATAGTACATACATCTAAAAGCTGTGTATTGTACGAGTACGAATACGGGTGCATACGAGTAGAATTGTTGATGAAACTGAACGAGGATGTAATTGTAAGCATTTTTGTTAAGTAGAAGTATTTTGATAAGTGTATTGAAGTCTTTCAAAAATGTATAAATACATATTAAAACACTACATGTATATACATTTTAACTGAGTCGTTAAGTCATCGTTAGTCGTTACATGTAAGTGTTGTTTTGAAACCTTTAGGTTAACGATCTTGTTAAATGTTGTTAACCCAATGTTTATAATATCAAATGAGATTTTAAATTATTATATTATCATGATATTATCATGTATGAATATCTCTTAATATGATATATATACATTAAATGTCTTTACAACGATAATCGTTACATATATGTCTCGTTTAAAAATCATTAAGTTAGTAGTCTTGTTTTTACATATGTAGTTCATTGTTAATATACTTAATGATATGTTTACTTATCATAGTATCATGTTAACTATATATATATCCATATATATGTCATCATATAGTTTTTACAAGTTTTAACGTTCGTGAATCACCGGTCAACTTGGGTGGTCAATTGTCTATATGAAACATATTTCAATTAATCAAGTCTTAACAAGTTTGATTGCTTAACATGTTGGAAACATTTAATCATGTAAATATCAATCTCAATTAATATATATAAACATGGAAAAGTTCGGGTCACTACATTCTAGACGTACTTACTATGGGTATATACCAATAGGAACTAGCATGGGATTCTACTCTTGATTATGTCATGCATGACTAATCAATTTTAAATTCTACCATGAACTAGTCAACTAACTAGAACTCCTTTTAACCCCACTCACCACTCACCACTTACCACTTACCACTCATCATTCACTCCATTTCACTTCCAATTCTCTTTCTAATTCTCTCTCAACACACACACACACACTCTCTCTCTCTCTCTCTCTCTCTCTCTCTTATGAACGAATTTTTCCAGTTGCTAATCACCATCTTCATCAAAAATTACTTCAAGAATCAAGCTATAATCATCTTAGGAAGAACACTTCAAGAACACTTCGAAAATCCTTTCAAGTTTACTAGTTTACTTCCAAGCCTTCTAATCCATTCCAAGTAATCATCTAAGATCAAGAAACCTTTGTTATTTACAGTAGGTTATCTTTCTTATTCAAGGTAATATTCATATTCAAGCTTTGATTCAATTTCTATAACTATAACTATCTTAATTCGAGTAATAATCTTACTTGAACTTGTTTTGTGTCATGATTCTATTTCAAGAACTTCCAAGCCATCAAAGATCCTTTGAAGCTCAAGTTATTTTTCATCATTTCCAGTAGGTTTACCTACTAAACTTGAGGTAGTAATGATGTTCATAACATCATTCGATTCATATATGCATAACTATCTTATTCGAAGATTTGAACATGTAATCACTAGAACATAGTTTAGTTAATTCTAAACTTGTTCGCAAACAAAGTTAATCCTTCTAACTTGACTTTTAAAATCAACTAAACACATGTTCTATATCTATATGATATGCTAACTTAATGATTTAAAACCTGGAAACACGAAAAACACCGTAAAACCGGACATACGCCGTCGTAGTAACACCGAGGGCTGTTTTGGTTTGGATAATTAAAAACTATGATAAACTTTGTTTTAAAAGCTATTCTTCTGGGAAAATGATTTTTCTTATGAACATGAAACTATATCCAAAAATTATGGTTAAACTCAAAGTGGAAGTATGTTTTCCAAAATGGTCATCTAGACGTCGTTCTTTCGACTGAAATGACTACCTTTACAAAAACGACTTGTAACCTGTATTTCTGACTATAAACTTATACTTTTTCTGTTTAGATTCATAAACTTAAGTTCAATATGAAACCATAGCAACCTGAAACACTCAAAACGGATTTAAAACGAAAAAGTTATGGGTAAAACAAGATTGGATAATTTTACTTGTTGTAGCTACGTGAAAATTGGTAACAAATCTATATTAATCATATCCTAGCTAACTTATATTGTATTATACATGTATTCTAATATATTATGTAATCTTGGGATACCATAGACACGTATGCAAAGGTTTTGACATATCATATCGAACCATCTATATATATTATTTGGAACAACCATAGACAGTCTATATGCAGTAATGTTGGAGTTAGCTATACAGGGTTGAAGTTGATTCCAAAAATATATATACTTTGAGTTGTGATCTAGCCTGAGACGTGTATACACTGGGTCGTGGATTGATTCAAGATAATATATACCGATTTATTTCTATACATCTAACTATGGACAACTAGTTGTAGGTTACTAACGAGGACAGCTGACTTAATAAACTTATAACATTAAAACGTATTAAAAATGTTGTAAATATATTTTGAACATACTTTGATATATATGTACATATTTGTTATAGGTTCGTGAATCGACCAGTGGCCAAGTCTTACTTCCCGACGAAGTAAATATCTGTGAAAGTGAGTTATAGTCCCACTTTTTAAATCTAACATTTTTGGGATGAGAATACATGCAGTTTTATAAATTTTTACAAAATAGACTCAAGTACGTGAAACTACATTCTATGGTTGAATTATTAAACCGAATACGCCCCTTATTTAGTCTGGTAATCTAAGAATTAGGGAACAGACACCCTAATTGAAGCGAATCCTAAAGATAAATTTATTGGGTTCAACAAACCCCATCCAAAGTACCGGATGCTTTAGTACTTCGAATTCATCATGTCCGAAGGGAGTCCCGGAATGATAGGGGATATTCTATATGCATCTTGTTAAGGTCGGTTACCAGGTGTTCACCATATGAATGATTTTTATCTCTATGTATGGGATGTTTATTGAAATATGAAATCTTGTGGTCCATTATTACGATTTGATAAATATATAGGTTAAACCTATAACTCACCAACATCTTTGTTGACGTTTAAAGCATGTTTATTCTCAGGTGATTATTAAGAGCTTCCGCTGTTGCATGCTAATATATGGACAAGATTTGATGTCAGCATGTTTGTATAATATTGTTTAAAACTGCATTCGAGATTTATTTTGTTGTAACATATTAATATTGTAAACCAATATGTATTGGTAGTGTGTAAGTGTGATATTTTTAGATTATCATTTCTGGATAATCTAGGTGGTGTCCTTTTAACCTTGTCGATAAAATAAAGGTTATGGTTTGTTTTTAAAAACGAATGCAGTCTTTGAAAAACGTCTCATATAGAGGTCAAAACCTCGCAACGAAATCAATTAATATGGAACGTTTATAATCAATATGAACGAGACATTTCATGTTTTTGTCTAAAAATAATTAAATTGGGACGAAAGAGAGTAGTATATATAGTCACTCAAAAAATGTTATTTGTTGTGTTTTATATGTCGCATTTCACGAAATAGTGCATCATCAATTTTGCACTTTTTAAAAAAATGGACATAGTATGGTGTTGATTTTCTGTCAATTATTTTTTTTAGTGTATATATATATATATATATATATATATATATATATATATATATATATATATATATATATATATATATATATATATATATTGATTTTTCTTAGTTTTCAATTAATAAAATATATAATATAATATAAAATGATGCCACTTTTTTTTTAACAGCGATTGGGATCACCCGAGGGGGACTTTACCACCCGTTACGATCATCTCCCATTTCGACTATGCCGATGCAGCGATAATAACCCCGCCCACATCGCTGCCTGGGAGGAAACCTTGAAACCGATCCAAGGGCACGGCCAAGTAAAACCCCCTCCCCTTTACCCCCCAAACGATATGGGAAATGTGCCATGAGTGGATACTTTTTGGCAGAGATGAAATTGTGTTTTTTAATATGTAGCCCACGGGGTTCGAACTCATGACCTCCCTAAAGGAAGCAGACCACCAACCGCTGAACCACATCACAACTTCATAACGATACCACTTTTTGGATCTGGTAAACTAAATATCACTTTGTGAATTATTAAATATGAACGAATAAACAACCTCATGTGTTGTGTTGTTTGATAGTGTTGACTGTTTTTTTTTAATGCAATAGATAGTTATAGTTATGTGTTGTTTGTTTGACGTGTTTAGACTTATTTTATTTGCCAGTAAAATGTGTTTATACTTTGTTAGTGAGACCGTTTGCTCTGATTTTGATGTCCAGTCGCTTGTTTGCCTAGGTTTGAATTTTCTTTTATATATGTTGTAATTGTTAAGTATTTTTTAGAAAAATATATAATGTTTGTGTCAATAAAATAAAAGAGTTATCTAAATATAGTCTTAAGAGTTATGTTTAAAAAATAAATTGAAAAATAAACATGATCGTGCATGTATTTTATGATGCTCGGCGTGAAACCTAAAAATATGCCCCGTTGCTTTAGCTATTATTTTGTACTCCGTAGTATTTTGACTAGAATTCTTCCTTCGTTAATGCAATACTTTTTTTTTTTTTTTTTTTTTTTGTAATATCCATTGAATTGTTTTTTAATTGATAAACCAAACCTATCTGAACTAATATATCTTTTTTAAGCTAATGTAATGTAATTGTGATAAAGTACAATTAAATATAGAACTAAGATATTTACATATAAACTGTTGGTTAGTTATGAAACATAAAACGACATCGCAAAAATTATAACTTAACTAGTTAAAGACCCGCGAATTCGCGGGATTCTTTAAAGATTTTCTTATACTAAAGTAGATTCAGAGCTTATTTTATTGAGGATTGATTATTGATTATTACGTACTTGATTATTACACATTATTATATGTACAATATATGTGTTTATTTATACGTTTAAATTATGCAAATAAATATTTCCAGCATCGTAATATTGACTTGGGACACAGATATGATCTTAGTGAAGCCATCTCATTCTCGTTTTCATCACCTGATTCAATCAAAGTTGAAAAAATATTATATATTACATGAATTATCATATGATTAAACATTCCCTAACCCACACTAACTTGCCTAGCTTACCCACTGTTTATTTCAAGAAAGCTGCCTAGTCCAACGAATGTGGTACTATGAAGCATAGAGTAAACAATAGTTCTTTAAAAAAAGTCAAAACGCACATCGAAGGGCTATCTTATGGAATTACAAGCAATAACTCGAGACAATATAACTGATGTACATCCGTGTCAACAATTTTTTCATCACTGGCGGCAGCAAATCCATCATAACCTACACAACAAAAGAGCCATTTTTTAAACTCACTTGTGACCAGTTAAAGCTTTCGGCTATTCACTGGCGGCACCAAATCCATCATAACCTACAAAAGCAAAGAATCATTTTTTAAACTCACTTGTGACCCGTTAAAAGCTTTCGGCTGCAGGTTGGCGCAAGACCCCTAAAGAATTGTAAAGTTGAAATTTGAAAATAAATTCAAACCTGAGAAGTGATGCTCATGACTAACCATATCCTTAGAAAATTCCTTAGGATTTTGTCTTTGTGACAAGTCTGAGAGGTAAGTTAATACATCCAAACAACTCCTCATAGGCCTACTCTAAGTTCAACTAATTCTGAGATTTCACCTTTTTCAAAGTTTTTTTTTTTTTTTTTTGGATAAGGGGACTTTGCCTCGATAAAATTCAATAGAATAAAAAGATGGTTCAACTACAACGGGTATACCCAGGGCATTTTTAGTGAACAACAGAACACTTACAAGATAACAAACCTATGATGAAAAACTAAAAAAAAAAAACCAAACCCAAGACCTAGGTTAATGTACATCCCATCATCTAGTGATTTAAAACAAGATATAAATATCAAGACAATTACAATGCAAAAAAACAAATCGACACATCAAATGACCATATTTACCTTGAGTAGGCTGGAATCTTAAATACTTAAAATTTGAGGAGCTTAATGTACCCAGAAAAATAGCCCAGTCCCGCCTTGGCCCAACAACATCGATATATATCCTCGGCCCAATGATCATGCCAAGTAAGGACACGGCCCAAATGGAAAAGAATACACCCTTTATTATCCCTGGAAATCACCTTGAGCCCAGTACCAACACACTTATCCGCATAAAAATGACCAATGCAGACTTGGATTTTACACACAAAAATGAGATGAACAGCAACCAAATTATTAACGTTCAGGGTATAGAAGCAAGAATTTTGACTTACAAAAGTCAACTTGCCTTTAATCTTCAAAACATGCATACCTGTCCTAAACTGAGACCATCCCAAATTACCAAGAACAAAGCTAACAATCAAGCACACCCATGAATTAAACCAAAAAACACCTTCAGCAGCAGCAAGAACACCAATAATACACTAACTCAGTACCATCAACACAATTGTAACAGAACATAGCTCTAAAAATAATCATAACATCCATATCAAGAGGGTATATGCATATGCTATAAATAATTAATCCACCAAAGAAAAGATTATTGAACTTGTGCTTTTGAAGATAATTGCAGCCCATTGTATTAACATAAACATGATGTTTGAGTTGAAAATATTGATACAATAATTGAGAGATCATACACAAGGCAATATCTAAACTGAAAGTGAACTGCAGATTCCAGTCTTCTAGAAGGTTTATCATCAAATAACAGCAAGAATAAGAAATTCCAAACCATTTTTGACCCAAACCCGTTTTTTATGTAGTCACCCAACCCATATTGCATCCTCGAACTCAGATGGTTCGAAAATTGTTCAATGCGGTTAAAAGACGTAAGAGAGATACTTTAGGTCATAGACATAGGAAACTATTTAGTTAAAACCACAATTAGTACATGTTTATAAGGATAGTGAGTATCACACTTTGCAACCCGTAAAAGGAGGTAACAGGTAATGCTCAAACATATGATTTTTTTTTTTTTTTTTTTTGTCAATTTATTAGCGTGTGACCTTGTTTCATTAGCTAATAACATTTTCTATGTGAAGTTTTAATTTTTAGCTAATAACATTTTCTATGTGAAGTTTTAATTTTTCTTATGATAAGTAAGTGTGACCCATGACTGAATGTTCCTCTCATGTTATGTAATAAGTAAATATTGTACACATAAAGTAATCTAAAAAGGCACAACGTCAACAAATAGACAGATAAGTAGATACACCTTGCACAAATTGGGAGGACAAAGATTGCACTTATTAGGACGCATAGCCGAACCATGATAAGGAAATATCGTAAGCTTACCTTCTTTATCAGCACAAATCAGGTTTGTAATAATTTTCGAAAAAACAACCATAAACTCCGTGGTTTTACAAGATCGTTTCAATGAAGAACTGGTTAGCTAAACTAAGCACTTTTATATTACATCTAAACAGTCACACATCATCGTCATCATCATAAGTTCATAACAGCCATTTTAATACACGTTATTTTCCATGTTTTATACCATAAATATATATTTGATTATATGAATATTTTAAGATTGGCTACCAAAATCTTTATTTGAACTACATAATAAGTAAAAAAAAAACATTGAATAAATCAAGTTTGAGAGCTATAAGAATTTGAAAGCACATGCTCTTATGTAATTTTTAGAGCTATAAATGAATTAGTGTAATAAGCAGATAAGTTTCTTACTCACTGTTCCGCTTTGTACTTGTATCTTGATCATCGCCCTATTGAAATCGGTATTCAAGCAATTATCTCTTAAACCCTAATCTTTACCCCAAATCAACAATCGATTCAAAAAACCTAGAAGAAAGGGTAATCTTTCATCAGGATTAAAACCCTAACAATGAGTTTTGATACGAATTTGATTTTGGAGTAACATCGATGAATGATTTGATGTAGGAAAGCAGAACGGACGAACAGAACGATATTGAGTGGATATTGATTTGAGAGTAAATAAAGAAGAACTTGATTTTAGGGAGAAAATTAAAAATTAGAAACTTTGATGTAACTCAAATCGTATATGCCCCATTAACATCAAATCCTGAAATGCATAAAACTTTAAAAATTGTCAACCTACAAATGAATACAATAAAATTACATAAATCGAATGAAAAAAGAAAAATTCGTACCTCTGTCTGATGTTGTTTAACACGGATTTGTTCAATTATGGCATAAAAAGAGAGAAACATATGGAGAAGAAGACGCGTGAGAGGAATTGCCAATCAAGGATCAATTTCAATCGGATTCGATGATATCTGTTGGTTTTTCCATAATCGATGAATGAAATAAATGGGATAAAATTTGAAGCAAAAACCTAGAAGAAGAAAGGGTGTATTGGATATCCGATAGAATTGGTTTAAATGGGAGGGATATTGGATTAATATACTCTGCCAAATCTTTAGGATGGTTCAAATGAAGAATTAAAATTTTGGTCTAACATTCCTTAATTATAGGGTGCACTTAATTACTTGTTTAAAATTCAAATTTTAAATTGATATGGATTTATTTAAAAAGGGTATTATTGTACAACTTAGTAGGCAATTTCTAGATTAAGTAATGGTTTTGGAGGATTAATTTGAACCGTTAGATCAAAGGGTAGATAAAAGTCCAATGTTGATCTAATGGTGATTAAAGGATAGATTAGGAAGACTTATTTCTTAATAAAAGTTCTCTTTTAAGGTATAGTAAGATAGATAAATAGATAGATATATTGAGCTCTTGATTGTATCAAATAAATTAAGTATCGAAACAACTTCACCTCAAAATGGTGCTAACAATAGCTAATGGGATTTTCAATTAGCACACCCACTGTCCTTTTTAATACTTGATGTTTACATGAAATGGTGCTATTGATTTCCTTATTCTGTTCGACAACTCGGACGAAGATCAAGTTTCGTAGTCAGTCTATACAAACGGATAATATCAAGTTTAAGACGTTCCTATGGGCCACCAATCTCAACTATTACAATGGCGTTCACTCGTACGTTTGGGAGCACAATCCGTTTTTTATGCTTTTAAATTTAATCAATTTGTATCGTTAAGTTGTATTTCAATTTAGACCGAGCTCGTCTCCGTCATTGTAACTTGTATTGTATCTTCATTGTTTTGATGAAGATCCTTCCATTTAATACAATTCAATTTTTCGCCTTAAAAAAAAAAAAAAAATTCACCTCAAAAGTTTTTAGTTAAAAGTATTCAAACATGTCTGTCACACTATTGACCAGAAGTTCCCTAATGTTACCGTTTCTAAAGTTCTCTGACTTGGTAACCGTGCCTTTCTAATCCTCATCGGAAAATTTGCTCCTCCTCCCTGCACCGCCACCAACAACCGCTCTTCGCACCTACCTTTCAATTCTCCCTCACCTGCAATTAATACCTTTACTTATAAGTAACCTTTTCCTTCTACAACCATGCCTTTGTCATGTCCTTCAATTCCAGAAAACCCTAACGGTGTGCAATCGACACCGGTCACACCGTCCACAATCTCGCCGTTTACTCGTCATCCCACTCAGCCACTTACCTTCGGTGATTTTCTGCACCCTGAGTTCACCAATTCGCTGTCTGAAGACGATTCTCCTCCTGGTTTTTCGAAGTCGGGTCGTAAGGCCGGTAGAAATTCTGGCGAAAACCCTAATAATGATGGTCCCGGGCCACAACATCAGCGTGCTATATTCATTGGTAGGATTGGGAAAACGGTTACTAGACAGATGCTTGAATCCACTTTCGGTAAATTTGGGTCGCTAATGGAGGTCAAGTTTTGGATGGCTAGAAGGTACTCGTTCATCTCTTATGTTGATGCTAAAGACGCGCAGGTTGCTGTTTCCTCAATGAATGGCTCCTGCTTTTTTGGTCGGCCAATTTATGTGGGATGGCCGAGGAACGCCAACAGATGGGTTATTGGACGCAATCGAGCTCCCGTGAGGTCTAAACTTCGATGTAAGATATTCCCCCAATCCAACGATCACCAAATTGTTGCGGTTTTCTGTCTTGCTGATTGATTCGGTCCCAATCATGGACAATAAGGTTTCAAGTTTTTTAATTTCGTCTAGGGTACAAGTGTCTCTTATCTCTAAGTTTGGGTTGTATGGGTGTATATGTGTTTGTGGCGATCTTGACAGCTTTAATAACTTGATTTGTGCTGGTGCTTCTGATTTTGCTCTTGTTGTACCGTTTGAACCGCTTGCAAGTTCCTACTTTTGGTTCGCTTGGGTTGAGATCTCTGGGGTTCCCGTGACGTGTGCATCCAAGGAGAATGCTACCATCGTGGGGGGATTATTTGGCGAGGTTATTTCAGTAGCAAAAGCTACTTCAGATTTGGGTAATGTATGCTCTTTATTTACCTTTATTAAATCTGTTAATGCTAGACATATCCATGATACGGTTGAGGTGGAGGTTGAGGATGAGATGCATTCTGATCGTACTTTAGTTAATGTTTGGGTTTCTGAGTTGTCTGTTTTTTCGTCTTTAAATTGTATCTTGTCTGACTCTTTTGATCAAAATTTGCTTTTGTCTACTAATAGATTTGTGCTGTCGAATATTTCTTTGTGGTTTACACCTAAGCATGTTGTTGGTCATAAGTCTGCGAATGGTAATGTTCATGAGCTTGGTTCAAAGGCTGATCTGAATCTGGATGGTAATCCTGAGTCATTGTTGCCTTCTACTTCGATTTCTGTGAAGAGTAACGGTTTGGGTTTGTAAGCTAATGGGGTTGAATTGCGGCTTGGGTCGATAGATGTGGGGTCTCTCTCTGCATCTGATGTTTTACCGAGTAATGAGCCCGTTTTAGAACAAACAAAGATTGTGGATGATGGGGCGGTTAGGGCTCAATTAATCGAGGAAAATGTTTTTGAGGGTGATAGTTGTGTTAGTATATCCGTGCCTAAACCTTCATTTGTAGAAAGACTTAATAGTGCTATGAAGGATAAGAAAAAGAAGCAGGTGGTAGAGTCGGGAGGGCGTCTTGTTGATAATAAAAATGATAAACCTACACCGATTTTAATTGGGCGAAGTGGTAGACTTTATTGTGATTGTGTATTACCTTCTTGTGTCGGATTTTGCAAAGCTTGGTTCTTGTTAAATAGATGTGTGTCTAAAGCGCTTCTTGAGTTCATTAAGAAGGATTCGAGAACGAAGGGGAAAGAAACATCTGAGGAGGGTTCGTTTTCTCTAAAAGATAGTGTAGAAGATCTTGATTGTGGAGAGGCGATACAAAAACTTTTTATGAATGCTAAGGATGGGTGCCCTTCAGACAGTGACCAAAAAGGTTTTTTTCATGAGTTTGTGGATCAAGGATTTCCTTGGGTTCCCGGAACCCGAATTGGTAGTTCTTCTTCCAACATCACCTCGTATAACATCAAATCACGGAAGGGTAAAGGGCTACATATCGACAAAGTTGACGGGTTTACAAATCGTCCGGATAGAAGGAACGGTAAAAAAACCCTCTTAGTTTGTGATTTCTTTGTTTGTGTTTTTGTTGTTTGGCTTTTAGATTGCTAGTGTTTTTGTTGGTATTTTGCTGGCTTTTTGTGGTAGTTGTAAGGGTTGTATATTTTTATTTGTGTATGATGCGGTTGTGGTTGTGATTGTGCTCGGTTGAAGTTAACGTCGGCCTATGACGTTTACTTGTTTCGAGTCGTCCGGTTGTGTCTTCTCGTTGGTGTATCGGTTTGGATTTTCATTTTTCGATGAAGATCCCGTTATTTATAGTATTCGTTATTTTTGCAAAAAAAAATAAAATAAAAAAAAAAAAAAAAGTTTTTAGTTTATTTACTAGAAAAACTAATTATAAAGAAAACAACTTCATAGTGTATTATTTTAAGAAGTCCAAAAGTGTAAGGAGTAATTCTATATATTGAATTGTAGTGGAGGATTTAAAGTGACAAATAATAATAAAGTCAAAATCACATTAAGTGACAACTTTTCACCATCTATCTATCTATCTATATCTATAAATCTATCTATAATCTATAAATCTTCTATAATCTATCTATCTATCTATCTATAAACATGTATAAAATAAATCCTAGGTGTCACTCCTTAATCACAAGTGCTGACGTGTCAGCTGCTTAATCCACCACTAATTATAGTGTGCGTGTCCTTAATCACTCCTTACCCACAAGTGCTGACGTGTCAGCTGCTTAATCCACCACTAATTATAGTGTGCGTGTTTAATCAGGCAAATGAACAAGGGTCGTTCACAATTCTAGGGTTTCAGTTTGTCTTTTACATTCCACAAAATAGACGCCTCTTCTTCCTCTCCAATTTTCTACACTTTTCATCTGCAATTCCTCTACAATTTTCAACAATAATCATTTAAAGATACATGAATTTTTGTTGATGATCGCCATCTACGATGTTGAAGAAGACATAATTGGCACCGCATCGATGTTTTAGGGATGATTCACAGTTTTTTCATCAATTGATCGAAGGTTTCTAAAAAGGTTGTGATTAACATCGAATTGATCAAATTGATTTTTGGTATGTTTCTTGACTTCATTTTAAATCGTTTTGTTTTTTTTATTTTACATGTTTGTGATTAACGACTTCCAATAAAAAATTTATGGAGTTATCTTACATGTTTTTGAGTAACTCTAAATGATTTTAGGTATCATTTTTTGTTTATCTGGTGATTCATCGAATTGGTTTACTTTTCAACGAAACTATGAACTTCCGGGCTACAAGGAACTGTTTTGATGCGATTCACTCTACATAATATCATTCAAGGAAGGTGGTTATTGCTCCTTTTAACATTTAATTATGAAAATCATTGGTTTATCTCGATATATAAAACTGTAATTCATGCGGAACGACTAAAATCAAGTTTATTTCTAATGATTATAAATGATAGATGATTGGTTTCATTGAATGAATGATCGTACATTCTGTATCTAAACGATTGGTATTTTGTTGTGAAATTAAAACCACTATGGTATACATATAAAGATTTCTTTTTGTCTACATCCCCCTCATACTATTTTGGTATTCAAAATCTATGAATCAAACTTTTGGTACTATGTTGACTGTATAGTGTGCTTAGTGAATTTCTTTTGTGAATTGAAAGGATCAAATACATAGATTTGTATTGATCTAATAATAACTTTTTTGTTAATATATAAGATAAATCATAAATGTATGATTCATAGATTTAATCTATCCAATTCCTATGGTTCAACTTTTTGAGGTCAGACTACTTTAAACAAACTGTTGTTGTTTATCTTAATATTTTTTTTACAATGGGTGTTTTTGATCATCATTATAAAGTCACAAATATCAAATGCCCATGTTTCGAAAGTTGGCATATATGACTATTAATGTTAATTGTGGATCATGGCTTGATGATTATGGCCACTTACGATGGACTTCTTGATACATCGGGGTCTTCACGTCCCGTATAAATTTTTTCATCATATTATATACATTTACCTGTTTATATACATTTTCTGGCTATTATTAATATTGTGTGCAGTCAGTTATACCATATCCGAACAAATAGAATGCATACATGTCCTGTATGCATCGGTTGCCTAAGTTCGGGTATATGACTGTAGTTGTTAATTGTGGTTCATGGCTTGATTTTGGTTAGTTTTTATAATAGAATATAATTACTTAATTTAGTACATGTTTGTTTGTATCTTTGTGTCTTTTGACCCATGCATTTCTTTGGTTTTGTGGAGATGAAGCACTTTTTTTTATCATATAACCAAGATTAATCAAAGTAATTGTATCCATTAGTTCCAGTGTCACATTAAATGATTTCAAAAAATTTCTTATATATGCATTTTTGTGCTTTGGGGAAAAGGACTCCTATCATTCTTTACAAGCTGCCCAAATTGTCATGTTGGGTCATCAGTAATTAAACATATGTCATAAGTGTAGGTTAATAAGGTTAATGGAGTTAATGCAACAACAGATAATTCATCTTCATGGTTCATATCTTACTCATCCTTATAATATTATACATGTCCCATATTATTTCTTCTTTTTTATTTATGTTACTGATTGGAGCTACAAATTATTCAGATTGCGAATGTACCACAAGTTAAATTTAACTTCACCTTGTGGTGAGTTTGGCTATGGTCTTTTTTTTTTTTTTTCCCTTCTATGGGCTCACCATCATTTGTTATTACTCCGGTTAGGTCGGGCTCACCATTGTTTGCTTTTACTTTTGCTGATGATAATATTAACTTTTACAGGGACCCGATATAAAGCATGTAGGCGAAACATTCAAAAATTTCCGAACTTTTTACAACATTGCAGTCTGCAGTTAGGCTGAAATGATCAATACTTTCCCATGATGGCTAATGAAACTTGTGTTGAAAGTGTACAACGCGGATGGACGGTTGGTTGTTGGTTGGGGTTATGGCGATCATATGGTGAATAGATTAGAAAGGCAAAGAATATTTTGTCTACACAAGTTGCGATTAAAACTTTTATAGTACACGTGTCACGTACATATCCTTCAAGCATAACTAAATTATAATTTTCTTTTTTATAGTCGTGTAACGCACGGGTTTGGAACCTACAGGTAATAATGATTATATACAGGTAATAACACGATTATATGGTCAGGTGATGCATTGTTGAGCAGGGCTATATTTACAGGGAAACATTGTTGAATATGGTGAAGAACACGTTCTTGGTGATGAAACGGGTATAATTTTGGGGCTTCATGGGCGGGTCTATATACATAAACTTCCAGGATAGACTCCAAACGTGTAGTATTTTTCTGACTATGAATATCAACGACTTAATAATGCTTTAAACTATAATGTTCATAGAAGTTTCACGTTGTGTATGTTTGAACCTTCTGGGCAGACGTGTGTTGGTGTAGTTGAGTTGATTTTGACTTCACAGAAAATAAAGTATGCTACAGAGGTTGATACAAGTTGATACAGTCTGCAGAGCACTTGAGGTTGGTTCTCCCTATTGTTACTTTATATGCTTTTATGATTAAAGTTGGACAACATAGACAGGTTAGATTACGAAATGGAAGGGTCGTTGTTTTATGAGTTAAAAGTTAAAACAGATCTTTGTGTCAAATATGACTACTAAAACTTTTCATATTTTCAGTAACAATTAAATTTATTATTATATAAATTGATGGTCAACCTATGAAGTATGGAGTTTGGAAGAATTTTGAGCGTGCATAATTTGCTTCCGTATTACTTTAGAAGTTAATGGTAGGTACCCCACCCCTTTATTGCTTTTAAAGAATTAAAGAACTATAATTAGAATGCGAGCATTAAAAATTGAACTGTTGTCTATAATACAAAATCATTAAGATATTGTGTTCATAATCCGATGTGAGAAGCAATTGAACCGCTGCCACATATAAATAATCTTGATAGTGGAGTTTAGAGTTTAAATTATTTGAGATTGTATATGCTACTGGTTGTAGAATTAAAAGGTTGAAGTTATATTTTTGGTTTGTTCAATGGTACATGTGTTATTTGTAAATGCAGATGGATGATGAATTTGGTTTCTATATGCTTTGCATTTTCAAACAAACTTGGCGCGGTAGCAACTTGAAGATGATGGAATTGACTATGAACTATTCAGAGTTACATTGTAATTGTATTCATTATTAACGTTTACAATATTAATCATTTCTATACATTTATTTTCTTTACAAATGTTATCAATACTTAAGAGTTTCTTAATTCTAATTGTATACTGCAGCTACACAATCTCAAAACAAACGTCTTCAAATTCTATTTTTTAGAGCTGTCGTGCAACGCACGGGCTCTTAAATCTAGTAGTCATATAAAACTCTAAAATGACGATGTCATCATTAAGTTAATTATACTTTAATTTTTATAATGATGATATCACAACTATATATTAATTTAATTAAAAAAATAATGCGAAATCTTTTATAGAAGGAAATACTAATCTCTCTTAAATTGTAATTTTAATAATCTAAAAATTTTTAAAAGGCTACGACAAGTTTCTTAGTCAAACGAGTCATTAAAATAAATGACTTTAGCATTTACATTAACTTAATACCTAAAACATATCATTAAATTGTTTCGTTTAAACAAACCCGTGATTTCACGGGTCATTTTACTAGTTCCTTTTAATCGTCTTCTTCCGCTCAACTTGTACATAGAAACTCTTTTTTGAACAGAGTACGGCATCACTCAATGAGGACTTAACCACTTACGCGTTCATCTTCCACAATTGCATAACCCGCCTCCAACTGCTGCCCAAGAGGAAACCGAGCCCAATTTGAGGGCATAGGCGGTAAAACCCCCACCCACTGCCCCTGCAATGCGATGTGCGAAAGGCACCCTTGGGTGAAATTCAAGGGTAAAGGGCAACCTTGTGTGCAATGTTGCACCCCATGGGAGTCGAACTCCTGACTTCTCGCTAAGAGATGTAGACCACTATCACATAATCTACAACAGTTTCACACATAGAAACTCTACTAGACTCTGTGAAAATAAAATAAAATATTCTTATTTTTGCTTGCAAATTAGTTCAATCATTAAACAAAACCTAATCACTAATCACAATATGTGTTACATTGCTATAATCATTTAAAGTTATCGGATATATAATAGTGTAAACCAAAAATTTGATGCCCCAATATTCTTATTCTTGATGTCCGGTGTCATTACACACTCTGCCTGGCACTAAGGCCGGCCCTGATCACACACTGATACGTAAATTATTTATATATGTGATCATAATTTATAGGTTAATATAATGATCAATAATTTTTATAACATATGCATCTTAATTTGATTAATCACATCAGCGAACATGTATAATTAGTTTATGAAATGATAAGATTTTATATTAATTTATAAATAACTGGCACAACGAACGGTTATCTAAATTAATGTATAAGCTTAAGTAGTACCATTTTACACTGTTGTTTTTGTTGTTGGTGCTGGTGCTTGTGACAACTAAAGATATGGTGGGAGATAGTAAGGATGTTAAATTGACTAAGTGTGAGGGGTGGGGTTGAGAAAGAACTCAAAGGTAAGCGACATGAGGATGTAACCCTGAGTATATCTATGAGTAAATTATACAATCGGGTTCACAAGGTTGTGTCTGAAAAGAATGAGCATTTAAGAAACCGTTTAGTTTCAAACCTATCAAAGAATGAGAAGGCAAAAAAGCAAGATTTTTGTGAAGACTCGAATGTCTGGTTACTATCGATGATTGGCGGTGGTGTTGATTCTGGCGGTGGTTCCCAATGAATTAAGAAGGGAAGAACCTACTACCCCGACATTAGTTGAGTTCGGGAGTGAGTTGAGTGTAAGAATCGTTAATACACTTGCACAAGTACCATTGCACGGTATTGTATTTGTTACTTTTATTTGTTTTGTATATAGTTTTTTTTAATAAATTGGGTTGCTGCAACAGTTGACACGTGTGCCCGAATGATCATCACTCGACTTTTCATGGTTTCTCGCTTTTCGACTCTCGCTGTGGGAACGTCTTCGCTCCCTCTTACTTTTTCCCCTCTCGATTTAACGTTTTTTGATTTCATGTAATCGAGGGCATCACATGATCTTAAATGTGGGGGAGAATTCTCGTGGGTTTCTGTACACTTGACATGAGTTGGTCCTTGAATGTTAGTTACATGTGACATGCTAAATATCCGCATAATTTTATTTCCTTCCTTTGGATGTTAGTTACCCAGTTGTTAGCACCCATTATACGTCCTAGAAACAACTAGTTACCATAAAAACCTTAACCTATCTAGGAATAACCCATAAACTAATTTTCCATTCCAAACCCTATTTTTGAAAGTTTAAATTCTTAGTCAAAATTATGTCTTTTCATTAAACTACTTTTAACATTAATCGGACTACTCTTGATTACGAGATCGGACTACATGTTAATGATAGGAAGTAAACGCCAATATGTGCGAAATTGTGCACTATTAGCCGTTATCATAGGGCATAGTATGAAATGATCCACTGTGGAAGCTAAAAGAGCCTCAATGAGGGCCATCTTACAATAATGGGAATTAAATTAGAAGGATTTGGCTTTTCTCTTTCTTTGATTGTGTTGAACAAATGGCTTGTTGTATCTGTCACACAGATTTGGGTTTTGCCTTTGATTGTGTTGATTTGGGTTTTGTCTTTGATTGTATTGAAAAAATGACTTGTTTAATAAATTTAGTTTAGGGTTTATTGTTTGATGAAATTTTGAAAGAAGTGGTGCGAGACTTGGTAAGAAAAAGAAATGAATAGGTGAAGAGGAGAATATGAAGTCAAATGACAATAATACCCTCATGTGCGTGGCACGCATCATGAATTAACTTAAAAAATTAAAGAATGTAACGAAAATGGACTATCCGCGTAAAATGTGCAAACTTCTGGACTATCCAGTTAAAAAAATCGGGTTTGAACTATCCGTGCAATATTTAGCAAACCACAAAGACATTCCATGTAATTTTGTCGTTGTCTAATGATAGTCTTAAGAGTTATACTTAAGAAAATTAACTACAACATAAAAATTGTAACTTGAAGTTAGTGAGGTATATCTAAAGTAGTTTTTAAAAATGTACAAATATTCTAAGGCGAAGGCGACGTTTGATGCTAGCATTTCAAATCTCATGTGATTTGTAATAACAAGGGAATTAAAATATGAGAATTGAAATCCTATTGTATGTTTGGTTCAAGGGTTTCAAATCCCGAGATTAGGAATGGCGCCCACGGGTAACGGGTACAGGTTTTATATACCCGCGACCTGCCCGTCGCGTTGTTTTTTTGCTCCTTGAGACCCGTTACCCGCCCGCGGGTAAAAAAATTTCGCTCATGCCCGTGACGTGCGGATACTCATGACCCACGGGTAAACCCGCGGGTATAATAATATACAACTTCGTTAATTCTCTTTTTGAAAAGTTAGATAATTTTATTAATTATGAACTATATGTACAAGCTACATGTGTAAAATGACGTGAAAATCAAGTTTTTTACTAATATGTAATATTATATTTTTAATCATTATTGCATTACAAGTAAAATTATTTTTAAATTTGACAATTATATATATAGATTCGCGGGTAAATTAAAAAAAGTCTCATGAATTAGCGGATCGGGTTTTACCCGCGACTGGTAATATGTACCCGCGACCCGCCCGTGACCCGTCCGCGGGTATAATTTTTTACCCGTACCCGTGCCTGCGGGTAGGATTTAATGGTTTTACCCGCCCATCACGAATCGGGTACCCGCGGGTCACGGATTTTTTCTTGCCCATTGCCATCGCTACCCGAGATATATAAAATGTAAAATGTAGCAAGTCATGGGCGGAGCTACTTGATGAGCGCTGATGGCATGGGCCACCAATCAATTAGGCTGAAAACTGTGATATGTTAGGTATAAATGATACCATGGATCTAATACTTTCCACACATTTCAATTATTCGGTGCACTCAATTTAAATCTGGCCCATAACTATAAATATTAGAATATTTATGTCAGCCCAAAGAATATAACATGACAGCCCAAACACATATGTTAAAGTTATACTCTTGACATTATAATGCCTATTGGCTTGTAAGGAAGAAAAAAAAAAATGGAAATGGCTACATTTGCGAGTCTTCTGAGCATTTAATTATGCCAATTTTGTAACAACGTGTTGGCTTAACTTGTAACGATGTGTAGGTAGTTGGGACTGAAAAACATTTTACGTCTATAAGTTATTTAATTTAACTCTGGTTTTTGCTTGTTGCAATTATAGATCATATTAACGATAAAAATAATGCATAATGTGTTAAAAGATAACTCAGTTTGGACTTGATTATAGTCCGGTAATCAAATCTTACGAGTCGATAAATTTTGATATTCTTTTATGCCACTGGTCATGTAAAATTCTAGTTTCGCTACTGGATGACATTTGATCAGATTGGTACGGATGGATTGATTCATTTGTTAAATTAACCCCCTCCTTTATATATTGTAAACCGCATATTAATAATTGTACAACAAAACAAGTTTCTTTAGAACTCAAACCTACAGTTTAACATACATAGTACTAAAATTATGCATTCAAAGATCCAAAAAAGAAAACAAATTAGGATATGCAACCTTCATAGTAAATTGCAAAGATCATTGATCGTGTAGTGATGGAAGTTGTTATAGTATCATGTTGAGCGACTAATTACAAACAAACCGTTAAACCCAAGGCCCCAAACCATGTTTAGCTAATTAAAACTCACAAATGTTAAGTTTAAAAGTAAGTTTTCGCCAGTCACCATACCACCAATGGCGAAGCTTATTGAGGGCAGGGGAGTGAAATGTCCCGTTCATATTGATTATAAACGTTCCATATTAATTGATTTCGTCGCTAGGTTTTGACCTCTATATGAGACGTTTTTCAAAGACTGCATTCATTTTTAAAACAACCATAACCTTTATTTTATCGATAAAGGTTTAAAAAGCATTACGTAGATTATCAAATAATGATAATCTAAAATATACCGTTTACACGACCATTAAATAATAGTTTACAATAAGAATATATTACATCAAAAATAAGTTTCTTGAATGCAGTTTTTACATAATATCATACAAGCATGGACTCCAAATCTTGTCCTTATTTTAGTATGCAACAGCGGAAGCTCTTAATAATCACCTAAGAATAAACATGCTTAAAACGTCAACAAAAATGTTGGTGAGCTATAGGTTTAACCTATATATTATCAAATCATAATAATAGACCACAAGATTTCATATTTCAATATACATCCCATACATAGAGATAAAATTCATTCATATGGTGAATACCTGGTAACCGACATTAACAAGATGCATATAAGAATATCCCCTATCATTCCGGGAAATCCTTCGGACATGATATAAACGAATTCGAAGTACTAAAGCATCCGGTACTTTGGATGGGGTTCGTTAGGCCCAATAGATCTATCTTTAGGATTCACGTCAATTAGTAGATCGGTTTACTAATTCTTAGGTTACCAAGCAAAAGGGGCATATTCGGCTTCGATCATTCACCCATATAATGTAGTTTCAATTACTTGTGTCTATTTCGTAAAACATTTATAAAACTGCATGTATTCTCATCCCAAAATATTAGATTTTAAAAGTGGGACTATAACTCACTTTCACAGATTTTTACTTCGTCGGGAAGTAAGACTTGGCCACTGGTCGATTCACGAACCTATAACAAATATGTACATATATATCAAAGTATGTTCAAAATATATTTACAACATTTTTAATACGTTTTACTGTTTTAAATTTATTAAGTCAGCTGTCCTCGTTAGTAACCTACAACTAGTTGTTCACAGTTAGATGTACAGAAATAAATCGATATATATTATCTTGAATCAATCCACGACCCAGTGTATACACGTCTCAGGCTAGATCACAACTCAAAGTATATATATTTTTGAAATCAACCTCAACCCTGTATAGCTAACTCCAACATTACTGCATATAGAGTGTCTATGGTTGTTCCAAATAATATATATACATGGGTCGATATGATATGTCAAAACATTTGCATACGTGTCTATGGTATCTCAAGATTACATTAGAATATATGTATAGTACAATATAAGTTAGCTAGGATATGATTTGTATAGAATTGTTACAATATTTCCCGTAGCTACAACAATCAAAAAATATCCAATCTTGTTTTACCCATAACTACTTCGTTTTAAATCCGATTTGAGTGAATCAAATTGCTATGGTTTCATATTGAACTCTATTTTATGAATCTAAACATAAAAAGTATAGGTTTATAGTCGGAAAAATAAGTTACAAGTCGTTTTTGTAAAGGTAGTCATTTCAGTCGAAAGAAGGACGTCTAGATGACCATTTTGGAAAACATACTTCCACTTTGAGTTTAACCATGATTTTTGGATATAGTTTCATGTTCATAAGAAAAATTATTTTCCCATAAGAACAACTTTTAAATCAAAGTTTATCATAGTTTTTAATTAACTAACCCAAAACAGCCCGCGGTGTTACTACGACGGCGTATATCCGGTTTTACGGTGTTTTTCGTATTTTTCGGTTTTAAATCATTAAGTTAGCATATCATATATATATATATATATATATATATATATATATATATATATATATATATATATATATATATATATATAGAACATGTGTTTAGTTGATTTTAAAAGTCAAGTTAAAAGGATTAACTTTTGTTTGCGAACAAGTTTAGAATTAACTAAACTATGTTCTAGTGATTACATGTTCAAATCTTCGAATAAGATAGTTTTATATGTATGAATCGAATGATGTTATGAACATCATTACTACCTCAAGTTTAGTAGGTAAACCTACTGAAAGTGACAATAAATGATCTAGCTTCAAAGGATCTTGTATGGCTTGAAAGTTCTTGAAGTAGAATCATGACACGAAAACAAGTTCAAGTAAGATTATCACTCGAATTAAGATAGTTATAGTTATAGGAATTGAATCAAAGTTTGTATATGAGTATTACCTTGATTTAGAATGATATCTTACTGTAAACAACAAGGATTTCTTGAGGTTGGATAATCACTTTACAAGATTGGAAGTGAGCTAGTAAACTTGGAAGTATTCTTGATTTTATGAAACTAGAACTTGTAGAATTTATGAAGAACACTTAGAACTTGAAGATGGAACTTGAGAGAGATCAATTAGATGAAGAAAATTGAAGAATGAAAGTGTTTGTATGTGTTTTTGGTCGTTGATATATGGATTAGATATAAAGGATATGTAATTTTATTTTCATGTAAATAAGTCATGAATGATTACTAATATTTTTGTAATTTTATGAGATATTTCATGCTAGTTGCCAAATGATGGTTCCCACATGTGTTAGGTGACTCACATGGGCTACTAAGAGCTGATCATTGGAGTGTATATACCAATAGTACATACATCTAAAAGTTGTGTATTGTACGAGTACGAATACGGGTGCATACGAGTAGAATTGTTGATGAAACTGAACGAGGATGTAATTGTAAGCATTTTTGTTAAGTAGAAGTATTTTGATAAGTGTCTTGAAGTATTTCAAAAGTGTATGAATACATATTAAAACACTACATGTATATATATTTTAACTGAGTCGTTAAATCATCGTTAGTCGTTACATGTAAATGTTGTTTTGAAATCTTTAGGTTAAGGATCTTGTTAAATGTTGTTAACCCATTGTTTATTATATCTAAAGAGATGTTAAATTATTACATTATCATGATATTATGATATATTAATATATCTTAGTATGATATATATACAGTTAAATGTTGTTACAACGATAATCGTTACATATATGTCTCATTTCGAAATCATTAAGTTAGTAGTCTTATTTTTACATATGTAGTTCATTGTTAATACACTTAATGACATGTTTACTTATCATTTATCATGATTAAACATAGTGTATCAATATCTTAATATGATTCATATGTATTTAGTAAGACGTTGTTATAACGATAATCGTTATATATATCGTTTCGAGTTTCTTAATTCAATAAACTCAATTTTATGTATATAACACATTGTTAAAATATCTAATGAGATACTTACTTATCATAATATCATGTTAACTATATATATAATCATATATATGTCATCATATAGTTTTTACAAGTTTTAACGTTCGTGAATCACCGGTCAACTTGGGTGGTCAATTGGCTACATGAAACCTATTTAAATTAATCAAGTCTTAACAAGTTTGATTGTTTAACATGTTGAAAACACTTAATCATGTAAATATCAATTTTATTTAATATATATAAACATGGAAAAGTTCGGGTCACTACAGGGAGGACCCCCCCCCCCCCCCCCCCCCCCCCCAACAAAAGTTTGAGTTATAACTTATATTTTAGATATATATATATATAATCAAATATATGGATATGGATGTGGTTGAGTGGTTTTTGGAACACTAGATGTCTTCAATTTCTACATTGGTGAGGGTTCTATTCCATAAATCTAATTTTTTTTATGTTTTTTATTACTGTAACTAGTATCAGTAGTAGTAAGTTTAAAGGTATATATTGAGTATACTTTCTACTACATACAACATATAGTTCAACATACTAAAATAATTAGATCTGAAATATTTTCTCATATAACATAATCTACACAATTTTTTTTATCTAGTTACTTACTATGAATAATGGTTTTAATAATTTTTCTTTGATCTCGATAATGAAATGCTTTTATATTTTTGTAAAGTTTATTGTTTTTAAGTTACTTATTCAAATTTTAAATTATTTGAGTTAAAATTTATCGAACTTAATCAGAAGGTTTTCTAGCGTTCAAACTCGCTCCCTCAACAAAAATGGTCAAGCTCCACCACTGCATTCCACACACAATTTTTCCTGAGGCTACATTATGCAATTATCCGTGTCCAGTCAAAAGTCAAAAGAATGGTTCCCAATTATCTTGAAATGTCATAAAACCTATGTCATTGTTGTCTATTACTAATAAAAACTAACACAAGATAAAAGCATGTTTCACCTAGTTTATGTAACAAGTTTGGCAACTCTATTGGATTACGGAGTATATTATTGTTATGATCGCACGCACACACCAAGACAACCTCAACCTTTTTTTTTGGTTTACTAATAAAGAAAATATATATCCACCCTATGTGGACCCATTCGATTTTGACAACCTGCATCATGTTTGGCATTTCTTGTAGATGGACATTTTGTCAGGATGGTACGGATAGATGGATTGATGCTTTCATGTTGTTAAAAGCTGCTCTCTTTACTATAATTATTTTCATTGTAAACCGTGCATTAATAATTGTACAATTGAACAACTGGAAGATGCTTAATAGTGGAAGAATATGTTTATGTATGGTCCCCTTGTGTTTTGAAACTCAATGACTTGGCTGTTGCTAGCTGTAAATTGCAACATGTTCTTATTTTTTATGGGGCTACCCTTTTCAACATATACTACTACTATCATCACATCATCATAGTTATGGACTTATGGTTATAATCTTTGTGTAACCATGTCCATTCCCTTAAATATATGCTATATATGTGGACAAATGTACATAAGACAAACAAATCTTCTTCAATGGTATGTCGGTCATGAGTTTCGACTTATATGTAGACGAATTTATGCACATGTGATTAAAAACTTGATCTCACAATGTTACGATTGATGAGCTGCCAAAATAGTGGTATACATCAAGACAAATTAAGGATTTGTAAATGAGGGTCAAGTTACTAAGAAAATATTAGGATCTCAACCAATAAACTATTTTAGTATAATTTTTTTTTTTTAAAGGCAACAATATATATTACATAAATAAAAGATACAAATTACAATAGTATCTACACAAAACTAATCTAGACCAAAGAATACGCCATGGATTAGCAGAAGAAAAAAACTCGAAACCAAAACTAGATCTAGCCAATGATCATCTATCACGACTCGAAAAGTAATCACAAAACAACCAAATAAACTTGTGGATTTATAAGCCAATCATTACAATCGATATGCACACCTTTTTAACCTTAAGGAGATCCACTTGAAGCTAACTATTTGAATCTCATTTAGGGCAGACGGCCCACACCAAAGTTTGTTATTGAACACCTTGTTGTGACGATCCGAAAATTTTACACCAAATTTAAACTTGATCTTTATATGTTTCCGAGACGATAAGCAAAGTCTATTAAACTGAGTCTCAAAATTTTTGAACTGACTTCTTGAATTCAATTTGACCTTTGACTATTTCCGACGATTCACGAACAATTAATTGTAAATAGATATGTGTGTATAAATATAATTAATAAATTGAAATATAATTTGAAATATTGTATGTTGTTATTATTAAAATTTAATTATGTAAAATAAAATAAAAATATGATATTATGATAATCTATGTATATTAAAAATATATTTGGTGATTTCGAAATTATTTAGTAAATGATAGTAACACCCATTTATCATTCGAATGATATTAAACAAGTTAAAATATGAAATTATGAAAAATTTAATAATAAACGTTGATCTATAATTAAGTTATATGAATTTTATAGTTACTATAAATATATGTAAATAGGTTCTAATACTCAGTACGTTTTACTTGGGATTGAGCGCTAAAAGCAGATCCACTTTTTAAGATATGTTTTATAAAAAGATATGTTTTAAACAGTTAATGATATCGATGAGTAACTTTCAAAAACCCAAGTTGCTTAACTGTTTTAATTCTTTTCACTCCCACTAGCAAATATTGTATTCTATATCTAATATTATATATATGCACGGTACACTGAATATTGAAACAAATTATTCCTGTTAAGTCAAAAAGTATGTTCTCCATTATCAATCATCTTTTAATATCCGTTTAAATTTCTTTTTACAACTTTTTATATTTTATATTTGTACACTAAATTTGGTACCTTTTTCTTTCAACTACTGAGATTGCATGATAGCCAAAAATCAAAATATATACACTTTTGTGTTATCTATCATCACCATTCTCTTAAATTTCTTGATCACCACTTTTCGAACTAGATAAATGCATGTGTTTCCTTGATTGATTGATTCCCAAATACCCCACCCACTTGTATAATTTTATTTCTTCTTTCTGTTAAACGTATCAATCAAACCTATCACAAACATTACCCACTATCTCTAATTATTAAGGAGAATAAATATATATGTACACCTTTATGAGCATACATATCAACAAAACCCATTTCCATTCTTCTTCAATCACCACCTTCATTACTTGTCGAGCACCATTCCAACCGACACTCTCTACAATCGTTGCACCACCATTGACCACTCAGTCATCCCAGCTGCAGTAAACTGCTGCCTTCTAACACCAAACAGCCACCACATCCGTCACCTTAAAGTCACCCATTTAACCCTCTCAAACCCATCAAAACCAACTCAAGATTATCACCAAACAATTCATTTGTTGCTGTCCGAGTTCTTGTACAACCATGAACATCTCATCACTCTAAAACTGCTCGACATAATTCTGTTATTGTTGCTGCTATAATCTTATCCTCTTTCACTGTTGCCATTTCCTTTTCATTGAACGACAATCACCTTTCTTTATATCTCTTCCTGTTTCACGTTGTAAATCACAAACCTGCAGTTGCAGCTGCTATTGCACATATTGCTATCAAGTTCAAACCTCAAAAACCCACTTTCGAACCCTTTAACTACTACTGCTATATCACAGCTGCAGCTTGTTCGCGTTGCAACTACTGTCCTGTATAGCCACCACTCCACCATCATTAACTGCAACCTACGCTACCTCCATAATTGATTGCTACGGTTATTGCAGCCAAAAAACAACGCAACCACCAACCTGCAGACACTCTTCTATAATGGTATGCAGTAATTAGAGAATTTATATAACCAAATGCTTACCCTATTTATAAACTGTACCTGGATACATATAGCCTTACATCAACACAGAAAATACGAGAAAACAACAACCAATAAGTATGTTACATACTAATAGATAGAAAATAACAATTCAAACAAATCTAATAAACCTTATCTTCACTGCTACTTGGGTTAGATAGTACAGCTCCGTTCCTGTTTGGACTCACCATTCAAACACCACTAAACCCCATCATCTTTATCGATCCCCATCATCAAACCCACCAAAGAACACTATTAATTGTTGCTCTAAATTTGATCAGTAAGAATACAGGACACATAAAAGATTTAAGAAATTTAGGGAATTGATGAACCGATCACTTACTTGAACTATTGATGAACCGATGACCTAGTTGATCGATTGATTGTTTCTACAACTTCCTATTACTCAATTACTGAGGTTAATTGAGTTTCTGTACCTGCTACTGTCGACGACCGGAACCCCCAAAACTGAAACCATGATTGATTGATGATGATTAAGATACGGAAGTGAAGAATAGATGATGATGGTGAGGATAATCGCGATGCAGACGATGATGATGAATCTGGATGAAATGTGTAACACCCCAGCTTAACATGACCACAATATTGTCCGCTTTGCCCGCAGGCGCACGGCTTTTTCTTGGCGACCACACACGAGAAGCACTTTCCCAGGAGGTCACCCATCCTGGTAGTGCTCTCGCCCGAGCACGCTTAACCACAACGTACTCGCACTTCTACTCAGCCTGTGATCCCAAAACGCGTTGTGTCATTTAAGCGTGAGTATTACCTTATAATTCCATGATCACTCATGTTCGTGGGCGATGTGAGATTTGCCTAGGGTGTTACATTCACCCCCCCCCCCTTAGGGACTCATCGTCCTAGATGAGGTTTGCCCCACCACCCCCAACGGCACATGAGTGGCTCTGATACCATTCTGTAACACCCCAGCTTAACATGACCACAATATTGTCCGGTTTGCCCGCAGGCGCACGGATTTTTCTTGGCGACCACACACGAGAAGCACTTTCCCAGGAGGTCACCCATCCTGGTAGTGCTCTCGCCCGAGCACGCTTAACCATAACGTACTCGCACTTCTACTCAGCCTGTGATCCCAAAATGCATTGTGTCATTTAAGCGTGAGTATTACCTTATAATCCCATGATCACTCTTGTTCGTGGGCGATGTGGGATTTGCCTAGGGTGTTACAAAATGCATCTGATCGAACCCTACATACACCCATTTAATCGATTTATTTAAACAGTGTTAGGCCGGGTTCCTTCCTCTGTTGGGCCGAGGTCCATTGTTTGATTTGTGTTGTTGGGCCGAAAAGATGCAAAAGGGTTAAATATAGTTCGAGTATAATATATATCAGAAAGTAACCAGCAGCTTCATGGTTTGGTGTGTTTCTGTTAACTGAGAAGTCTCGGGTTCGAGCCCGGGCTACGACATCTTTTTAGGAAGCTATTCTTTAAGGTAGTATACTTATTATTCATATTATTATTATTATTATTATTATTATTATTATTATTATTATTATTATTATTATTATTATTATTATTATTATTATTATTATTATTATTATTAGTATTATAATTAAATATTATTAGTATTATTATTAATAACAATATCATTATTAGTATTATCCTTATTATTAATATGATTATCATTATTAGTATTATTATTTTAAAAATTATTATCATTATTATCATTAGTAGTAAAATTATTATTATAGTTATTATTATTATTATCAGTATTACTATTATTATAATCATTATTACTAAAAGTATCACTATTTTTAAATTTATCTTTTTATTAAAATTAGTATTATTTTTATCATTATTATTATTATTATAATTAATAATTACTAACTATAACTTTAGTTTTAAATATATTTCGTATATAAAATATAATTATATTTTTATAATCTTAAACTAAAAAGATAGATATTAAAAATAAGATACAAACTTTAAATATATAGAAGTATATATATAAAGTATACTACTTTTACTAATAAAATATTTTTTTTTTCATTTATGTTTTAATATAACTTGAATTTATTAAAAATATTATTATATTAAAAATTATGAATAATTAAAAATATTAATACTAAGTACTTATCCAAAATATTTTAATAAAGTATATAATAGATTATTATGATAATTTAATAGAATATATATAAAATAAATATATTTAAGTAATTATTATTAATATTAAATTTAATATCCCAAGTATATTACTAATATCAAAATATATATTTATTTGAATATTATTTTATGTGTTAATATATATATATATATATATATATATATATATATATATATATATATATATATATATATATATATATATATATATATATATATATATATATATATATATATATATATATATATATAATTAATATAGGTTCGTGAATCCGAGGCCAACCTTGCATTGTTCAATGTCGTCATATGTATTTTTACTACAAAATAAAATATTGTGAGTTTCATTTGCTCCCTTTTTAAATGCTTTTGCAATATATATTTTTGGGACTGAGAATACATGCGCAACTTTTATAAATGTTTGACGAAATAGACACAAGTACTTAAAACTACATTCTATGGCTGAATTATTAAACTGAATATGCCCCTTTTTAGTCTGGTAATCTAAGAATTAGGGAACAGACACCCTAATTGACGCGAATCCTAAAGATAGATCTATTGGGCCCAACAAGCCCCATCCAAATTACCGGATGCTTTAGTACTTCGAATTTATCATGTTCGAAGGGAGTCCCGGAATGATGGGGATATTCTATATGAATTTTGTTAAGGTCGGTTACCAGGTGTTCACCATATGAATGATTTTTATCTCTATGCAGTTTGCGAAATGCCTGATATGAGATGTGTATTTATGGAAAGAAAAAAAATGAAAATCTTGTGGTCTATTAAAATTATGAATATGATCGATTATGATAAACTAATGAACTCACCAACCTTTTGGTTGACACTTTAAAGCATGTTTATTCTCAGGTATGAAAGAAATCTTCCGCTGTGCATTTGCTCATTTTAGAGATTTTATTTGGAGTCATTCATGACATATTTTAAAAGACGTTGCATTCGAGTCGTTGAGTTCATCAAGATTATTATTAAGTCAATTATAGTTGGATATAATGTGAAATGGTATGCATGCAGTCAACTTTCAATGTAATGGAAGTTTGTTTTTTAAAAACGAATGCAAAGTTTGTAAAATGTATCATATAGAGGTCAAGTACCTCGCGATGTAACCAAATGTAATGTATTCGTCCAGATGGATTAGGACGGGTCGCTACATGTGGTGTCAGAGCGATGGTCTTAGCGAATGATAATGCTAAAAACAAACATATATTTCATAGCATTATCTCTCAAGAAAGACAAGCTTTTGGTTGCAATTGTTCTATTTACAAGTATTATTCGTTTAAATAATAAAAGGTGAAGACAAAAGACAGATTCGAAGAATTGAAGACGCAAATGACCAAAAAGCTAAAAAGTACAAAGTACAATCAAAGTGGTTCAAATTATTGATGAGAAACGTCTAAAAGTTACAAGAGTACGAGCCGCGAAACGCAAAGTACAAGATATTAAATAGTGAAAGGACGTTCGAAAATCGGGAACCGGGACCAGAGTCAACTCTCAACGCTCGACGCAACGGACTAAAAATTACAAGTCAACTATGGACATAAATATAATATAATATATAAATAATTCTTAAAATTTTATATATATTATATTATATATTAAAAACAATCGGGAAACTAGGAGACAAACGATTGTGAGCTGGATCCTTGCTCCATGCGATCGCATGGCCTGGAGGCCTAATTCCCATGCGATCGCATGGCCTACTTTTTCTGGCCACATTCCTATAAAAGGCAGTCTGGTGCTCGAGCTCAATATACCATTCATAAATCTCTCTCTCACAAATATATATATTTATATTTATATTTATAATTTTAATTTTAATTTAAGATTAATAATAATAAGGTTATGTTAGTGAATGTTGTAAGTGTGTAAGTCGAATTTCTGTCCGTGTAACGCTACGCTATTATTAATCATTGTAAGTTATGTTCAACCTTTTTAAATTAATGTCTCATAGCTAAGTTATTATTATGCTTATTTAAGTCAAAATAATCGTGATGTTGGGCTAAATATTAAAGACGGGGTAATTGGGCTTTGTATCATAATTGGGGTTTGGACAAAAGAACGACACTTGTGGAAATTAGACTGTGGGCTATTAATGATCTTTATATTTTTTAATTGAATGATAGTTCGTTAATTTAATATAAAAATTACAATTGGACGTACCTATAAATAACCACATACACTCGATCGGACACGATGGGCGGGATATTTATAAGTACTAATAATCGTTCATTTAACCGAACGCGGGAATGGATTAATAGTTAATGGATTTATTAAAACATGGGTGAATTACATACAAGGAAAATTGGTGTAATTATAGTTTAAGTCCCCAATTAGTTGGAATATTTGACTTCGGATATAAGAATAATTAGACGAGGACACTCGCACTTTATATTTATGACTGATGGACTGTTATGGACAAAAACCAGATGGACATATCGAATAATCCAGGACAAAGGACAATTAACCCATGGTAATAAACTAAAATCAACACGTCAAACATCATGATTACGGAAGTTTAAATAAGCATAATTTCTTTATTTCATATTTTATCGCACTTTTATTTACTGTCATTTTATTTATCGCACTTTTAATTATCGTACTTTTTAATTATCGCAACTTTTATTTACTGTCATTTCATTTATCGCATTTTTAATTATCACAATTTTATTATCGTCATTTACTTTACTCTTTAAATTAAGTTATATTTATTTTTAATATTTTACATTAGGTTTTAACTGCGACTTAAGACATAAAATCGACAAACCGGTCATTAAACGGTAAAAACCTCCTTTTATAATAATAATATTACTTATATATTTATATATTTATATATTTATATTTATACAAATATAGTTTTAAAAATATAGCGTTAAACCTGGCTAGTTCCCTGTGGACGAACCGGACTTACTAAAAACTACACTACTGTACGATTAGGTATACTGCCTATAAGTGTTGTAGCAAGGTTTAGCTATATCCACTCTATAAATAAATAAATAACTTGTGTAAAATTGTATCGTATTTAATAGTATTTCGCAACAAAAATATAACTATTCCGTATACCCCTCTGCACACATCAAGTATTTTTGGCGCCGCTGCCGGGGACCCGAATGCGAAACGCTATAAAAAAAAGTAAAGTAAAACGAAAATATAAACTTTATAAAGTATAAAAGTGTTTTTTTTAGATATTAAAAATATAAGTGTATTTTATTTACTTATTTTAAATTTTGTAAAATTATAAAGTAAAAAATTAAAAAAATAAAAATAAAATAAAACGTTGAACCTACAAATTTTGGGCCTGCATCTGAACTGAATCTGCCTCTCATGCGACCGCATGAGATTGGAGTATTAAGGCCATGCGACCGCATGACCTGGTCTGACACGCCAGAAACTGTACGCATTAATTATGATTTAGGGTTTGATTAATTATTATTATTATTATTATTATTAAACCCTAATTAGGTTTAATTAATTAGTTTTTAATATTAATTAGTTTAGTTTTTAGTTTAAATTTGTAATTTATGTTATAATTTGTTTTATTAAATATATAAATTAATACTTTTATAAAATAATAATATAAAAATAATATTTTTATAAAAAAAATTGTATTTTTATAACTTTAAGCCTATTTTTATATTTTGTATATTTTTATTCGTTAAAGCGTAATTTATATGTTTTTCGTTCGTAATTAGTTTTAAGTGTAGTATTTTGCCGTAGTTATTTTTATTTCAAGATTTTTAAGCTTTGCCGTAAAATCCCTTAAGTGCTTTTTCTTTAGACTAAGATTTAGGTGCTTTAGAATTTTGCGACGCCGTTTTAAGATTTTAGTACTTTTTAAGTTATTGCCGTTTTGGATATAGAATTCCTTTTAAGCTTTAATACCTTTAGACGCAACTTTTAATTCTTAGTTTTTAGACTTTTGAGTTTCGACGCGCTACGTTCTTTTTATTATTTTTCGATCTTTTATTTTTTGACATTTTTTGACGCGCTCTTTTTTTCTCATTTCTCGACGCTCTAGTTTTTAGGACATAGAATTTTCTATTTCTTCTCTAAAATTTCAAAACGAAAAATTATTTTAAGCGGTTAAATTGATAGACATCCAAAATTTTTTGGCATCGTTCTTGGTCATAAAATTTCAAAGGAAGGAATTGAAGTGGATAGAGCTAAAGTAGATGTAATTGCTAAACTTCCACATCCCACCAATGTTAGAGGAGTTAGGAGTTTTCTAGGGCATGCCGGTTTTTACCGACGTTTCATAAAAGATTTTTCTAAAATTGCCACTCCTGTGAACAAACTCCTTGAAAAAGATGCTCCATTCATCTTTTCAGATGAATGCATCAAATCTTTTAATATTCTTAAAGAAAAACTCACTAATACGCCGATCATGTTAACTCCAAATTGGAATCTACCATTTGAACTCATGTGCGATACAAGTGATTTTGCAATGGGAGCCGTTTTAGGACAAAGGAGTGAAAAACGATTTCAACCTATTTATTATGCTAGTAATACGTTACAAGGAGCACAAACAAATTACACAACTACTAAAAAAGAACTCCTTGCTATTGTCTTTGCTTTTGACAAATTTCGTTCATGTAGTGACCCGAACTTTTTCATGTTTATATATATTAAATGAAATTGATATTTACATGATTAAGCGTTTCCAACATGTTAAGCAATCAAACTTGTTAAGACTTGATTAATTGAAATAGGTTTCATATAGACAATTGACCACCCAAGTTGACCGGTGATTCACGAACGTTAAAACTTGTAAAAACTATATGATGACATATATATGGATATATATATATATATATATAGTTAACATGATTTTATGATAAGTAAGTATCTCATTAGGTATTTTAATAATGAGTTATATACATAAAAATGAGACTATTAAATTATGAAACTCGAAAACGATATATATAACGATTATCGTTATATCAACGTCTTACTAAATACATATGGATCATTTTAAGATATTGTTACATTATATAGTCATGATAAATGATAAGTAAACATATCATTAAGTATATTAACAATGAACTACATAAGTAAAAACAAGACTACTAACTTAATGACTTCAAAACGAGACATATATGTAACGATTATCGTTGTAACAACATTTAACTGTATATATATCATACTAAGATATATTAATATATCATAATATCATGATAATGTAATAATTTAACATCTCTTTAGATATAATAAACAATGGGTTAACAACATTTAACAAGATCGTTAACCTAAAAGTTTCAAAACAACATTTACATGTAACGACTAACGATGACTTAACGACTCAGTTAAAATGTATATACATGTAGTGTTTTAATATGTATTCATACACTTTTGAAAGACTTCAAGACACTTATCAAAATACTTCTACTTAACAAAAATGCTTACAATTATAACCTCGTTCAGTTTCATCAACAATTCTACTCGTATGCACCCGTATTCGTACTCGTACAATACACAGCTTCTAAATGTATGTACTATTGGTATATACACTCCAATGATCAGCTCTTAGCAGCCCATGTGAGTCACCTAACACATGTGGGAACCATCATTTGACAACTAGCATGAAATATCTCATAAAATTACAAAAATATTAGTAATCATTCATGAGTTATTTACATGAAAACAAAATTACATATCCTTTATATCTAATCCATATACCAACGACCAAAAACACCTAAAAACACTTTCATTCTTCAATTTTATTCATCTAAGTGATCTCTCTCAAGTTCTATCTTCAAGTTCTAAGTGTTCTTCATAAATTCTATAAGTTCTAGTTTCATAAAATCAAGAATACTTCCAAGTTTGCTAGCTTACTTTCAATCTTATAAAGTGATCATCCAACTTCAAGAAATCTTTCTTATTTATAGTAAGATATCTTTCTAATACAAGGTAATACTCATATTCAAACTTTGATTCAATTTCTATAACTATAACAATCTTATTTCGAGTGAAAATCTTACTTGAACTTGTTTTCGTGTCATGATTCTGCTTCAAGAAATTTCAAGCCATCCAAGGATCCTTTGAAGCTAGATCTATTTTTCTCATTTTCAGTAGGTTTATCCACAAAACCTGAGGTAGTAATGATGTTCATAACATCATTCGATTCATATATATAAAACTATCTTATTCGAAGGTTTAAACTTGAAATCACTAGAACATAGTTTAGTTAATTCTAAACTTGTTCGCAAACAAAAGTTAATCATTCTAACTTGACTTTTAAAATTAACTAAACACATGTTCTATATCTATATGATATGCTAACTTAATGATTTAAAACCGAAAAACACGAAAAATACCGTAAAACCGGATATACGCCGTTGTAGTAACACCGCGGGCAGTTTTGGGTTAGTTAATTAAAAACTATGATAAATTTTGATTTAAATGTTGTTCTTCTGGGAAAATGATTTTTCTTATGAACATGAAACTATATCCAAAAATCATGGTTAAACTCAAAGTGGAAGTATGTTTTTCAAAATGGTCATCTAGACGTCGTTCTTTCGACTGAAATGACTACCTTTACAAAAACGACTTGTAACCTGTAATTCTGACTATAAACTTATATTTTTTCTGTATAGATTCATAAACTTAAGTTCAATATGAAACCATAGCAATTGGATTCACTCAAAACGGATTTAAAACGAAGAAGTTATGGGTAAAACAAGATTGGTTATTTTTGCTTGTTGTAGCTATGTGGAAATTGGTAACAAATCTATATTAATCATATCCTAGCTAACTTATATTGTATTATACATGTATTCTAATATATTATGTAATCTTGGTATACCATAGACACGTATGCAAATGTTTTGACATATCATATCGACTCATCTATATTTATTATTTGGAACAACCATAGACACTCTATATGCAGTAATGTTAGAGTTAGCTATACAGGGTTGAGGTTGATTCCAAAAATATATATAGTTTGAGTTGTGATGTAGCCTGAGACTTGTATACACTGGGTCATGGATTGATTCAAGATAATATATATCGATTTATTTCTGTACATCTAATTATGGACAACTAGTTGTCGGTTACTAACAAGGACATCTGACTTAATAAACTTAAAACAGTAAAACGTATTAAAAATGTTGTAAATATATTTTGAACATACTTTGATTTATATGTACATATTTGTTATAGGTTCGTGAATCGACCAGTGGCCAAGTCTTACTTCCCAACGAAGTAAAAATCTGTGAAAGTGAGTTATAGTCTCACTTTTAAAATCTAATATTTTGGGATGAGAATACATGCAGTTTTATAAATGTTTTACGAAATAGACACAAGTAAATGAAACTACATTATATGGGTGAATAATCGAAGCCGAATATGCCCCTTTTGCTTGGTAGCCTAAGAATTAGTAAACCGATCTACTAATTGACGCGAATCCTAAAGATAGATCTATTGGGCCTAACGAACCCCATCCAAAGTACCGGATGCTTTAGTACTTCGAATTCGTTTTTATCATGTCCGAAGGATTTCCTGGAATGATAGGGGATATTCTTATATGCATCATGTTAATGTCGGTTACCAGGTGTTCACCATATGAATGATTTTTATCTTTATGTATGGGATGTATATTGAAATATGAAATCTTGTGGTCTATTATTATGATTTGATAATATATAGGTTAAACCTATAACTCACCAACATTTTTGTTGACGTTTTAAGCATGTTTATTCTCAGGTGATTATTAAGAGCTTTCGCTGTTGCATACTAAAATAAGGACAAGATTTGGAGTCCATGCTTGTATGATATTATGTAAAAACTGCATTCAAGAAACTTATTTTTGATGTAATATATTCTTATTGTAAACCATTATGTAATGGTCGTGTGTAAACGGTATATTTTAGATTATCATTATTTGATAATCTACGTAATGCTTTTTAAACCTTTATAGATAAAATAAAGGTTATAGTTGTTTTAAAAATGAATGCAGTCTTTGAAAAACGTCTAATATAGAGGTCAAAACCTCGCGACGAAATCAATTAATATGGAACGTTTATAATCAATATGAACGGGACATTTCAGTTCATATCTAATTTTAGCTAAAACGGTGGTCTATACCGACCATTCTGCTCTTAGATACCTATTTTCGAAACAAGATGCCAAACCAAGATTAATCCATTGGATCTTACTCTTACAAGAGTTTGATATTGAAATCCGAGACAAAAAGGGAGCAGAAAATCTCGCAGCTGATCATCTTTCTCGTCTTGAAAATCCCGAATTAGAAGTTCTAAATGAATCGACTATACAAGATAACTTTTCTGATGAATATCTATTGAAGATAGATTATAATGAAATTCCATGGTTTGCAGACTATGCAAACTATTTAGTATGTGGATTCCTTGAAAATGGGTTGTCGTACCAAAAACGAAAGAAATTCTTTAGTGATATAAAACACTATTTCTGGGAAGATCCACATTTGTTTAAAAGTTGTCCCTATGGAATAATACTCCGATGTGTATTCGGAGATGAAGCTAGTCAAATCTTAAACCATTGTCACACAGGACCAACAGGAGGGCATTATGGGCCTCAACTTACAGCATGAAAAGTTTACGATGCTGGATTCTATTGGCCTACAATTTTCAAAGACGCACACCTTCTTTGCAAATCCTGTGATGCTTGTCAAAGAGCCGAAAAAATAAGTCAACGTGATAAAATGCCACAAAATGACATTCAAGTATGTGAAGTATTTGACGTTTGGGGTATTGACTTTATGGGTCCATTTCCAAAATCTCATAATAATCTATACATTCTCGTTGCCATTGATTATGTATCTAAATGGGCGAAAGCGCAAGCTCTCCCAACTAACGATGCACGAGTTGTAGTCAACTTCTTAAAATGTCTTTTTGCTAGGTTCGAAACACCGAAAGCTTTAATAAGTGATCGGGGTACTCATTTTTGTAATAATCAACTTGAGAAAGTTCTTAAAAGATATGGAGTAACTCATAAAATCTCAATCGCTTATCATCCACAAACAAGTGGACAAGTTGAAAATACCAACCGAGCTTTAAAACGTATTCTAGAGAAAACCGTAGGATCAAATCAAAGGAATGGTCCATGAAATTGGAGGATGCACTCTGGGCTTTTAGAACATCCTACAAAACTCCAATTGGAACCACACCTTTTAAACTCGTTTACGTAAAAGCATGTCACCTTCCAGTAGAAATTGAGCACGAAGCATTTTGGGCTTTGAAGACATGTAATCTTGATTTACATGAAGCTGGATGTCTACGGTTAAGTCAACTAAATGAATTAGAAGAATTAAGACATGAAGCATATGAAAATTCGTTAATCTATAAGAAAAGAACTAAGATATGGCATGATAAAAGAATCAGAAGTTCAAAAGAATTTAAAGAAGGAGACAGAGTTCTTCTTTTCAATTCACGATTCAAGCTATTTCCTGGAAAATTGAAATCAAGATGGTTTGGACCATTCATAGTCAAAAGAGTTTTCCCATACGGAACAATAGAATTAATAAATTCAAATGGGATTGAATTTAAGGTTAATGGTCACAGAGTTAAACATTACATACATGGTCCAATGGAAGTTGACAATGAAGTTAATCACAATTTCGACACCACAGCTAACTAAGTGTGGGGAGAATCAAGTCTTTTAAAGAAAATATATATTTCTGTTAGAGATAGATATTCTGTTTTCGTGTAGTTTCCTAGAATGGAATCCGGATGGTCTTTCCCTAGCAGACCCTAAAGAACTAGTCTTCTCCTCCATTCTGAATTTTTATTTTTTTTAGGTTTTACGAGATGAAGAATTTCTTTGATCTGAACCATGATCTACTACTACACGCTATGATTACTAAAGGTAATAATGACACCCTTCCGAGTGAATTGGTATCATTCATAAGAGGCAAAATGGACGGAGTAAGAAAAGAACTCAGGAAAGATCATCATAAGATACATTTTGGTAAAGGAAAATGTAACCGAAATTATTGATATCATACAAAAATTTATTACATCACTGCGAAATTTACCGTTTATTCTTAAGGTATAAATATCTTTAATCAATCAACCCAAAATATTTCAAAAATTCGTCAGGAGTAAAACTAGGTAAAATAGCCGAAATTACTTTACCGAAAGGAGGAGCGTATATTTTTAATAATATTTGAATGATTAAAGTGGGATAAAAGACCAAAAAAATTTTTAATTTTAATTTTTACCGTGTTTTTAAAATTAATATATAAATATTAAATTAATATTGTAAACTTTTTAAAATCAATATATTTAAGCTTGTAAATATTTGAAAATTTAATATTTTTAAAATAAGTTTGTATGTATAAAAACAAAAATATAATATAAATTTAGTGTGAATTTTTAATTTTAATAATATGAATTTTTAATTTTATGCATTTTAAATATAAGTTTGGTGTGGATTTAAAAACAAAAATTTACTTTATTTCATTAAGTTAAAAATGTGATTTCTAAAAATTCGCCGTGAGTTGAAAACTAGGTCGTTGAACCGAAATTGCTTTACCCGAGGGCGGGACAAGAACTTTTATTATCATTATTTTTAATCTTATTGAATTAAAGTATACCAAAAACATTAAAAAACCCAAAAATCTTTACTTTTATAACAACGCTTAAAAAGTGACAAATTTTAAAATTTTGTCGAGAGACGGACTAGGACAACGATCCGAAACGCCCTCATCCTAAAAAGAAACAAAATTTTTATTATTTAATTAGTTATTTGTTTTAAAAGTATAAGGTTTTTATAAAAAAAAAACAAAAAAAAAAACTGAACCCCATGCGATCGCATGGGGTTTACTTGCAAAATTCATGCGGTCGCATGAAGCTCAAAAACTGGGCAGGAACAAAAGTCCATCGAGCTGCTCTGCCTTCTCACAAAATACACACACGCATACGAGCAAACACACACAATCACCCCTAAAATCATCAATTTTTCATCAAAATCAACCAAATCTCTTACTATAATCCGCTTTAATCATGAATTTGTTAAGAAGTTTTTCAAGAAAGGTAACAATTACATCCCTAAAACTCTTTAAATTTGAATTTTAGTGTTCTTGAGCTAATTTTTACCTAATTTGATTTTGTTAATTTCTAGTGTAATTAGAGTTAAATTGTTAGAATATTATGCATGTATAACCTAGATTGATGCTATTTAACATGATTTGAAGCCAAAAACTTCCAAATTTTTAGAAATTTAGGGTTTGTGTTCTTGAGCAATTTGAGGCTTTTTGATATAAACAGGTTATGGCCGATTTTTGTCATGAATTATTGCTAAATTAAGTAGTGTAACATGTTTAGGTAGCTAAATGATCCAAACTTTGATCCTAAACATGATTTTTGAGAATTAAAGTAGACTTTTTAGGTCTAAAATTCATGAACTTGATTAAATTGATGTAAATGCCATTTGAAACTTGTTCAATTGCTAGTAATGATTATTTTGACATGTTATTTGAGTAGAATGCTTATGAACTTTGTAAACATTTTCATATATGCTTATCTAAAAAAGTGTAGAATTGATAAAAATGTGAAAATGAGCATGAGTTTAATATAGATTAAACATGTTATTGTAATTGTTTTAATTTATTATTTTGCTAACACTAATGCATATTTGGATGCACAAATTTTGTGTTTAATGTGTTTTGTAGAGAAATACCGATACTGATGGTGCATCATCATCTAGGCAACCTGCTCCGGAACCACAGCCAGAAATGCAATATGAGCCACAATATGAACCAGAACCTGAACAGGAACAACAACTGGAACAACAATATCATAATGATTAATACATACCGTATTATGATCCGCAACAAGAATATGTTAATGCCTACGTACAATTTTCGATTCATCCAATAATAGAACACCCAACGATTCATGAAGAACAGTTGCATCCCAATTTAAAATTTGATCGGAGTTGGAGAGATTACCCGACGTACCAAAGTAACAAATTTAAACTGGTAACAAAAAATGTAGAAGTACCAAGGGTAATTGATTGGGAGCCTTTGGAAAGGGTTCAACTAGTTAACTCAGTTAGACATCATCTGATCCAAAGGTATGGCAGCTCTTCTTTTCCCGATTGGAAACGTTTATTCACCATTCATAGGCCTGTATATAAAGAATGGTGTGTTGAGCTTATGAGTACTAGAGCGTTAAATACGGATGTAGTTAGGTTAGATGATAGGAATTTTCTTAGATTTTTACTTGGCCGTAGGATGTATAGGATGTCCATGCTGGACATGGCTAGGGCTTTACAGATTTACACTCCTGGTGAATTACTACTACCTGATTGTACAAATTTGATTTATCATGGTGAAAGGGTAGATATGAATTTTGACGCGGATGCCGTCTGGAGGCGTATGTCAAATTATAATGTTTTTTCGCTGGGAGGAAGACACTCCTATTTAGATATTAACAAAGCAGAGCTTCGTATTATACATAGATTTTTAGCTAATTCGATTACACAAAGAGGTAAAAACAAGGAGAAGATGACCTTACACAATTTATTTTACCTTAAGTGTATTCGAAACACTAGAAGCTTTGTTAATATCCCCTACTGTGTTGGTTTTTATCTGTCCAAAATGGTGGCAGGAATACAGGACGGGGGAATAATCGGAGGAGGTATTTTTGTTACTCTCATTGGAGAGTATTTGGGTGTAGATAGGGATTAAGGGGGTCCACTGATGGTGTGTAGGGAACAGGTTGATACTTTAGGATTGAAGGTCTATCAGGGTGCAAATGTATTAAAGAGCAGACGCAATCAGGCAGTACCATATGATGGTCGTCATCCACAGGTAGAGAGAGGTTCAGATGAGGAAATGAAGGAAGCGGATGACATTAGGGATGTCATTAGGGAGGCTATGACTGACGTTTACCAGCGTATAGATGAGGTAGAAATGACAAACGAGGCTAGACATAGTCGGTACGAGCAGTGGCAAGCCGAGAATGTGTACGAGCATTCCAGGCAACGACAGCATGATAGATGGCACTATCATCAGCATCAGATCATGAGCCAGCTATCACCTCAGGTACCAAATCACTACGTACCAACCCGACCTGCTTACTATCCTCCACACCAGCCCGATATGCGACCACCATTTACTCTCTACGACCCTAACCAGGCCTATCAGTACACCTATAACCAACTGTGGAACCTGACCGACTACATGAACTGGAACCCCTATCCAGATTGATACAGTTCCCGTTGGTGATTTCTATGATTTTTATTTTTTTATTATTTTTAATTATTTATGTTTAAACATATAATATTGTGATACTTTTAATGTAATGTTTAATATTTCTATTATGTTGTACTGATATTTCATATTTGATTTGAAAGTGGGATGTTAAGTCCCATTTCAAATTACCATGCATGTTATTATTTGTATGTATGTATATTGTCAATTGTACACAACATGGTAAAACAGCTCATCTTCAAAGATTGGCATTAAGTTCAGCAAAAGCTACTATTTTGACGACAAAACGAAGAAAAAAAATGAAATGTAACAACAAGATGGAATGAACAATCGATGTGCACCATTTATCATTCAACAAACAAACGCCAATATGTTTGGAAACTTTGGTAAAATTTAATCATTTTTTAACGCTACTCACCCTCAATAATTTAAATAGCTACTGATTTCTTGCAAATGAGGGCATTGCAAGATCTTAAGTGTGGAAATGGGTTAAATTCTTTCGGATTTTTAAAATTTTAACTTATACACTTGGTTACCATTAAAAATACTAGTAACGCAGTAGTTGTATTAGAATATAGTGCTCTCTGATAATAAAGAACAGCCCTAGTCTTATATACTGACTACCCAATTCTAGTAAAATTTTTCAAAATTTTCAATTAAATGAACTCAAAATCATGTTTATACATATTTATGAGCGATAAAACTAGGTATTAACACCGAAATTATTGTTACCTCGAAAAGGACATAAATTGAGAAACAACCCAAAATATTAGAATTCATTTAAAATGGAATAGAGGAAAATAAAAAGATAAAGAAAGGAAAATAAAAGCCAAGTGTGGGAAAAATTTACCAAGTTATTTAGAACATATATCACATATTTTTGTACAAATAATTGAAAATACTTTTGTTTTGGACGATATTAATCAGTTTTACCCAGTTTATTGTAATATAAATGAAATCTAAAAGGGGGTAAAGTCTTCTGAGAAAAAGACACGCGCTTCTTGATTTAGGTCAGGAAGTTATCGTCCAGACCAGTTGTAGAGTCTACGAAAAACCTTGAAAAGTTTTCTCGAAAATCAGCTGGAAATCCACGGACCTCAGCATCAAACATGGTCGCCAAGTGGTCAGACTTATCCTAACCATGAGAGGATCTGTCTCGTACAATGGAGGGCACCGTGCAAATTAGCTTATAAGACTAATGAATCAGATCCCCAGAAAGGATAATCTCATTAAAGATCAAAAATCAGCTTTTAAGACTGATATTACTCAATCCTTGAGATGACTTTTAAAGATTGAGAATTACTAACTCATGGAATTCGATGATATCTAAACTCGAGCTTGAACGAGAAAATATTTTGATCAAAATTACAAACCGATTTGTTTTCTGAAAACCTATTTTCAATGCGTTCATTACCATTGAACGTAAAATCCTAGGAATTCACCTGGAATTCATTAGGTCACCTGAACCAAATCGGGTGTCAACCGTAAGAACGGTGGTTGCGTAGCATGGTCGAAGACAGGACCTTGTGCCAGATCGAAAAACTATAGGGTGATCTTTACTATTGCTCCTAAAAAGGATAGTAATTGCATCCGACACGTTATAGACCATAATCAAAAGCATGTCACGGGACATTGCCTCAACAGTTGCTTGTTCAACGCTTTCCTTTACAACCGAACGGTAGTTTACCGAAAGGTAATATACGGAGCAAGTATATTGGACGTGTTGCTTTCCCAATACAAGGTTAGCAAGTGGGTGACACAAAACCGCAAGTTTTGAGCTAAAATTTTCAAATTTGAACCCCACCAAACCCACAAAAACAATTTGTAAACACCGGTGAAGGGTTATTCTGGAAAACTTATCTAGGGTAAAAGCTAGATTTAATTTTCAAAAGATCAAATGTTTTCATAAAGATCCAATTTCCTAAAGGATCTAAATTTTCATAGTCATGTTGGTCTGTAAACCACATCGTTACTACCATTGTTCATACCGCCGTATAGAATCCACTGATGTACAAAGTGTGAAGAATAAAGAAGTGATTCTAGTATTTTTATTTCAAGACTATATTGCTTGAGGATAAGCAACACTCAAGTGTGGGAATATTTGATAATGCTAAAAACAAACATATATTTTATAGCATTATCCCTCAAGAAAGACAAGCTTTTGGTTGCAATTGTTCTATTTACAAGTAATATTCGTTTAAATAATAAAAGGTGAAGACAAAAGACAGATTCGACGAATTGAAGATGCAAACGACCAAAAAGCTAAAAAGTACAAAGTACAATCAAAGTGGTTCAAATTATTGATGAGAAACGTCTAAAAGTTACAAGAGTACGAGCTGCGAAACGCAAAGTACAAGATATTAAATAGTACGAAAGGACGTTTGAAAATCCGGAACCGGGACCAGAGTCAACTCTCAACGCTCGACGCAACGGACTAAAAATTACAAGTCAACTATGCACATAAATATAATATATAAATAATTCTTAAAATTATATATATATATATATATATATATATATATATATATATATATATATATATATATATATATATATATATATATATATATATATATATATATATATATATATATATATATATATATATATATATATATTATATTATATATTAAAAACCGTCGGCAAACTAGGAGACAAACGATTATGAGCTGGATCCTTACTCCATGCGATCGCATGGCCTGGAGGCCTAATTCCCATGCGATCGCATGGCCTACTTTTTCTGGCCACATTCCTATAAAAGGCAGTCTGGTGCTAAAGCTCAATATACCATTCATCAATATCTCTCTCATAAATATATACATATATTTATATTTATAATTTTAATTTTAATTTAAGATTAATAATAATAAGGTTATGTTAGCGAATGTTGTAAGTGTGTAAGTCGAATTTCTGTCCATGTAACGCTACGCTATTATTAATCATTGTAAGTTATGTTCAACCTTTTTAAATTAATGTCAAGTAGCTAAGTTATTATTATGCTTATTTAAGCCAAAATAATCGTGATGTTGGGATAAATATTAAAGACGGGGTAATTGGGCTTTGTATCATAATTGGAGTTTGGACAAAAGAACGACATTTGTGGAAATTAGACTATGGGCTATTAATGATCTTTATATTTGTTTAATTGAATGATAGTTCGTTAATTTAATATAAAAATTACAATTGGACGCACCTATAAATAACCACATACACTCGATCGGACACGATGGGTGGGATATTTATAAGTACTAATAATCGTTCATTTAACCGGACACCGGAATGGATTAATAGTTAATGGATTTATTAAAACATGGGTGAATTATATATAAAAAAAATTGGTATAATTATAGTTTAAGTCCCCAATTAGTTGGAATATTTGACTTCGGATATAAGAATAATTTGACGAGGACACTCGCACTTTATATTTATGACTGATGGACTGTTATGGACAAAAACCAGATGGACATATCGAATAATCCAGGATAAAGGACAATTAACCCATGGTAATAAACTAAAATCAACACGTCAAACATCATGATTACGGAAGTTTAAATAAGCATAATTTCTTTATTTCATATTTTATCTCACTTTTATTTACTGTCATTTTATTTATCGCACTTTTAATTATCGTACTTTTTAATTATCGCAACTTTTATTTACTGTCATTTCATTTATCGCATTTTTAATTATCGCAATTTTTTTATCGTCATTTACTTTACGCTTTAAATTAAGTTATATTTATTTTTAATATTTTACATTAGGTTTTAACTGCGAGTTAAGACATAAAATCGACAAACCGGTCATTAAACAGTAAAAACCCCCTTTTATAATAATAATATTACTTATATATATATATATATATATATTTATATTTATACAAATATAGTTTTAAAAATATAGCGTTAAACTTGGCTAGTTCCCTGTGGACGAACCGGACTTACTAAAAACTACACTACTGTACGATTAGGTACACTGCCTATAAGTGTTGTAGCAAGGTTTAGGTATATCCACTCTATAAATAAATAAATAACTTGTGTAAAATTGTATCGTATTTAATAATATTTCGCAACAAAAATATAACTATTTCGTATACACCTCTGCACACATCAGCGAACCAGGTCTGCATTAGTGTGTCTAACTGATAGTCGTTAGGATACATTAGTGAGTCTGGACTTCGACCGTGTCTACATGTCAAAAGTTTTGCTTATCATTTTTGTCAGAAATTGCCTGCTTATCATTTTTAGTCTAGACACATCTTATTGCATTGATTGCATGTATAGTGTAAAGATAAAATTCATATCTTAGCGTACCTGCTAATTCATATCTTAGCGTATCTGTTACTGTAAACTTTGCCTGACATATTCCGTAAATTCCTCCGTAATTTACGAAATTTTTTGCTATATATATATATATATATATATATATATATATATATATATATATATATATATATATATATATATATATATATATATATATATATATATATATTCTATGTAATTAGAATACCATCCGATAGCCGAAAAAATCATTTCATTACGAAAAATTCTTTATTCAACCGTACAAAATGGAATTCGTCATTAGTTCAAGTCCCTCGGATTCCGAAACGGAATCCCATTCAAGCTCTGAAAGCAGTGTGACCGGAATGGATCAACCAATCAGCCATTATCTATTCTGGATGAATTGGGGATGGGTTCGTAGTCTCCTCAATCATTGGAGACAAGAAGAATGTGATCCTTTCCATCCACCACATTGCCCTCTTGGCGAAGAACCTGAAGCACTTACCGGTGAACCTGTTCGAAACACCATTTTCTCTCTCATTTCCAGAGTATCTCGTCACGATTATATACTACATCAAATTCTAGATTTTATTTATCCGCTCATCCGAACTGACAATCATCCCGGTGTAATAGAAGAAGTCAACGAGCTTCGCGCTCGGGTAGTGGCTTTAGAGAATATGGTGCAAAGGTTACAAACACCAGCAGCAACACCAGTAGCATAACCAGTATCACCATCATCAATGCCAACAGTACCATTACACCCCCAACCAAAACCGCGTCGTAAACCTCAACATTACAATCTGTCCCACAAGCACCAATGTCATACGCTCTGTAGATGCCAAGAAATACCAACAACAACACAAACAATGAAGTGTTGATTCATAACTTCATTGGAGAAACATTTTGCGACGATTATGTAATCTCTAAAGTCTTAGAGATTATCTATTCTAGCCCTAACCATAAATCAGATGAATGAATCAAAATGATAGGAGGAAGAATAGAAACCCTGACAAGAATGGTGAGTGATTTACAAGCTAGAATTGTTTTACCAACATCATCAACAGTAACGTTAGCATCACCAGCACTGTCAGTGCCGTCAGCAGCATCAGAATCAGCAGTACCTATAACATCACAAACTCCGTCAGTTCAAGAATCACCGTGAACACCATTACAAATCAACAACAAGTATGTCATATAAACGAGTTATGAAGTATTAACTCATTCCTTCTGAGGAAATTATATGTATATTTTATATATATAAAAATTTTGAGATCAAAATAAATCTTTCCGTACTAAGCTATTATGTATGGATCTTAACTACTCGGTTAATTCATATTACTAATATGCTATGATGTATATCTTTATTCCTCAACTTAACCAGCGTTAATTACAATCTCTGTTTCAATTCAATGAATTCTATTCCATAATAAATCAAGTGTATTATTCAAATATATGTTTGATTTTACACTTTCATCTTTAATGTACTTGAAACTTTCTAGAAACATCATTCGTACCTTAGGAAGTTCACAAGAATTTCACGAACACTGAAACGACCCGTCCATATTACTATAAACGTAGTACATTCTCATTGGTCCCATAGCGAGGTATTTGACCTCTATATGATACGTTTTAGAAAATATTGCATTCGTTTCATAAAAAGCACATCATTATTATACATAATGCATGTTTTAAACAAGTGGGCGATTATTTAAGAAATAATCCCCAAAATACATCGGTTTCCAAATACTACACACGTGACGTAACAGTCGAATATAATACATGACAAAAGTTTTATTGAATGCAACACTTTATTTAAATAAAAGTATGAGACTTCATGCACAGCTTGCGCAGATAATGCAACAGCGGAAGACTTTTTTAAGGACCTGAGAATAAACATGCGTAAATAGTCAACACAAAGGTTGGTGAGATATATAGGTTTATCATCGATATAAATATAGACCACAAGATTTCATAGTTATAAATATATGTACACTCGCAAGTGTATAAAAGTATTCTATAAGTTGTTGAGCGCTTCGGTAACCATACTTAACCATTAATGTGGCATATTCCCTTTATTATGAAATCTCCCTACACTGTACCAAGTGTAGTAAAAATGAAGTACTATGCAACCGTTTACGATACTAGAGCGACTAGCCCGGTTGGGGTTGTCAAACCCGATAGATCTATCAATAGGATTCGTGCTTACATGTTCTTACAATATGTAAATATTAGTTACCAAGCTATTAGGGAAGATATGCAAGGTGGTACAACTCAACGTAGAATATATTTTAAGTACTTGTGTCTATGGCGTAAAACATAAAATGCATGTATTCTCATCCCAAAATATTTGTAAAGTTTAAAAATGGGACTATATACTCACAGTAGTAAACCTATATTAATAATAAGTTTTCAACTTATTAAAAATATGACTGTCGTCTTTGGATTCACGAACCTATAACAATAATAACGATTCAGATAATAATACGACATATGAATAAAATAAAGCAAGTTCATAGAATACTTATATAATAATTTTTAACATTTTATGTTAGTAGTCCATTGTTAGTAGTCCTTCGTTAGTAGTCCAAAATAGTCCGAAAAGTCCAACAGTCCAATAATCGGTATATATATATATAATCTTAGAATTACCCCACGACGTATTGTATACGTATTGTATTTGCATCAACCCAGAGACGTATTGTATATGTATTGTCTTAGAATTAACTAAGACGTATTGTGTACATATTGTCTTAGGATTTATCAAAACGTATTGTATACTTATTGTGTTAAGACGTACCAAGAATATTATTATACATATATACAATCACAGAATTAACCAAGATTATAATATTTTGTTATACTACTGATAACTTGTCCAAATATATATAGGATATAGGAAAAGTTAACAAGGATATGGTTAATATAGTTTTTATAATATAAATTTCGTCCATACAACGTTAATTTTAGCAGATTTTGTTTTGCTCGCCAAATATTCATTACAACTCCGTTTAATGTGAATCAAATTACTATGGATTCATTAAGAATTAAATTTTACAAAACCAATTCGAAAAGTTCATCCCAAGTAATAATTTTTAGAGCTTTACCCTCTTTTTGTGTCGGTGGACAGATTTGGGAAAATCCCGGCATCCACCCAATATATGATTTTTGATAAAATACTTTCACTTTGTCTAAAATCATGAAAAAATACTGGAAGTATTATTTACATATATTAACATATTTCCAAAGTCTTATCCTCGAACTCAAAGTCTAAGATAGGTTTTTAATTCCCAACCAAAAACAGCTCGCTTTTTACCGAATGGAGATTAAATGATATATGTTAAGTTTCAAAATGTTCTTCATATGTACAAGTTATAAGTTCTTATATTAACTTAATATAACATCATAATACATATAAATAAGTGTTATTAGAGTTAAGTTAGAAAGATTAGATTAGTTTTTCAAACAAGCTTGGTGTTCACCAAAACAAGTTCTAGTTTTTACAAGTTTTATAAGTATAATAAGATAGCAACTATATAAGAAATTGAACAAGGATTTTGAGAAGTATTTTACCTTAATTATGAAGAGGAAAGTTGCTGAGATTGAAATATGATATGAGAGCATTCAAGTGTGTGTTTTTAGTTTAAGAAAATGTGGAGTAAAAATGAGTTAAAATGGTCCTTATTTATAAGCTTATAATTTTGGCTTTTAGTGAAAATATCTAAGATAAGTTAAATTTTATTAAGTCATGCATGACATATTAAATTGATTAGGTCATGAATGACATATTATACAAATAATTGCAGATTTCTATCGGTATATACCAATAGTAAATACTTCTAGAAGCTGTGTATAATACGGGTAAAAATACCGTATGAATGCGAGTAGAATTCTTGAGGAAATTGAACGGAAATACGAGTATAGCTATCCTTTATATGTATTGGTATATTATAAAGTGTATTCAATACTTGTAAGGATGTATTTACACTCGTAATACATTATATGTAAATACATTTTAGCATAAGTTAATTACGTCGTTTAAATAGTAACATATATATTATTTAAAAATTCTTTAAATTAGTAGTATGAAAATATATATATATATATATATATATATATATATATATATATATAATACTTTGTTAATATACTTAATGAGATATTTAATTATCATATTTTCAAGTTAAATATATATAAATCCATATATATACACAATAATTAAACAATTAAATCAAGTTATGACGTTCGTGAATCATCGGAATAAAAGGGTGACCAAAAGCTTGTGTAAAACTCTTTCCGGAGGTTCAAGATTTATTAAAATTCATTGCTTATCAAGTCAAAATTATATAAAGATTAAGTTTAAATTTGATCTGAAATTTCCGGGTCGTCACAGTACCTACCCGTTAAAGAAATTTCGTCCCGAAATTTGATCGAGGTCGTCATGGCTAACAATAAGAATGTTATTATGACGAATATAAGTTGATTCATAGGGTTTTATCATGATTGAGAATTATGGATAAAATAATTCGATTACTCGAAACGTATGAGTGAAGCTATCGTAAAAGATTGAAATGAGAAAATAGGGATTCGTCTTATCTTTTGACGTCATCACGATTGATCTCCGGATTAAAGAAAATCTTTGTAATCTATATATGATTTGATTCTTCGGCGATTTAGGAAATTATGACCCTCTTTGATTTAATGCAATAATCTGTCTCGATTTCTCTGTCGGATATTTTACTATAAATCAACCTCCTATGTTTCCTTATTTCCACATCTCCCATCTTTTATACTTTCTTCCTTTCTTCGTACTTCCAAAACATTCATCAATATGCTCCATCAAGTTTTAATTCTTGATATATTCTTGACTATCACATATGTCATTCTTCTTTTTCATATTCCACCGAAGGAATCCGTTAATTTCTACTATGCTCTTGGGTTTATAGTGTTCTTAGTTTTTCCGTGTCTTTATATTGCTATACGCATCGATATACATGGTTTGTAATTTCTGCGTTGTCTTCGTGCTTATATTTTTCCTTATATTTTGGAGTTTCATGCTTCCGTCTTCTTTTTCCGACTTCTAGTCAAGCGAATAATGGTCTAGAATTCATAGATATGAAATTCAGAATGAACATAGCTAATGCTCTAAGAGAGAAATTGTAATAGCACAATTTGACTTGTGAAATTACCAGAATTCAAAGAAAAAGATAGAACTATCAATAGAATATGTTCTTGATATGTTTAGAGATTAGATTGAATGTAAGAGTCATGTAACATGGCACATGATGATGTTATGGTTTGTGAATCATTACGTTCCATTTAGAAACTCAACATGACTTACTGTAATATAATCACGTTGATCAAGTGTCATTATATTATACTAACTCATGCTTCAGTTCCTAACACTACTTCAAAATATTCATATTTTAAACTAGAAGGTTCCAGAATTTAGAAACTAAAATAGTTTCTTTTATGATGCAACATAGATAGCGCGAAAAGATGAATTATTTCAGATAAGAATAGTTATGAAAATATCTTCAGAAATATGGAGGATATTTATAATGAAAGATACGATGATATCTTAGAATATCTAATATCAGAGGATGATGAAGAATATTGTCCACAGGGGCTTAGAGTAAGGAGTAAGGTATTCGCTAAAGACTTCAGCAGACACTGAATCATTTGGATTCCTTGAAGGCAGATTTAGTCCTTGTGATTTGTCCACAGCCTCCTTCAGGGTTTGCTCAATCCGTTTTCTAGTTCCAAACCTTCTCTTTTTCTATGCTATGCTAACACAATATTCTTTATCATCAACTTTTGACTGTTACGGTTGTCTACAGTTTCTGCTGCTTCATTCAACTTTTTCAAAACTTCATAGTACTGATTCGTAGGCTGAAGTGCTATTCCGGATTTCAGAATTATAATTCCAGGGGATAACGTTATATGTATATGCAGAAATGATGTGAGATTTAAGAATAATTATTGATGCTTCCTGGGGTTTGGTATGACCGTTATTGTTACAAGATGTAGATGGGTACATGATAAGGTTTTATAGTGATCTTTCAGAGAGATTTAAGTCAAAGAGCAATAAAGTTGCTGATAAGCTTACTACTAATGTGGTGGAATATAAAAGGTTCCCCGGTAACCATGGCGAGAAGACAACGTATATATCAAGGTTATAATAAGGAAACTCCGGATGAAAAGTTGAAGTTATCTTTTTGGAGCTGTGACAAAATTCATAATTTTGAAAAGGGATTTTAAAGTTATTTTGGGTAATAATAATGCTAAAGGATCTGACACGGATACGTGCTGAACCTTTGCTTAGGTTCAAGTGTTCTCCGAATGCATATCTATATGCATATATTCTTCGTATGTATCGTGTGACTGGTTCGATTGTTCCTTAGTTGAGGTGTTTTCAAGAATTTTGAAGGGTTTGGACGCAGGTTGTCATCGTCAATATCCGTATAATGAATTCGTCGTTAATCTTGAATGATACGAATATCTTTATGAGTTCTGTGAATGAAAGTGATATTCTAGTATAGTTTGAATTTAAAGTATGATTTTGAAGGATGTAGGAATTTAAGATTGATGGCACTTCTTAAATCTTGACTTGGATTTTGATCTGTCAAAATCAGAATATGTAATTGAATTGGTATGAAAAATGGTTGTCATGAATTTTGTGAAATGATATATATTGCTATGAAAGGAGAGAGTATAATTAACGATTGTCGAAACATCATTGAAAATGTACAGTGTAACATATTAATGTGAACTTAAGTATTTCTCGGGTATTACCTACCCGTTAAAATAAAATTTCACAAGTAATATTTTGTACAAAAGAATTTTTATTACAGTCTTTATGAAAATATATGTATGTATATTTTCTTCAGATGTAATATGGATTTAATGAGTTAATATTATATTAATCTCATTTGGTTTACGGTTGGAACTAGAAATGAATAATCCCTAAAACTTTAGAGATTACATAATCTCCGCGGAATATTTCTTCAACGTAAATGAAATAATGAATTAATACTTCATCACTCATTATTGTTGGTATCCCTCAGTGCCTACGGTGCGTATGATGTTGATGCTCGTAATACGGCTTGCGATGTTGAGACTTGTGATGTTGTTGGTAATGCTGGTGCTGGTGCTGGTAGTGGTTTGATGTGAGTATAGATGATGAGAATTTGTTTTGTTTTGTATTGTGAAAGAAGATTTTTAAAGTTTCTTGAATAAAAAGAGAGGTCAAGAGCTTTATAAAGGGAATGAAATGATGTAGGATGCACTTGCTAATGAAGTTTTGCTTTTCATGACAGTAATTTTTTTTTTACTAAATAATTCACCATGCAAGATACGGAGTAAAGGTCAGATAGCCTCAATAATATTAGTAATATTATACTCGTTGCGGCATATCCTGAAAAGGAGAGAGAAAATGGTGTTACGAATGGGTTCATCGGTAAGTGCCTCATGTTCTTCACCAAGAGGGCAATGTGGTGGATGGAAGGGATCACCTTCTTCTTGTCTCCAATGATTAAGTAGACTACGAACCCATCCCCAATTCATCTAAAATAGATGATGGCTCATTGGTTGATCCATTCAGGTCACACTGCTTTTGGAGCTTGAGTGAAATTCCATATCGGAATTCGAGGGACTTGAACTAGTGGAGAGTTCCATTTCGTACGATTGAATAAAGAATTTTTCGATATGAAATGATTTTCGGCTATCGGATGGTATTCTAATTACATAGAATATCTATATATATAGAGCAAAAGATTTCATAGATTACGGAGGAATTTACGGAATATGTTAGGCAAAGTTTACAGTAACAGATACGCTAAGATATGAATTAACATATACGCTAAAATATGAACTTTGTCTATACACTATTTATGCAATCAATGCAGTAAGATGTGTCTAGACTAAGAATGATAAGCATGTAATTTTCTAAGGGTGATAAGTAGATGATTTCTGACTAGAAATAATAAGCAAAACTTTTGACATGCAGTTAAGGTCGAAGTCCAGACTCACTAATGCATCTTAATAACTATCCGTTAGACACACTAATGCAAGACATGGTTCGCTAAGACCACCGCTCTGATACCAACTGAAACGACCCGTCCATATTACTATAAACGCAGTACGTTCTCATTGGTCCCATAGCGAGGTATTTGACCTCTATATGATACGTTTTAGAAAATATTGCATTCGTTTCATAAAAAATACATCATTATTATACATAATGCATGTTTTAAATAAGTGGGCGATTATTTAAAAAATAATCCCCAAAATACATCGGTTTCCAAATACTACACACGTGACGTAACAGTCGAATATAATACATGAAAAATGTTTTATTGAATGCAACACTTTATTTAAATAAAAATATGAGACTCCATGCACAGCTTGCTCAGATAATGCAACAGCGGAAGACTTTCTTAAGGACCTGAGAATAAACATGCGTAAACAGTCAACACAAAGGTTGGTGAGATATATAGGTTTATCATCGATATAAATATAGACCACAAGATTTCATAGTTATAAATATACATACACTCGCAAGTGTATAAAAGTATTCTATAAGTTGTTGAGCACTTCGGTAACCATACTTAACCATTAATGTGGCATATTCCCTTTATTATGAAATCTCCCTACACTGTACCAAGTGTAGTAAAAATGAAGTACTATGCAACCGTTTACGATATTAGAGCGACTAGCCCGGTTGGGGTTGTCAAATTCGATAGATCTATCAATAGGATTCGCGCTTACATGTTCTTATAACATGTAAATATTAGTTACCAAGCTATTAGGGAAGATATGCAAGGTGGTACAACTCAACGTAGAATATATTTTAAGTACTTGTGTCTATGGCGTAAAACATAAAATGCATGTATTCTCATCCCAAAATATTTGTAGAGTTTAAAAATGGGACTATATACTCACAGTAGTAAAAGTATATTAATAATAAGTTTTTAACTTATTAAAAATATGACCGTCGTCCTTGGATTCACGAACCTATAACAATAATAACTATTCAGATAATAATACGACATATGAATAAAATAAAGCAAGTTCATAGAATACTTATATAATAATTTTTAACATTTTATGTTAGTAGTCCATTATTAGTAGTCCTTCGTTAGTAGTCCAAAATAGTCCGAAAAGTCCAACAGTTCAATAATCGGTATATATATATAATCTTAGAATTACCCCCACGACGTATTTTATACGTATTGTCTTTACATCAACCCAGAGACGTATTGTATAAGTATTGTCTTAGAATTAACTAAGACATATTGTGTACGTATTGTCTTAGGATTTATCAAAACGTATTGTATACTTATTGTGTTAGGACGTACCAAGAATGTTATTATACATATATACAATCACAGAATTAACCAAGACTATAATATTTTGTTATACTACTGATAACATGTCCAAATATATATAGGATATAGGAAAATTTAACAAGGATATGGTTAATATAGTTTTTATAATATAAATTTCGTCCATACAACGTTAATTTTAGCAGATTTTGTTTTGCTCGCCAAATATTCATTACAACTCCGTTTAAAGTGAATCAAATTGCTATGGATTCATTAAGAAGTAAATTTTACAAAACCAATTCAAAAAGTTCATCCCAAGTTGTAATCTTTAGAGCTTTACCCTCTTTTTGTGTCGGTGGACAGATTTGGAAAAATCCCGGCATCCACCCAATATATGATTTTTGATAAAATACTTCCACTTTGTCTAAAATCATGAAAAAATACTGGAAGTCTTATTTACATATATTAACATATTTCCAAAGTCTTAGCCTCGAACTCAAAGTCTAAGATAGGTTTTTAATTCCCAACCCAAAACAGCCCGCTTTTTATCGAATGGAGATTAAAGGATATATGTTAAGTTTCAAGGTGTTCTTCATATGTACAAGTTATAAGTTCTTATATTAACTTAATATAACATCATAATACATATAAATAAGTGTTATTAGAGTTAAGTTAGAAAGATTAGATTAGTTTTTCAAACAAGTTTGGTGTTCACCAAAACAAGTTCTAGTTTTTACAAGTTTTATAAGTATAATAAGATAGCAACTATACAAGAAATTGAACAAAGATTTTGAGAAGTATTTTACCTTGATTATGAAGAGGAAAGTTGCTGAGATTGAAGTATGATATGAGAGTATTCAAGTGTGTGTTTTTAGTTTAAGAAAATGTGGAGTAAAAATGAGTTAAAATGGTCCTTATTTATAAGCTTATAATTTTGGCTTTTAGTGAAAATATCTAAGATAAGTTAAATTGTATTAAGTCATGCATGAAATATTAAATTGATTAGGTCATGGATGACATATTATACAAATAATTGCAGATTTCTATTGGTATATACCAATAGAAGCTGTGTATAATACGGGTAAAAATACCGTATGAATGCGAGTAGAATTCTTGAGGAAATTGAACGGAAATACGAGTATAGCTATCCTTTATATGTATTGGTATATTATAAAGTGTATTCAATACTTGTAAGGATGTATTTACACTCGTAATACATTATATGTAAATACATTTTAACATAAGTTAATTACGTCGTTTAAATAGTAACATATATATTGTTCAAAAATTCTTTAAATTAGTAGTATGAAAAAAAAAATTATATATATATATAATACTTTGTTAATATACTTAATGAGATATTTAATTATCATATTTTCAAGTTAAATATATATAAATCCATATATATACACAATAATTAAACAATTAAACAATTAAATCAAGTTATGACGTTCGTGAATCGTCGGAATAAAAGGGTGACCAAAAGCTTGTGTAAAACTCTTTCCGGAGGTTCAAGATTTATTAAAATTCATTGCTTATCAAGTCAGAATCATATAAAGATTAAGTTTAAATTTGGTCAGAAATTTCCGGGTCGTCACAAACACCAACATCATGTATCAACAATTAAAGAAGTATTGATTCATAATTTCAATTACATTGAAGAAATACTCCGTAAAAGTTATGTAATTCCTAAAGTTTTAGGGATTATTAAATCCTAGTTTCAACCGTAAATCAAATGAGTTTAATATAATATAAGCTCATTAAATCTATGTTACACTTGAAGAAAATATACACATGTATATTTTCATAAAGAATGTAATAAAATTCTTTTGTACAAAATATTAATTGTGAAATTTTTTTAACGGGTAGGTAATACCCGAGAGATATATAAATTCACCATTAATATGTTACATTCTTCGAATCTGATTCAGCAAATCATCCATTTTACTCCCTACTTTCTCAACAATATACGTTCTTTTATAGAAATCAAAACAACCATACTCATTCAAAATCAAATTACACATTCTGATTTTGAAATCTCAAATTCAACTCGAGATATAACCAAAATCATCACTCTTAGATCCTTACATCTTTCAAAGCTATACTTTTGACTTCAAAACTGTGCTAGAACATCATATATTAACTATTACAATCTGTGTTCAAACCCTCCGAAATTTCCTTAAGACACTTCAAACAATGAACAATCGAGATAATGATCCAACCACATGTTACCCACAGTTATGCACCTGAAAAACTCTCGAAACCAAAGTCATAGTTTAACACGTATCATTGTCAGACCATTTGGCATTTATTAGCTAAAATAACTTTTCAATTCTGTTTCAAAATAGACAGTATTGTCACAGCTCCAGCAAGTCAACTTTGACTTTTCAGTCGGACTAGTCTTATTATAACTTCGATATATATGTTGCCCTTTGGCCATCGTTACCGGGGAACCTTTTACATTCCACCATATTAACAGTAAACTTACCAGCAACTTCTTTGATCTTTAATTTTCCCGAAAAATAATTATATTTATCGAAACCCCATCATTTACTCATCCGCATCTTGTAACAAGAATTGCCATACCAATTACTGAAAATCAGCAATCAGTATTTTGAAATCTCGCAGCGTTTCTACTTCAACAGTTATATATATACATATAACGTCTATCTCCTAAACTTACATACTTCGAATGTGAAGTTTCTGAAAAACACTCCAGCCTACGAAATAGTACTATGAAGTTTTGAAAAAGACTGATGAAGTGGTAAAGACTGTAGACAGCAATTACTGTCAGAAGTTTGATAATAAAGAATAGAAGATTGGAAAAGCGTAAACGAAAAATTTGGTACTGGAAAACGGATTGAGCAAAGTATGAAGGAAGCTGTGGACAAATCACAAAGACTAAATCTACCTTCAAAGAATCCAAATGATTCATTATCTGCTGAAGTCATTAACGAATACCTTGCTCCTGACTCTAAACCCTTGTGGGCAATATCTTTCATTATCCTCTGATATTAGAAATTCTAAGATATCATCGTATATTTCATTATAAATATCCTCCATATTTCTGAAGATATTTCTATAATTATTCTTATCCGAAATCATTTACCTTTTCGCGCTATCTGTGTTACATCATAAAAGAAACTATTTTAGTTTCTGAATTCTGAAACCTTTGAGTTTAAAATAAGAATGTTTTTGAAATAGTGTTGGGAACTGAAGCATGAGTTAGTATAATATAATGACACTTGATCAACGTGATTATATTACGGTAAGTCATGCTGAGTTTCTAAATCGAACGTGATGATTCACAGATCATAACATCATCATGTGCTATGTTACACAACTCTTGTATTCTACTTAACCTCTAAGCATATCAAGAAAATATTTTTCATGATGATTCGGTCTTTTTCGAGGTATTCTGGTAATTTGACAAATCAAGATCGTGCCATTGCGATTTCCTTCTTAGAAAATCATGTTCATTCCGAAATCCATACCTATAAATTCTGGGCCATATTTCGCTTGACTTGAAGTAGGGAAGAGGAACTCTTGAATATAAAAGAAAATATAAAGCTCGACAACAACACATAAATTACAAACCGTGCATATCAATACGTACTGCCACGTAAAGGCACGGGAGAATTAAAATTACTATAACCCCAAGGTAATAGTAGAAATAAATAAATTCTCCGGTGGTAGATGAAAAAGAAGAATGACAGAGATGAAAGTTAAGAGTATATCCAGGATCAGTACTAGATGGAGCATACTGATGAATGCTTTAAAATATGAGTTGAAGGAGAAAGAATAGAAGATGTGAGTTGTAAGGAAACGAAGGAGGTGGAATTATAGTGAAATATCCGACGAAGAAATCGAGATGGATTATCGTATTTAATCGAAGAGGATCATAATCTCCTTAATTACCGAAGAATAAAATCTTATTACGAAGATTTACTCTAAATCCCTTGAAACTCGGAGATCAACTGTGACTATGTCACCGGTTAAAATTAACCTACAGCTACTCGTTTCACTCTTTTGTGATAACTACACTCGTACTCTTCACAAAAACCGAATTGTTTTATCCATATTACTCAATGATGATAAAACTCTAATTTCTAGCTACATACTTATTGTCAGCCATGACCATCCCAATCAAATTTCGGGACGAAATTTCTTTAACGGGTAGGTACTGTGACGACCCGAAAATTTTCGACCAAATTTAAACTTGATCTCTATATGTTTCCGAGACGATAAGCAAAGTCTATTAAATCGAGTCTCAAAATTTTTGAACTGACTTCTTGAATTCAATTTGACAATTGACTATTCCCGATGATTCACGAACAATTAATTGTAAATAGATATGTGTGTATAAATTTAATTAATAAATTAAAATATAATTTGAAATATTATATGTTGTTATTATTAAAAATTAATTATGTAAAATAAAATAAAAATATGATATTATGATAATCTATGTATATTAAAAATATATTTGGTGATTTTGAAATTATTTAGTAAATGATAGTAACACCCATTTATCATTCGAATGATATTAAACAAGTTAAAATATGAAATTATGAAAAATTTAATAATAAACGTTGATCTATAATTAAGTTATATGAATTTTATAGTTACTAAAAATATATGTAAATAGGTTCTAATACTCAGTACGTTTTACTTGGGATTGAGCGCTAAAAGCAGATCCACTTTTTAAGATATGTTTTATAAAAAGATATGTTTTAAACAGTTAATGATATCGATGAGTAACTTACAAAAACCCAAGTTGCTTAACTGTTTTAATTCTTTTCACTCCCACTAGCAAATATTGTATTCTATATCTAATATTATATATATGCACGGTACACTGAATATTGAAACAAATTATTCCTGTTAAGTCAAAAAGTATGTTCTCCATTATCAATCATCTTTTAATATCCGTTTAAATTTATTTTTACAACTTTTTATATTTTATATTTGTACACTAAATTTGGTACCTTTTTCTTTCAACTACTGAGATTGCATGATAGCCAAAAATCAAAATATATACACTTTTGTGTTATCTATCATCACCATTCTCTTAAATTTCTTGATCACCACTTGAACTAGACAAATGCATGTGTTTCCTTGATTGATTGATTCCCAAATACCCCACCCACTTGTATAATTTTATTTCTTCTTTCTGTTAAATGTATTAATCAAACCTATCACAAACATAACCCACTATCTCTAATTATTAAGGAGAATAAATATACATGTACACCTTTATGAGCATACATATCAACAAAACCCATTTCCATTCTTCTTCAATCACCACCTTCATTACTTGTCGAGCACCATTCCAACTGACACTCTCTACAATCGTTGCACCACCATTGACCACTCAGTCATCCCAGCTGCAGTAAACTGCTGCCTTCTAACACCAAACAGCCACCACATCCGTCACCTTAAAGTAACCCATTTAACCCTCTCAAACCCATCAAAACCAACTCAAGATTATCACCAAACAATTCATTTGTTGCTGTCCGAGTTCTTGTACAACCATGAACATCTCATCACTCTAAAACTGCTCGACATAATTCTGTTATTGTTGCTGCTATAATCTTATCCTCTTTCACTGCTGCCATTTCCTTTCGTTGAACCACAATCACCTTTCTTTATATCTCTTCCTGTTTCACGTTGTAAATCACAAACCTGCAGTTGCAGCTGCTATTGCACATATTGCTATCAAGTTCAAACCTCAAAAGCCCACTTTCGAACCCTTTAACTACTACTGCTATATCACAGCTACAGCTTGTTCGCGTTTCAACTACTGTCCTGTACAGCCACCACTCCACCATCATTAACTGCAACCTACGCTACCTCCATCATTGATTGTTACGGTTATTGCAGCAAAAAACCAACGCAACCACCAACCTGCAGACACTCTTCTATAATGGTATGCAATAATTAGAGAATTTATATAACCAAATGCTTACCCTATTTATAAACTGTACCTGGATACATATAGCCTTACATCAACACAGAAAATACGAGAAAACAACTACCAATAAGTATGTTACATACTAATAGATAGAAAATAACAATTTAAACAAATCTAATATACCTTATCTTCACTGCTACTTGGGTTCGATAGTACGGCTCCATTCCTGTTTAGACTCACCATTCAAACACCACTAAACCCCATCATCTTTATCGATCCCCATCATCAAACCCACTAAAGAACACTATTAATTGTTGCTCTAAATTCGATCAGTAAGAATATAGGACACATAAAAGATTTAAGAAATTTAGGGAATTGATGAACTGATCACTTACTTGAACTATTGATGAACCGATGACCTAGTTGATCGATTGATTGTTTCTACAACTTCCTATTACTCAATTACTGAGGTTAATTGAGTTTCTGTACCAGCTACTGTCGACGACCGGAACCCCCAAAACTGAAACCATGATTGATTGATGATGATTAAGATACGGAAGTGAAGAATAGATGATGATGATGGTGAGGATAATCGCGATGCAGACGATGATGATGAATATGGATGAAATGCATCTGATCGAACCCTACATACACCCATTTAATCAATTTATTTAAACAGTGTTGGGCCGAGTTCCTTCTCTGTTGGGCCGAGGTCATTGTTTGATTTATGTTGTTGGGCCAAAAAGATGCAAAAGGGTTAAATATAGTTCGGGTATAATATATATCAGAAAGTAACCAGCAGCTTCATGGTTTGGTGTGTTTCTGTTAACTGAGAGGTCTCGGGTTCGAGCCCGGGCTACGACATCTTTTTAGGAAGCTATTCTTTAAGGTAGTATACTTATTATTCATATTATTATTATTATTATTATTATTATTATTATTATTATTATTATTATTATTATTATTATTATTATTATAATTAAACATTATTAGTATTATTATTAATAACAATATCATTATTAGTATTATCCTTATTATTAATATGATTATCATTATTAGTATTATTATTTTAAAAATTATTATCATTATTATCATTAGTAGTAAAATTATTATTATAGTTATTATTATTATTATCGGTATTACTATTATTATAATCATTATCATTATTACTAAAAGTATCACTATTTTTAAATTTATCTTTTTATTAAAATTAGTATTATTTTTATCATTATTATTATTATAATTAATAATTACTAACTATAACTTTAGTTTTAAATATTTTTCGTATATAAAATATAACTATATTTTTATAATCTTAAACAAAAAAGATAGATATTAAAAATAAGATACAAACTTTAAATATATAGAAGTATATATAATAAGTATACTACTTTTACTAATAAAATATATTTTGTTCATTTACGTTTTAATATAACTTGAATTTATTAAAAATATTATTATATTAAAAATTATGAATATTTAAAAATATTAATACTAAGTACTTATCCAAAATATTTTAATAAAGTATATAATAGATTATTAAGATAATTTAATAGAATATATATAAAATAAATATATTTAAGTAATTATTATTAATATTAAATTTAATATCACAAGTATATTACTAATATCAAAATATATATTTATTTGAATATTATTTTATGTGTTAATATATATATATATATAATTAATATAGGTTCGTGAATTCGAGGCCAACCTTGCATTGTTCAATGTCGTCATATGTATTTTTACTACAAAATACAGTATTGTGAGTTTCATTTGCTCCCTTTTTAAATGCTTTTGCAATATATATTTTTGGGACTGAGAATACATGCGCAACTTTTATAAATGTTTGACGAAATAGACACAAGTACTTAAAACTACATTTTATGGCTGAATTATTAAACCGAATATGCCCCTTTTTAGTCTGGTAATCTAAGAATTAGGGAACATACACCCTAATTGACGCGAATCCTAAAGATAGATCTATTGGGCCCAACAAGCCCCATCCAAAGTACCAGATGCTTTAGTACTTCGAATTTATCATGTCCGAAGGGAGTCCCGGAATGATGGGGATATTCTATATGCATCTTGTTAGGGTCGGTTACCAGGTGTTCACCATATGAATGATTTTTATCTCTATGCAGTTTGCGAAATGTCTGATATGAGATGTGTATTTATGGAAAAAAAAAATCTTGTGGTCTATTAAAATTATGAATATGATCGATTATGATAAACTAATGAACTCATCAACCTTTTGGTTGACACTTTAAAGCATGTTTATTCTCAGGTATGAAAGAAATCTTCCGCTGTGCATTTGATCATTTTAGAGATTTTACTTGGAGTTATTCATGACATAATTCATAAGACGTTGCATTCGAGTCGTTGAGTTCATCAAGATTATTATTAAGTCAATTATAGTTGGATATATTGTGAAATGGTATACATGCCATCAACTTTCGATGTAATGGAAGTTTGTCTTTTAAAAACGAATGCAATGTTTGTAAAATGTATCATATAGAGGTCAAGTACCTCGCGATGTAACCAAATGTAATGTATTCATTCAGATGGATTAGGACGGGTCGCTACACTTGTTATTCCAATTTCTCCATGTAACCACGCGTCCATTCAACCTCCTACCAAAATTTTGAACCGAGCTCTGAAGATGCAATGTTTGTTTTTCCTTGCAAATGTCTCATTAATGTTAAGGGTGGAGTAGATACCTATACCCCACCACTTGGAAAACTCAGGTTCATATATCAAAAGCATTTTTACAAAAACCAAAGAAGAATCGATTGTCTCGACGTCATCATCGCAAATAGGGCAATGAATCAAGTGAAGATCGACACCCCGTTTATCTAATTCGATAAGGACATGGGAGCTTTTAAGAATAACCCGCCAAATGAAAATTTCAACTTTTTTAGGAACTAAAGAGTTACGCATTGTTTCCGGTTGACCTCTACCCTCCGTGATATATTTTTCCTCGATGAGTTTTTGTAGCTTTTTTTGTGGTGAAGTTACCATTCGAGGACTCCATGAGTTTTTGTAACTATCTTGGTATAATTAAATAAAATATTAGTAACCGTATCAAAACCATGAAGAACAAAAATTTGAAGTTAGAGAAAATAGATAATCCCAAACCGGATCATGGGTTAGATGAAAGAAAAAAATCGGATAGCAATACAAGCCCCTAATTTCTGCCTAAACGACGTCATTTAATTAACATTAAAAGGAGAGAAATCTAGCTTTAGGTAAGAGACATGTACCGCTTTAAGTTTGCTATAGTCATGTGGTTAGCCGGTTAGGTTTTACCATTTAGTTTCGACTTTTGTACATACATAACATGAGTTAAATGGCTACAAACTCGGCACACACATGGATTTATCATATGGGTTAAATCCTTATCAATCACCTTTTTAGTCCTTATAACATCAAAACACAATGGCTATTTGCAGCAGGGGGTAAAAAACCTTTTTGTTACCACACTTGCACTATATAGTTGTTATGATTGGTGCCAAGAGAGAAGGCAGTTATACAAACTTACTTAATGGGTAACTATCTTCAAACAAAAAATCGATATTTTTTTACAAATTTTACATATCTTTTTAAATGGTAACACACATGGGTATACCAAAGTTTTTGAAAAAAATAATGATCATGATCCTGGATTAACATAAATGTATACAACATACCAAACAAACCATCAATGCAGTACACATGAGCAACCTATTTTCTATAGACATGCACATTAAAATGTTTCTATTTATCGTTACTTTAATATTAATTTGATCTAACAATGTAAATTCATTAATTAAATAAGATTTTTCACATTCAGGCTGGGCTACCTTGATGAAGAGGAAAATTATCATTATATACACCTTAAGCTTAAGCAGGTTATTATGTGGAAGATGATAAATTCACTTGATTTTTGATGAATTCAGTTCATTATTCGCTTGTACGGTACAAAATACAAATTACCAATTTATAATATAAATTTATCAAATATGTGAGTAAAAATATCACTCCTCATAAATAATCAGTTCAAACTATTTCATGTCACCTCAAAATATGCTAATAATAAAAGTTAAATTTAAATTTGATATTGTGATGTGAGAATGTCACAACTCCAACCAAAATATGACATTCATTTAATTAACAATGTACAAGTGTTTTAGATAATTGGATTAAGAATTCAAGATCAAGACGTGCGTGTTGTATAAAATAGAAAGTGACAGGTGAAATTGTTAGTTGCCAACATATAACTGGTTTTATCATAGATTAATAGTGTTTATTATGATTTAATTAAGATTAAGAGACGTTGGTGTCGGTTGCCATGTCTTAATCACTTATTTGTTTGATTAAATCAAATGAAAAAAGGTTAATCAATCAATTTTTCATATAGTGAAATCATTGACAAGCCAAGAATAAGCTTCCAAGTAACTTCACAACGTGTTTACATTAATCTTTCAACACGTACGTATTTCAACATGTTGATTAACAACGAAAATTAGCATCATACTTAGCACCCAATCAACAATAATTGCAATCATTCAGCACCGTATTCTTTTAACTAACATACACTTTAAAGGTGTTCCAAAGAACAATTAACCTTTTTATTCTTTTTCTCATCCCTGTCATAATTCAACTAAAGTTATTGCTAAAAATAACACAACAGAAATGTTACAACAATGGCAATAAAATAAGTGCATACCCAATTCACAAAAACAAAGTGGATTTTATCGAATTAAAAAAGTACATTAATAAGTTGCAATAACCCAAATTACACCATACATCATCATGAAAAATTCCATCAAAAATACCATATACCAGGGGGTTCAGGAACAACAACAGACTAATTGAATATTTTTTTCACTTTTATTATCAAGACTGCAGAAATAATGGAATAAAATACAGATGCCCAAAACATAACATGTCTATTAATTCATCAAAAACTATAAACCCCCCCAAAAATAAACTAAAATGTAACAATAAAAGAAGAGAAGATGATCATCATCACAATGTAGCAAACATTCACTGAAGAAATTTTAAAATTTACCGGCTTGAAGACGACTGTCCGTACAAATCGTATGGGGCCCACAACGCGTCTAACGGGCATGGTTGTTTTGAATCGAGCCGTAACCATGGCTTACCACTTCCACTCCAATGCAATAAGCTGACTGGACCCGGGTGCAAATCCCGACAACTTCCTACCACGTTATCCCCACCTAACCCGTGCTGGTTCCACCCGTGATCAATTGGCGCAACATGCCCAGCGAAAACCAATAGAAACGGCGGTAATGATCCGAGCTCGTATATTCTATCACTTTTTTGAATCTCCATCCATTTCTCGATACGTTTCGTGTACCCAAACCGTCTCCATTTCGCTAAATCAATAACCATCACGCCTGTGTTGAAGTAACACGGGTTCCTTTCCTTGAATATGTTTGAGTATTGACCGTTTGACCAAAACGCAGAGGTGAAGTATTTGGTGAAATTTGCGTGGCAATATTCCGGTGCTCCAATAGTTTTTTCACTTAAATTCGTACCCCATAGTTTCGCCACGTCATCGACAACCACCAAATCGGAGTCTAGATAAATCACGCGTCGAACGCACGGTTCGAGTATATCAGCTAAGTAATTCCGAGCGTAATTTAGCGGCTGTTCTAACGCGTGCCGCACCGAAGTTGAAATTAACTTTCTTACTATCTCAGGTTCGAAATAATACACTTTGAACTTCAATTTAGGGAAAGTGGAACCAACTAGGGATTTAAGATTTGTATCAGAAACTAGAAAATGAAAGAAAATACTTTCAGGACATGATGAATGTTGCAATATCGAATGTACCGCGGCGATAGAACCACGCAAGTACTCGAAATCGAGTGTAATCGCAACATGAACTAACGACGGATCACATACATCACCGGAACCGGTGAGTTGTTCACATCCAGCCGCATTATGAAAGGTCGAAGCTGTACGGAACGACGACCGGTGTGTCAGCGTTACCGGAGCTTGACCGCCGGCGATGTGAGGATGAAAATGATTATAATGATTATGATAAGATCTAATAGCTTCGGCTGGATGAAATGATTGTAATGAAGGTGCTAGAACAATCATCACCATTATTGCTGATACAAAACCTGAGAATCTCATTATCCATTGCATTTTATAATTAATTGATGAATTAATTATAAAATATACACCTATATATATACACAGATATATATGTATATATTACAATAGATATGAAACTAGGGTTTCAACAAGGTATAGAGAAATAGAGAACCTAAAATATGGAATTAAATGAGGAATTCAAAGTATAATGAGATGAATCTGTGAATAAACCTATTAATTTGATCAGAGGAAGATGCTGCCGTGAAGACGAAGCGATCTTCTTCTGATTCATGAAGAATGACGACACTATGCACCGACCATTAACGTTGACGGTGATATGTATTTATATCAACAGTGTGTATGTATCTGTATTGATCTCCTCGCCGGCGTTACAGATTCCGTCCTTCAATCTTCGCCGGAGAAACGACGAAGACTGGAATGAAGGACGGAGAAGGAGGGAAAAGAATGGAGATTTTTTTGGTTATTTTTTTAATAATAATTGAAAATGAAAATAATTTTGGGGGTGTGGTTTCTGGAGATTGTGTGGTGTCATAGTGTCATTTTGTTGTAGGAATCAGATTTGTATACTCTTCTCTGTGCTTTCATATTCCTCTGGTTGTATAAAAAAAAGTTTTTTAATTTTTAATTTATTATATTATTATTATACAGTAATAATGTAATTATAATTATTAAATTATATTATATATATACTCCGTATACACAACCTTTATTTGTTATGTACACAATCTCTATGTTTTACAATGTTGTACAGTCCAACACTGTAAAGCATGGAGGTTGTGTACATAACAAATATAGGTTGTGTACATATCACTCCCCCACTATCTATAGTTAATATGAAAATTCTATAATGATGATGTCATTATTAGACTAATTCATTTGATAAGAAAAAATCAAAAAAAAAAAAAAAAATTTAAGCATGGTGGGTGATGTCATTAATATAAATAAATTTGAATTAAAATTAAATTTTATTAATTAATTATTATTATTAAATCTTATTAATAATTATTTCAATTATTAAAATTAAATAATTTTAAATAATTTTAATTAATTATTTTGAATTGAGTACAAGAAGATATAAAAGCTAGCTAGAAAGAAACTAATTCTAAATTTATATTTTAATTTATACTTTTAAAATATAAAATGATAACCAATATTATCTCTTATGATTGGATATGGATTGTTTAATATGCATTTTAGGTGTTTGATGAAATGTTCAGCTGACGAGTTTCTTAGTCGGACTTTGTGGTTTTACGGGTCATTAAACTAAATAACTTTAGCATTTACGTTAACTAAATACCTAAAACATATCATTAAACTTTTTTGTTTAAACAAACCCGTAGTTTCACGGATCATTTCACTAGTATAATATATATACTCCGTAATTATAATATCAGCCACACTTTACAAAATTAATATTATTCATTATAATTATAATTAATGATAATGAATTTATTGAGATTTCATCGATGGTTAATTTGGTTATGATACTCACACTCTTTAGATAACCATGATTACTCATGATTAATTTTCGATTATTCTTTTTTAAAATCAGTTTGTTTCGATTTTTTTAAAATCATTTTAACTAATCATTCAACATCGGCTAATGAGTTAAAATCAGATTTACTGATCATAGTCGGTTGGTCAAACATTTTAAAATGAATTTAAACGGAGATTATAGAGTTTTTGAATAAAATAAACGATTTTTTATCTGCAAGTTATGATTATGAAAGTGTTAGTTATTAATATAATGATATTTATTTAAGTTATGCTAACATATTTGAAATGAATATATTTATATTTAAGAGAATTTCAATTTCATTATATATTATATATTATATACTACGTATTATATAATATATATGTTATTATTTACGTTTGTCACGAAAGTGTACACAGATTTTGAAGAACATTCATTAAAATTATTTATCTATTTGAAAAGAAAAGTCTCAAAATGTAATTACAGAAGATTGAACTTAGACCTCCACTAGAAACTCACAATGGGGTTAGAAGGTTAGAAGAATGGGGTCTTTCGCAGGGGTGGTGGTATGTACAGATCTTGATTCGATCTCAACGGTTCTTGCTAAGAGTCAAGATGCTGGATTTGATTTGGTGCTTCCGTTTGCTTCAAAGGCTGATGCCTTTTTCAGGTATGTGTGGGTGGAATTAAGAGGTTTTCCAGCAAAATATGCTTCCCTGAACAATTTTAGAGACATTGCTAGTAGGATTGGGTAGGTTGTAAAAGTGGCCAATTGTTCATCTGATTCGATAGGTTTTTGTTCTGTCTATGCGTTTGTTGAAACTACTCAGGTTAAATATATTCATGAGTTAGTTCCAACTTCCCTGATTGAAGATTCTGTTGTTAACGACCACATTTGGGTTAACGAAGTGTCTGATGTTTCGATCATCGAGAGAATTCAGGCTGCTTGTTTTTCGGTTGATTTTATACATGCAGTTAATGATTCGGTTGAGAAAGAACGGGTGATGGAATGGGATAACCTTGTAACATATGATTAATTGGATGGTAATGTTAACGGTCTAGAGGGTTTAGGTGTCGGTGTTGGGAGTGGAGGTCTCAATGGTGAAGAAGACGATATTGGTTTTACATCTCCTGTTGTTACGGGTATTCGGCCAGGTTATGATAGTTCTTGTGTTGCTAAATCGGGTTCGGGTTTTGGTACACCTTCTTCGGCCATGTTTTCTTTGGATCATGTTCAGGCGGCTTTAGATTCTCATGGTTTTTGTAAGCGTAAACGGATTCCTGTATCTGGTTCAAATGCTAGTGATTGTGGTGGGAATTTTGAGGGTGGGAGGAATGATTCGGGTGTGACGCCCCGTACAAAACCATCGTGTACGATTCGTCAACAACATGAACTTTACACGGTCAAGTACTACATGCTTTTTGAAAACCAGATTTGCATTCATAAAAGTCATAGCATTTATAAAAGATAACGTGACACAAAGGTCGTTACAAAGTCATTATTTGAAAATAACATAAACTACGAATGCAAAAGAAAAAGTTCCATGATTGAGACATCTCTAAGATTATGCAGCGGAATATCTAACACAGCAGGTCCTTAACAGCAAGTCTAAACAGCAGAAGCAAGATACCTCTAAGCACCTGAGAAAACATGCTTAAAAACGTCCACAATAATGTTGGTGAGCTATAGTTTAAGTTGTAACAGTAATATAAGATTGACCACGAGATTTCAATGTTTCAAAACAGTATGAAAAGTATATGTATAACCGTGGGCACATGGTAACTAGACTTAACGTAAATATAAATATCACCCCCTAAAAGTACACCTGGCGAGTGCGTATGTCCTCGAAGTATTAAACACCCGTTAAATGCTAGCGCAGCTAGCCAGAGTGGGGATGTCAAACCCTATGGATCCATATCTAATATTCACGTTCACCGGTTAAAAAACCAATGATTAAACGTTACCGTGTTAAGGGGAATCTTTATGCCGTTATATAACCCACACATATGTAAAGTTTAAGTACTCTTGTCAAGTAAGTAAAACATAAAAAGTGCATGTATTCTCAGTCCCAAAAATAGTATAAGTAAAAAGGGAAGCTATAACTCACAGTGAATAAACAATACAAGTCGGTACGAAAGTGTGCAAGTAGTAAGTCGGTCCGAAAGGTCGTAAACCTAAATCAAAGGTTACTAGGTCAGTAGGTTGTCTTTATAAGTTCTATTAGTACATAAAATAAGTTTAAGTGTCATCATCATCATCGTTCATCATCATAAAAGCTAAGTAAGTTTAACAAGTATAGAGATCGAAACAATAGGCTGACTTGGATCAGCTGCTACGACCTCTACGTAAATCGAAAAGATACGTAGTCAGTGGCTATGGCTCCGTATGTGAGTCCTCTAACAACTAACCAATTTTCAGAACCTAACTCGTCTTCATTTGACCGTGGCGATGGTTTAAGTGTGAGTAGGCCAGAAATTGCAGCACAACGTTACAAGGGCGTAGTGACTTTCGGAGGGCCATAAATCCTAAACCGTAACTCGGATTAAGACGAGGCCTAAATGAAAAATCATCTTCTCGAACTGAAATAACTGAAAATTAGCTTTCCAGTAGCCCAGGTTGTCTAATCAGATCCCAAAAACAGTAGGTAAGGTGCTCCGGTGGGGTTCTTAGTACTTGATGCTCATCACGGTTCTCATCCTTGATGTTTGTAGCTTCAAGTGTACAACTCGTTGATGGGTTAGCATCACCTTGACCAAGATTCCACCATCAACACACAATAAGTTAAGACCAAGTAAGAACACAACTCAATTAAGAGTCTTAGATGGATGATGAACCAAAGTTACATCATATCCTTAGTCTTAACACAATTACAAGTTCCATTTACAACTAAAGCTACAAACTTTACATCAATCAAACAAGTATGAACATAGTCTAAGTCAAATGAAGTGATGGAACCCTAAGCTAGAGAGCTTGGATCCCTTTCACACAAGTTATAAGGTCACAAAGCTAGAAAGCTTGAACCTTTAGTGTTCTTGAAGAACTTGAAGCATAAAGCTTAGATCTTTAGGTTATATGAAGACCATAAACACAAGTTTTGATCTTTATATCAAAATAATGAGATCATAAGTTAGAAAACTTAGGTCCAACAAAAGATATGAAGATCCAAGCTAGAAAGCTTGCATCTTGATTGTTCTTGAAGATCTTGAAGCATAAAGCTTGGATCTTTAAGTTACATGAAGATTAAAAATACAAGTTTGAATCTTTATAACAAAATAGCAAGATTAAAGTTAAAAAAATATAGATCTACAAAGTGGGTGAAGATTCAAAGCTAGAAAGCTTGAATCTTCCATGTTCTTGAAAGATTCAAATCCATGTTTGAATTTTCAAGATGTAATCAAGATCAAAAGCTAAAAAGCTAGACTCATGATGATGATGATGAGAAGGAGAAGAAGAAGAAAATTCAAAATACTTACACTTTTAGAGAGAGAAAGAACTAAAGAGAATTAGAGAGTGTGTGTGTGTGAATTACAAATGAAAGCAAGTGTAAAATGGATGAAATAAGGCTAGTATTTATAGTTAAATGGGGTAAGGGGAGGGGAGTTTGGGCCGTGAATTTGGAGGGGGGACAAGGGGGACAAAAGTTTGTTTTTTGTTTAATGGTTGTCTAAAGTTGGTGCTTATGTTGGGATCCCATGCAACATTAAGGATAATACTTGACATAAATGCTAGCATGTTCCCTCTAATAAATGGCCATTTGTCTTACTTATTGTTGGGTCACTAGTAATTAATAAGTGGGCTAAATAAATGGGCTACTAGCTAGAGTAGGGTGGGCTTAAGTCCAACAAGACTAACTAGTAAGCATTTTTAAATTACTACGCGTAATTAAGCATCCAAAAACCCAAGTAATTATTATTATAAAATTATAATTAATATTTCGTAGTCATAATATTCCGATGATGACAAAAGTTAAACGTGTGCGCGGTTCGCAGTTTGTTCGAAACGTTAAGTGACACTAACGGTCATAAAGGTTTCCGGTGGTCAAGTTAAGTAACCTACGTACTCAAAGGCACGTTTTAACACATAAAAGAAAGTAATCCACGTGTAGTAAGATTCCAGAGTATAAAATAGCACAGTACGCACAAATACGCAGTTTCGCAAAAACACAAGGCACAAAAGCAAGTCAAAAAATTCGGGTCGTTACATTACCCACCTGTTAATGGAAATTTCGTCCCAAAAATTTGAGGAGTGACCAACAATGGTACCGTATTGAATAAGAAAGACGTATCAAAGTTCCGAGGGACTTGTGAGCTCAGAAGTGAGCTATTTACCTTGAAAGGTACTTGGGCGTATAAAAGTAAGAATAGGTATATGCCATTAATTAAGTCTCTTGTCCTAAGAGATCAACAGTTTGGTTTCGTTCCTTGCTAACACGAATATGTCATCCGAATATATACCCACAAAAGGAAAGATGATGTTTTTAGCCTTACAGGCATCTTCAGTAAGCTGGATGCATGGAATGCATCATGAATGTTACCAAACTCATCTAAAACATTGAGCGTCTATGTCGCAATACAAAGCTGACAGGTAGAATGGAAAACATGGTGATCATAACCATGCGATTTGATGTCTGGATAGTGTTAGCCACGGATTTTGTACTAATCCCTTAATTTCGGAAGTGAGACCATAGGTATGAAGAACCCGATATTTAAGAACGTTTCGTTTGACTAAATGATTTGAAATTTTAGCTGAAAGTGACTAATCAGACTTATTTGCAATGCAAGCCATAATTATCTATAGTATCTTCAGGACGGTCTGAACGAACAATGAAGGATATCGCCTAGTTTACCATACTGCAGGTGAACTTATCCTTAGATAGAATGGAAGCACATTTCCATATTGTAACTTTATCCTTTCAGTTACATGTTGAAGTTAGGGTTAACATCGACTAGAACAATATATAGTTGCAACCAACGAAGGAAGGAATGTGTAGAGTAACCATATCCGTGTTACAGACGTTTTAAGCAGTCCCTTCCAAGAGGATAATAAGATTCATAGATTCTTAAAGTATTTTATACTACATTTTCGAAAGAAAATCGAACGAAAGGTGTAATCTTTGAACGAGAGTGAACTCTTCGAGCAGATTGATCCAAATTTATCCTTATACTTATGGGGATGCGCGGATGAGAAGGTATGTGAACCCTTGGTCATAAAGAACGGTTTACTCTAAGTGAAAAGAATCTCAAAAATGATTCCTTGTACCTCAACCTACTGATTCATCAGCCCGCGTTTTTGCCATGTCTAACCTTAAAAGGAACATTTTACGAGCGCAAATACTTTCTAACAAATTTTATAAATCTGCCACCCAAAGTGGCTCAAGCGTTTTTAACAAATATTTTAATAGTAAGCTTCATCCCTAACGGAGGGCGAGAAGAAGTGTGATCCCTACATGGTGTAGTCTAATACGAAAACCTTTAATAAAATCAACCGAGGAAGTTTTGAAAAACCTTTAAACGTTCGATGTGACAACATGAACGGAACGAAGTTCCTAGTAAATTTAGAAGTATGTATAACGTGTACCATTTTGCTTAAAACTATTTGTCTTAAGTTAAACAACTCAACAGAGGAGCGATTTTTAAAGAATTTGGATGTATAACTTGGTATGTACTAACCAAAATAAGTAAGGGTAGATTTATACATATATGATTTTATAAATCGCATAAGTGACATAAAAGTTTTTAGTACTTTCATTTGTCCATAAATCTCATGAGGACCGCACAAATAAGAAACGTGTAAAAATTTTGGTAAACATAGTTTTTCGTATTTCAGAGGTTACGAGTTGAAAAAGATTGAGTGAAAAATCTTTGAATCGTCGGGTGACATGTTACTAGGTAATGAGAACTAATGAATTAAATGTAGTTTTGATAATTATCAGGACACAAGTCTTTGGGTCAAAAATGTTCACGTGCGAAGCCGTTGATAAAAAGTGAGGTATGAAGGATAGAGAATGAGGATGAGAAGTTAATCGCTTCTTGACTTTGCAAAAGGCTAAACAGGTTATGATGAATACTAAAGTTGGAATACTGATTGTGTTAATATCGCTAGGCGAGAATCCCTTGGAATAAGTCAGGACTTAGAGTTATGTAAGAAAGAGCATCGTTCCAACAAGTGTGGCAAATAAGATCTTTGGGGTAACGCAATAGTTTCGAATATTTTAAGTGTTAGTGGATGCCCGAAGGCTCTGTATGACGTGGTAGTAAGTGCCTTCATCACATATATACACACATGAATTTCTCAATTTTGACGGTTGTAAGGTCTTCATGATGACTTGGATACGAATAAGTAACGAAAAATTTTATATAATAAGCAACGAAAATTTTTATAGAAATCGTTTTAGGTGACAATGTAAGAAAAGAAACGAAGTTCTTAGTAAATATTGACTACTCTTAAGTAAAAATATCTTTTGAATAAAAGAACTGATTCGTAAAAGTGAAAGTAAAATTTCACATGTACTAGTCAAAAATAAGTAATTATTTATTTTATTATATATAACATATACGGTTTCTAAAATTTGTACGAATGACAATAAAATAAATTTATTTTAAATAAACTTTGAGAGAATCGCACAGTAAAATAGTGTGTGCAAAATTTTGGCAAACAAAATTTTCATATTTTCGGAGGTTACAAGTTGGAAAAGGATTGATGAGGATTGAGTAAAAGATTTTTAAAATTTCGGGTGATCTTTGAGGTAATAAAAACCATTGAGTTTAAAAGTGGTTGATGACTATTGGTAGGGCATAAGTCTTTCGACCAAAAATGCTTAAGTGTATAGTTGTTGCTTATAAGTAAGTTACGAAAGGGAGAGTATGAGGATGGGAATTAACTACCTATTGATTTTCGAAATCTCGAACTGGTATGACTAATATCGACGTAAGAAGGGTGATGGTGTGATTATCATCAAATAAGAAATCTCTCGGAATAAGTTAGGATTTAGAGTCGCGTAAGAATGAGTATCAAATAAGATTCTTGGGTAGCATAGAATTTGAATTGCTGAAGTGACGGGATACAATTTCCTTTATGTATCATTGTCCATTGTATCAGTTTCTTTCATGGTTAGAAAGTGAGCAGATTTGGTGAGGCGGTCAACGATGATCCAGATAGTGTCATAACTGTCTATTGTTTTCTGTAGATCCGGGATGAAATCCATCGTCATCCCTTCCCATTTCCATTGTGGGATCTCGGGTTGTTGAAGTAACCCAGATGTCTTTTGGCTCACCATCCTTGCGAGGTATACGAATAATCTTCTTACTATAAATAACTTTCGCTTTCATCCTTGAAAGCCAGTCCTGTTCCAACTATTTCATCAAAGCTTCATAAATTGATGAGTATTAGGTTAATCCTAAAGTCCATTATAACCATTACATCAAGCTTCCTAATTTGATGGGTGTTAGGTTAATCTTAAGGTTTATTCCAACCAATTCTTATCGCACTACCGTGAAAAATTCTATCAATCTTCTCAAATAACATCGGCTTGTGCGTCGGTAACTAATCCTTTCCAACTACTACTTTAAAACTTCCAAGTTTTGCTGACATGAGGTCATCTCCAAATGACCCACCTGTTAATTTTAAGGTACTACCTTAAATTATTCTTCTATCTCTGCCAGCTTACCATTAGCTTGTCCTATAGAATTACTTAACTCCCATGGTTGTTAATGGCTTATTAGTCATAACACTAAGGTTCTTAGATATAAGGTTTCTATCGCTCTAGTAGTAAATAACTCCGAGATAATAAAACATTGTGACGAAACGTACCCTAACTAAAATTAGGATTCCATGCAAGTTCCCATAGTTGAGATAACGATTGCTCTACCGCAAGTAAGTCCAAAGTTTTTCCTATCTGAGAACTTTTTCCTTAAGTATCCAGGGTGTCTATATTTATAACAAATTTTTGGGTTATCAATTCTGCAATCAAGGCCCTTCTTGTACAGTATCTGGGCTAAGTGGTTATTCTTTCCTTACCTCTAACAGACCACAATGCGTATACTCAAGTGGTTCCTACCAAAATTTTCTTTGAATCACTTCATATTCCTTATATAGTAGCATTGGGACTTCTGCATGATTTACTTCAATATAATCACGCTGGCCTGGCGTCATTATACTGTACTAAATCATACGTTCATTCCAATATCACTCCATATGGTATATGTAATGTGATCACTTCTAGTTCTACTCAATTTCATCTAACTGTGCTTTATCTATGCTATCTCAAAACAAAATCTACATAATTAATCTCACGGTTTCTCGGTGTGGGTGCGTAGGTTCCGTAGGTCATGCACCAATGCCTAAATGTCCCAAAATTTCTTCAAAATTTTCGGGTTCAGGTAACATCATTAGGTTCCTTTCTAGAAATTCAATTTGGGTCTCGTGTCAAGTTGTACATGTAGCAAGTAGTAATACGATATGTTTTGAGGTGACTCCCAAGTCTTTGGGTATGGCTGAGCATCAGTGGAAGACACTACGACCTTGTGAAAGGAGATGCCTTCCAGACTTCTCCAATGCCTAAGAGTGTTAGGGACCTAAGTCCAGAAGTGTCATTAGATCATCGAGTAGTGGTGTAGAATGAAGGAGATTGAAATGTCCCGTTCTTATTGATTAAAAACGTTCCATATTAATTGATTTCGTTGCGAGGTTTTGACCTCTATATGAGACGTTTTTCAAAGACTGCATTCATTTTAAAACAAACCATAACCTTTATTTCATCAATAAAGGTTTAAAAAGCTTTACGTAGATTATCAAATAATGATAATCTAAAATATCCTGTTTACACACGACCATTACATAATGGTTTACAATACAAATATGTTACAACAAAATAAGTTTCTTGAATGCAGTTTTTACACAATATCATATAAGCATGGACTCCAAATCTTGTCCTTATTTAAGTATGCGACAGCGGAAGCTCTTAATAATCACCTGAGAATAAACATGCTTAAAACGTCAACAAAATGTTGGTGAGTTATAGGTTTAACCTATATATATCAAATCATAATAATAGACCACAAGTTTTCATATTTCAATACACACCCCATACATAGAGATAAAAATCATTCATATGGTGAACACCTGGTAACCGACATTAACAAGATGCATATATAAGAATATCCCCATCATTCCGGGACACCCTTCGGATATGATATAAATTTCGAAGTACTAAAGCATCCGGTACTTTGGATGGGGTTTGTTAGGCCTAATAGATCTATCTTTAGGATTCGCGTCAATTAGGGTGTCTGTTCCCTAATTCTTAGATTACCAGACTTAATAAAAAGGGGCATATTCGATTTCGATCATTCAACCATATAATGTAGTTTCAAGTACTTGTGTCTATTTTGTAAATCATTTATAAAACCTGCATGTATTCTCATCCCAAAAATATTAGATTTTAAAAGTGGGACTATAACTCACTTTCACAGATTTTTACTTCGTCGGGAAGTAAGACTTGGCCACTGGTTGATTCACGAACCTATAACAATATATACATATATATCAAAGTATGTTCAAAATATATTTACAACACTTTTAATATATTTTGATGTTTTAAGTTTATTAAGTCAGCTGTCCTCGTTAGTAACCTACAACTAGTTGTCCACAGTTAGATGTACAGAAATAAATCGATAAATATTATCTTGAATCAATTCACGACCCAGTGTATACGTATCTCAGTATTGATCACAACTCAAACTATATATATTTTGGAATCAACCTCAACCCTGTATAGCTAACTCCAACATTCACATATAGAGTGTCTATGGTTATTTCGAAATATATATAGATGTGTCGACATGATAGGTCGAAACATTGTATACGTGTCTATGGTATCTCAAGATTACATAATATACAATACAAGTTGATTAAGTTATGGTTGGAATAGATTTGTTACAAATTTTCACGTAGCTAAAATGAGAAAAATTATCCAATCTTGTTTTACCCATAACTTCTTCATTTTAAATCCGTTTTGAGTGAATCAAATTGCCATGGTTTTATATTGAACTCTATTTTATGAATCTAAACAGAAAAAGTATAGGTTTATAGTCGGAAAAATAAGTTACAAGTCGTTTTTGTAAAGGTAGTCATTTCAGTCGAAAGAACGACGTCTAGATGACCATTTTAGAAAACATACTTCCACTTTGAGTTTAACCATAATTTTTGGATATAGTTTCATATTCATAATAAAAATCATTTTCTCAGAATAAAAACTTTTAAATCAAAGTTTATCATAGTTTTTAATTAACTAACCCAAAACAGCCCGCGGTGTTACTACGACGGCGTAAATCCGGTTTTACGGTGTTTTTCGTGTCTCCAGGTTTTAAATCATTAAGTTAACATATCATATAGATATAGAACATGTGTTTAGTTGATTTTAAAAGTCAAGTTAGAAGGATTAACTTTTGTTTGCGAACAAGTTTAGAATTAACTAAACTATGTTCTAGTGATTACAAGTTTAAACCTTCGAATAAGATAGCTTTATATGTATGAATTGAATGATGTTATGAACATCATTACTACCTTAAGTTCCTTGGATAAACCTACTGGAAAAGTGAAAAATGGATCTAGCTTCAACGGATCCTTGGATGGCTCGAAGTTCTTGAAGCAGAATCATGACACGAAAACAAGTTCAAGTAAGATCATCACTTGAAATAAGATTGTTATAGTTATAGAAATTGAACCAAAGTTTGAATATGATTATTACCTTGTATTAGAATGATAACCTACTGTAAGAAACAAAGATTTCTTGAGGTTGGATGATCACCTTACAAGATTGGAAGTGAGCTAGCAAACTTGAAAGTATTCTTGATTTTATGTAACTAGAACTTGTAGAATATATGAAGAACACTTAGAACTTGAAGATAGAACTTGAGAGAGATCAATTAGATGAAGAAAATTGAAGAATGAAAGTGTTTGTAGGTGTTTTTGGTCGTTGGTGTATGGATTAGATATAAAGGATATGTAATTTTGTTTTCATGTAAATAAGTCATGAATGATTACTCATATTTTTGTAATTTTATGAGATATTTCATGCTAGTTGCCAAATGATGGTTCCCACATGTGTTAGGTGACTCACATGGGCTGCTAAGAGCTGATCATTGGAGTGTATATACCAATAGTACATACATCTAAAAGCTGTGTATTGTACGAGTACGAATACGGGTGCATACGAGTAGAATTGTTGATGAAACTGAACGAGGATGTAATTGTAAGCATTTTTGTTAAGTAGAAGTATTTTGATAAGTGTATTGAAGTCTTTCAAAAGTGTATAAATACATATTAAAACACTACATGTATATACATTTTAACTGAGTCGTTAAGTCATCGTTAGTCGTTACATGTAAGTGTTGTTTTGAAACCTTTAGGTTAACGATCTTGTTAAATGTTGTTAACCCAATGTTTATAATATCAAATGAGATTTTAAATTATTATATTATCATGATATTATCATGTATGAATATCTCTTAATATGATATATATACATTAAATGTCTTTACAACGATAATCGTTACATATATGTCTCGTTTAAAAATCATTAAGTTAGTAGTCTTGTTTTTACATATGTAGTTCATTGTTAATATACTTAATGATATGTTTACTTATCATAGTATCATGTTAACTATATATATATATATCCATATATATGTCATCATATAGTTTTTACAAGTTTTAACGTTCGTGAATCACCGGTCAACTTGGGTGGTCAATTGTCTATATGAAACATATTTCAATTAATCAAGTCTTAACAAGTTTGATTGCTTAACATGTTGGAAACATTTAATCATGTAAATATCAATCTCAATTAATATATATAAACATGGAAAAGTTCGGGTCACTACAGTACCTACCCGTTAAATAAATTTCGTCCCGAAATTTTAAGCTGTTGAAGGTGTTGACGAATCTTCTGGAAATAGATGCGGGTATTTCTTCTTCATCTGATCTTCACGCTCCCAGGTGAACTCGGGTCCTCTACGAGCATTCCATCGAACCTTAACAATTGGTATCTTGTTTTGCTTAAGTCTTTTAACCTCACGATCCATTATTTCGACGGGTTCTTCGATGAATTGAAGTTTTTCGTTGATTTGGATTTCATCTAACGGAATAGTGAGATCTTCTTTAGCAAAACATTTCTTCAAATTCGAGACGTGGAAAGTGTTATGTACAGCCGTGAGTTGTTGAGGTAACTCAAGTCGGTAAGCTACTGGTCCGACACGATCAATAATCTTGAATGGTCCAATATACCTTGGATTTAATTTCCCTCGTTTACCAAATCGAACAACGCCTTTCCAAGGTGCAACTTTAAGCATGACCATCTCTCCAATTTCAAATTCTATATCTTTTCTTTTAATGTCAGCGTAGCTCTTTTGTCGACTTTGGGCGGTTTTCAACCGTTGTTGAATTTGGATGATCTTCTCGGTAGTTTCTTGTATAATCTCCGGACCCGTAATCTGTCTATCCCCCACTTCACTCCAACAAATCAGAGACCTGCACTTTCTACCATAAAGTGCTTCAAACGGCGCCATCTCAATGCTTGAATGGTAACTGTTGTTGTAGGAAAATTCTGCTAACGGTAGATGTCGATCCCAACTGTTTCCGAAATCAATAACACATGCTCGTAGCATTTCTTCAAGCGTTTGTATCATCCTTTCGCTCTGCCCATCAGTTTGTGGATGATAGGCAGTGCTCATGTCTAGACGAGTTCCTAATGCTTGCTGTAATGTCTGCCAGAATCTTGAAATAAATCTGCCATCCCTATCAGAGATAATAGAGATTGGTATTCCATGTCTGGAGACGACTTCCTTCAAATACAGTCGTGCAAACTTCTCCATCTTGTCATCTTCTCTTATTGGCAGGAAGTGTGCTGATTTGGTGAGACGATCAACTATTACCCAAATAGTATCAAAACCACTTGCAGTCCTTGGCAATTTAGTGATGAAATCCATGGTAATGTTTTCCCATTTCCATTCCGGGATTTCGGGTTGTTGAAGTAGACCTGATGGTTTCTGATGCTCAGCTTTGACCTTAGAACACGTCAAACATTCTCCTACGTATTTAGCAACATCGGCTTTCATACCCGGCCACCAAAAATGTTTCTTGAGATCCTTGTACATCTTCCCCGTTCCAGGATGTATTGAGTATCTGGTTTTATGAGCTTCTCTAAGTACCATTTCTCTCATATCTCCAAATTTTGGTACCCAAATCCTTTCAGCCCTATACCGGGTTCCGTCTTCCCGAATATTAAGATGCTTCTCTGATCCCTTGGGTATTTCATCCTTTAAATTTCCCTCTTTTAAAACTCCTTGTTGCGCCTCCTTTATTTGAGTAGTAAGGTTATTATGAATCATTATATTCATAGATTTTACTCGAATGGGTTCTCTGTCCTTCCTGCTCAAGGCATCAGCTACCACATTTTCCTTCCCCGGGTGGTAACGAATCTCAAAGTCATAATCATTCAACAATTCAATCCACCTACGCTGCCTCATATTCAGTTGTTTCTGATTAAATATGTGTTGAAGACTTTTGTGGTCGGTATATATAATACTTTTGACCCCATATAAGTAGTGCCTCCAAGTCTTTAATGCAAAAACAACCGTGCCTAATTCCAAATCATGCGTCGTATAATTTTGTTCATGAATCTTCAATTGTCTAGACGCATAAGCAATCACCTTCGTTCGTTACATTAATACACAACCGAGACCTTGCTTTGATGCATCACAATAAATCACAAAATCATCATTCCCTTCAGGCAATGACAATATAGGTGCCGTAGTTAGCTTTTTCTTCAATAAATGAAACGCTTTCTCTTGTTCATCATTCCATTCAAATTTCTTCCCTTTATGTGTTAATGCAGTCAAGGGTTTTGCTATTCTGGAAAAGTCTTGGATGAACCTTCTGTAGTAACCAGCTAGTCCTAAAAACTGGCGTATGTGTTTCGGAGTTTTCGGGGTTTCCCACTTTTCAACAGTTTCTATCTTTGCCGGATCCACCTTAATACCTTCTTTGTTCACTATGTGACCGAGGAATTGAACTTCTTCCAACCAAAATGCACACTTTGAAAACTTAGCGTACAATTCTTCCTTCCTCAATACTTCTAACACCTTTCTCAAATGTTCACCGTGTTCTTGGTCATTCTTTGAGTAAATAAGTATGTCATCAATGAAAACAATGACAAACTTGTCAAGGTATGGTCCACACACTTGGTTCATAAGGTCCATGAACACAGCTGGTGCATTAGTTAAACCAAACGGCATGACCATAAACTCGTAATGACCGTAACGTGTTCTGAAAGCAGTCTTTGGAATATCATCTTCTTTCACCCGCATTTGATGATACCCGGAACGTAAGTCAATCTTTGAATAAACAGACGAGCCTTGTAGTTGATCAAATAAGTCGTCGATTCTCGATAATGGGTAGCGATTCTTGATGGTAAGTTTGTTCAACTCTCGGTAGTCGATACACAACCTGAATGTACCATCTTTCTTCTTGACAAACAAAACAGGAGCTCCCCATGGTGATGTGCTTGGTCGAATGAAACCACGCTCTAAAAGTTCTTGTAATTGGCTTTGCAGTTCTTTCATCTCGCTGGGTACGAGTCTGTAAGGAGCACGAGCTATTGGTGCAGCTCCTGGTACAAGATCTATTTGAAATTCAAAGGATCGATGTGGGGGTAATCCCGATAATTCTTTCGGAAATACATCGGGAAATTCTTTTGCAATGGGAACATCATTGATGCTCTTTTCTTCAGTTTGTACTTTCTCAACGTGTGCTAGAACAGCATAGCAACCTTTTCTTATTAGTTTTTGTGCCTTCAAATTACTAATAAGATGTAGCTTCGTGTTGCCCTTTTCTCCGTACACCATTAAGGGTTTTCTTTTTTCTCGTATAATGCGAATTGCATTTTTGTAACAAACGATCTCTGCTTTCACTTCTTTCAACCAGTCCATACCGATTATCACATCAAAACTCCCTAACTCTACTGGTATCAAATCAATCTTAAATGTTTCGCTAACCAGTTTAATTTCTCGATTCCGACATATATTATCTGCTGAAATTAATTTACCATTTGCTAATTCGAGTAAAAATTTACTATCCAAAGGCGTCAATGGACAACTTAATTTAGCACAAAAATCTCTACTCATATAGCTTCTATCCGCACCCGAATCAAATAAAACGTAAGCAGATTTATTGTCAATAAGAAACGTACCCTTAACAAGCTCCGGGTCTTCCTGTACCTCTGCCGCATTAATATTGAAAACTCTTCCGAGGCCTTGTCCATTCGTGTTCTCCTGGTTCGGGCAATTTCTAATAATGTGGCCTGGTTTTCCACATTTATAACAAACTACATTGGCATAACTTGCTCCGACACTACTTGCTCCGCCATTACTCGTTCCGACACCATTTGTTCCTTTCGTTCTATTAACCCCTGGTCCGTAGACCTCACACTTCGCTGCGCTATGACCATTTCTTTTACACTTGTTGCAAAATTTGGTGCAGAACCCCGAGTGATACTTTTCACACCTTTGGCATAGCTGCTTCTGATTGTTGTTGTTGTTGCGGTTATTATTGTTGTTGGGATGATTGTTGTAGTTGCTGTTGTTGTTGTTGTTGTTGTTGTTGGGCCGTTTGTTGTAGTTGCAATTGATGTTGCGATTGTTGGGATAATTGTTGCGATTATTGTTGTAATTGCTGTTGTTGTTGTATTGGTGATTCTTATCACCGTTTTCCTCCCACTTTCTTTTGACTTGCTTCACATTGGCCTCTTCAGCAGTCTGTTCTTTAATTCTTTCTTCAATCTGGTTCACTAGTTTGTGAGCCATTAAACATGCCTGTTGTATGGAGGCGGGCTCGTGTGAACTTATATCTTCTTGGATTCTTTCCGGTAATCCTTTCACAAACGCGTCGATCTTCTTTTCCTCATCTTCGAATGCTCCCGGACACAATAGGCACAATTCTGTGAATCGTCTTTCGTACGTGGTAATATCAAATCCTTGGGTTCGTAACCCTCTAAGTTCTGTCTTGAGCTTATTGACCTCGGTTCTGGGACGGTACTTCTCGTTCATCAAGTGCTTGAATGCTGATCACGGTAGTGCGTACGCATCGTCTTATCCCACTTGCTCTAGATAGGTATTCCACCATGTTAACGCAGAACCTGTGAAGGTATGCGTAGCGTACTTCACTTTGTCCTCTTCAGTACACTTACTTATGGCAAACACCAATTCGACCTTCTCGGTCCACCGTTTCAATCCGATCGGTCCTTCGGTTCCATCAAATTCCAAAGGTTTGCAGGCAGTGAATTCTTTGTAGGTGCATCCTACACGATTTCCTGTACTGCTAGATCCAAGGTTATTGTTGGTATGTAGCGCAGCCTGTACTGCGGCTATGTTTGAAGCTAGAAAAGTACGGAATTCCTCTTCATTCATATTCACGGTGTGTCGAGTAGTCGGTGCCATTTCCTTCAAAATTATCAAATGGAACAAGTTAATCATACAGAATATTAAGAGTAGTTAATAGTAATTCGTAGCATAATATGAACTCATTTATAAAAGCTTTTTCTTCATATTAGCGTTTTATAAGTTTAAATTCGGGTAGTACCTACCCGTTAAGTTCATACTTAGTAGCTAATATACAATTCAACTACTACAATTCTATATGAAAAACTGATTATAATAATATTTTGCGTTCAAACTTTTACACAATATTTTACAAACTTACAATACCGCTTATTTTACATATAGCATGAAATATAGCACACAATAAATTTGATACAAGATGGTTGTGAAGATAATTCTAGCTAGTACACAAGTCGTTCAACAAAGGCAATAAAGTACGTAATTCATACGTCCAGAAACAAGTCATGCATTCTGGTTTTACTAGGATTACTTCCCATCCTTGGTCTTGTGGAACATAACCGTTATGGCCGTTGATAAGACAGCGTGTTGTAACGTCGTCAAAGGGACGAGGGTTACGTAATGTCCAACAGTCCCGTAACAATCTAAAAACCTCATTTCTTACCCCAATTACCGACTCCGTCACTTGTGGGAACGTTTTGTTTAATAGTTGTAGGCCGATGTTCTTGTTCTCACTTTGGTGAGAAGCGAACATTACTAATCCGTAAGCATAACATGCTTCTTTATGTTGCATGTTAGCCGCTTTTTCTAAATCACGAAGTCCAATATTCGGATATATTGAGTCAAAATAATTTCTTAACCCATTGCGTAAAATAGCATTTGGGTTCCCCGCAATATATGCGTCAAAGTAAACACATCGTAACTTATGGATTTCCCAATGTGATATCCCCCATCTTTCGAACGAAAGCCTTTTATAAACCAAGGCATTCTTGGAACGTTCTTCGAATGTCTTACAAACTGATCTCGCCTTAAATAGTTGTGCTGAAGAATTCTGACCGACTCTAGGCAAGATTTCATCAATCATGTCTCCGGGTAGGTCTCTTAAAATATTGGGTTGTCTATCCATTTTGTGTTTTTATACTGTAAAATAGACAAGAGTTAGATTCATAAAAAAAATACTTATTAATACAAGCAATTTTTACATATATCATAAAGCATAAGCACACTATATTACATATATTACACCACACGAATACAGCTATCTTATTCCGACTCGCTTGTTTCTTCTTCTTCGGTTTTGGTTCGTTTTGCCAAGTTTCTAGGGATATATGATGTTCCCCTAATACGAGCCGTCGTTATCCACATTGGTTTAGAAAAACCTGGTGGTTTAGAGGTTCCCGGGTCATTGTTACAACTTAAGGACTTCGGGGGTTGACGATACATATAAAGTTCATCGGGGTTGGAATTAGATTTCTCTATTTTTATGCCCTTTCCTTTATTATTTTCTTTTGCCTTTTTAAATTCAGTTGGGGTAATTTCTATAACATCATCGGAATTCTCGTCAGAATCCGATTCATCGGAGAATTTGTAATCCTCCCAATATTTTGCTTCCTTGGCGGAAACACCATTGACCATAATTAACCTTGATCGGTTGGTTGAGGATTTTCTTTTACTTAACCGTTTTATTATTTCCCCCACCGGTTCTATTTCTTCATCCGGTTCCGATTCTTCTTCCGGTTCCGATTCTTCTTCTGGTTCCGACTCTTCTTCCGGTTCCTCTTCGGGAACTTGTGAATCAGTCCACGAATCATTCCAATTTACATTTGACTCTTCATTATTATTAGGTGAGTCAATGGGACTTGTTCTAGAGGTAGACATCTATCACATAATATCAAACGCGTTAAGAGATTAATATATCACATAATATTCACATGTTAAAAATATATAGTTTCCAACAAAATTTGTTAAGCAATCATTTTTCAAGTAAACACGGTCGAAGTCCAGACTCACTAATGCATCCTAACAAACTCGATAAGACACACTAATGCAAAATTCTGGTTCTCTAAGACCAACGCTCGGATACCAACTGAAATTTCCCGTTCTTATTGATTAAAAACGTTCCATATTAATTGATTTCGTTGCGAGGTTTTGACCTCTATATGAGACGTTTTTCAAAGACTGCATTCATTTTAAAACAAACCATAACCTTTATTTCATCAATAAAGGTTTAAAAAGCTTTACGTAGATTATCAAATAATGATAATCTAAAATATCCTGTTTACACACGACCATTACATAATGGTTTACAATACAAATATGTTACAACAAAATAAGTTTCTTGAATGCAGTTTTTACACAATATCATATAAGCATGGACTCCAAATCTCGTCCTTATTTAAGTATGCGACAGCGGAAGCTCTTAATAATCACCTGAGAATAAACATGCTTAAAACGTCAACAAAATGTTGGTGAGTTATAGGTTTAACCTATATATATCAAATCATAATAATAGACCACAAGTTTTCATATTTCAATACACACCCCATACATAGAGATAAAAATCATTCATATGGTGAACACCTGGTAACCGACATTAACAAGATGCATATATAAGAATATCCCCATCATTCCGGGACACCCTTCGGATATGATATAAATTTCGAAGTACTAAAGCATCCGGTACTTTGGATGGGGTTTGTTAGGCCCAATAGATCTATCTTTAGGATTCGCGTCAAGTAGGGTGTCTGTTCCCTAATTCTTAGATTACCAGACTTAATAAAAAGGGGCATATTCGATTTCGATCATTCAACCATATAATGTAGTTTCAAGTACTTGTGTCTATTTTGTAAATCATTTATAAAACCTGCATGTATTCTCATTCCAAAAATATTAGATTTTAAAAGTGGGACTATAACTCACTTTCACAGATTTTTACTTCGTCGGGAAGTAAGACTTGGCCACTGGTTGATTCACGAACCTATAACAATATATACATATATATCAAAGTATGTTCAAAATATATTTACAACACTTTTAATATATTTTGATGTTTTAAGTTTATTAAGTCAGCCGTCCTCGTTAGTAACCTACAACTAGTTGTCCACAGTTAGATGTACAGAAATAAATCGATAAATATTATCTTGAATCAATCCACGACCTAGTGTATACGTATCTCAGTATTGATCACAACTCAAACTATATATATTTTGGAATCAACCTCAACCCTGTATAGCTAACTCCAACATTCACATATAGAGTGTCTATGGTTGTTCCGAAATATATATAGATGTGTCGACATGATAGGTCGAAACATTGTATACGTGTCTATGGTATCTCAAGATTACATAATATACAATACAAGTTGATTAAGTTATGGTTGGAATAGATTTGTTACAAATTTTCACGTAGCTAAAATGAGAAAAATTATCCAATCTTGTTTTACCCATAACTTCTTCATTTTAAATCCGTTTTGAGTGAATCAAATTGCTATGGATTTATATTGAACTCTATTTTATGAATCTAAACAGAAAAAGTATAGGTTTATAGTCGGAAAAATAAGTTACAAGTCGTTTTTGTAAAGGTAGTCATTTCAGTCGAAAGAACGACGTCTAGATGACCATTTTAGAAAACATACTTCCACTTTGAGTTTAACCATAATTTTTGGATATAGTTTCATATTCATAATAAAAATCATTTTCTCAGAATAAAAACTTTTAAATCAAAGTTTATCATAGTTTTTAATTAACTAACCCAAAACAGCCCGCGGTGTTACTACGACGGCGTAAATCCGGTTTTACGGTGTTTTTCGTGTCTCCAGGTTTTAAATCATTAAGTTAACATATCATATAGATATAGAACATGTGTTTAGTTGATTTTAAAAGTCAAGTTAGAAGGATTAACTTTTGTTTGCGAACAAGTTTAGAATTAACTAAACTATGTTCTAGTGATTACAAGTTTAAACCTTCGAATAAGATAGCTTTATATGTATGAATTGAATGATGTTATGAACATCATTACTACCTTAAGTTCCTTGGATAAACCTACTGGAAAAGTGAAAAATGGATCTAGCTTCAATGGATCCTTGGATGGCTCGAAGTTCTTGAAGCAGAATCATGACACGAAAACAAGTTCAAGTAAGATCATCACTTGAAATAAGATTGTTATAGTTATAGAAATTGAACCAAAGTTTGAATATGATTATTACCTTGTATTAGAATGATAACCTACTGTAAGAAACAAAGATTTCTTGAGGTTGGATGATCACCTTACAAGATTGGAAGTGAGCTAGCAAACTTGAAAGTATTCTTGATTTTATGTAACTAGAACTTGTAGAATATATGAAGAACACTTAGAACTTGAAGATAGAACTTGAGAGAGATCAATTAGATGAAGAAAATTGAAGAATGAAAGTGTTTGTAGGTGTTTTTGGTCGTTGGTGTATGGATTAGATATAAAGGATATGTAATTTTGTTTTCATGTAAATAAGTCATGAATGATTACTCATATTTTTGTAATTTTATGAGATATTTCATGCTAGTTGCCAAATGATGGTTCCAAAATGTGTTAGGTGACTCACATGGGCTGCTAAGAGCTGATCATTGGAGTGTATATACCAATAGTACATACATCTAAAAGCTGTGTATTGTACGAGTACGAATACGGGTGCATACGAGTAGAATTGTTGATGAAACTGAACGAGGATGTAATTGTAAGCATTTTTGTTAAGTAGAAGTATTTTGATAAGTGTATTGAAGTCTTTCAAAAGTGTATAAATACATATTAAAACACTACATGTATATACATTTTAACTGAGTCGTTAAGTCATCGTTAGTCGTTACATGTAAGTGTTGTTTTGAAACCTTTAGGTTAACGATCTTGTTAAATGTTGTTAACCCAATGTTTATAATATCAAATGAGATTTTAAATTATTATATTATCATGATATTATCATGTATGAATATCTCTTAATATGATATATATACATTAAATGTCTTTACAACGATAATCGTTACATATATGTCTCGTTTAAAAATCATTAAGTTAGTAGTCTTGTTTTTACATATGTAGTTCATTGTTAATATACTTAATGATATGTTTACTTATCATAGTATCATGTTAACTATATATATATCCATATATATGTCATCATATAGTTTTTACAAGTTTTAACGTTCGTGAATCACCGGTCAACTTGGGTGGTCAATTGTCTATATGAAACATATTTCAATTAATCAAGTCTTAACAAGTTTGATTGCTTAACATGTTGGAAACATTTAATCATGTAAATATCAATCTCAATTAATATATATAAACATGGAAAAGTTCGGGTCACTACAGAGATAAGCGACGGTCATGAAAGCGTACGGGATACGAGTCAACTTGCGGAAACTGAACAACCTTCTGATGTTCATACGTTGTACGTAGCTAATTAGAGTGAGCTCGGGGTGCGGTTACTCCGACAAGTCCTCACATATCTCCTCCTCTGAGGATCAACTTTAGTGGGCGTGTAATCCGAGGGGTACTCCTCCTATATTGCGTGAAGTAATGTTTCGATCTCTGGAACGGTGGAACAGTAGTAACAGGTGGATTACAATACTAGTCATTAGGGTTAGACGAGTGGGAAAATGGTTCAGAAAAATATCTGAACTAGGAAAGATAAGTTTTTCCAAGTCGGTACAGCGGATAGCAGACGGGTAGCGAGAGCGTAATCAGGCATAATAACTATAGCAGCCTAGATCGTCAACAGCAGTACATAGCATGGCAGTAATAACAGTATGAACAGAAGTATCATGCAAAAAGCAGATAGTAGCATGCAGTAGCGAGAATAAGCAAAAGCATACAGCGAGTTTACATAGCAGTGAAAGGAAACGGTAGCATGCAGCAAGTTCATACAGCAGTAGAATTAAGCAGTGGCATGCAGTAGTAGTAAGCAGTAACATGCAGTAATATAACACAGTAGCATGCAGCAGGTTCTGCAGAAACAAGTAAACAAGCAAGTTGTAGATTAGTCCTATTAGCGAATCCTACTCAACTCGGTCAAGACTCACTAATGCAACCTAATTCCCTACAACCAATGCTCTGAAACCAAATGTGACGCCCCGTACAAAACCATCGTGTATGATTCGTCAACAACAGGATCTTTACACGGTCAAGTACTACATGCTTTTTGAAAACCAGCTTTGCATTCATAAAAGTCATAGCGTTTATAAAATATAACGTGACACAAAGGTCGTTACAAAGTCATTATTTGAAAATAACATAAACTACGAATGCAAAAGAAAAAGTTCCATGATTGAGACATCTCTAAGATTATGCAGCGGAATATCTAACACAGCAGGTCCTTAACAGCAAGTCTAAACAGCAGAAGCAAGATACCTCTAAGCACCTGAGAAAACATGCTTAAAAACGTCAACAATATTGTTGGTGAGCTATAGTTTAAGTTGTAACAGTAATATAAGATTGACCACGAGATTTTAATGTTTCAAAACAGTATAAAAAGTATATGTATAACCGTGGGCACATGGTAACTAGGCTTAACGTAAATATAAATATCACCCCCTAAAAGTACACCTGGCGAGTGCGTATGTCCTCGAAGTATTAAACACCTGTTAAATGCTAGCGCGACTAGCCCGAGTGGGGATGTCAAACCCTATGGATCCATATCTAATATTCGCGTTCACCGGTTCAAAAACCAATGATTAAACATTACCGTGCTAAGGGGAATCTTTATGCCGTTATATAACCCACACATATGTAAAGTTTAAGTACTCGTGTCAAGTAAGTAAAACATAAAGAGCGCATGTATTCTCAGTCCCAAAAATAGTATAAGTAAAAAGGGAAGCTATAACTCACAGTGAATAAGCAATACAAGTCGGTACGAAAGTGTGCAAGTAGTAAGTCGGTCCGAAAGGTCGTCAACTTAAATCAAAGGCTACTAGGTTAGTAGGTTATCTTTATAAGTTCTATTAGTACATAAAATAAGTTTAAGTGTCATCATCATCATCATCGTTCATCATCATAAAAGCTAAGTAAGTTTAACAAGTATAGAGATCGAAACAATAGGCTGATCTGGATCAGCTTCTACGACCTCTACATAAATCGAAAATACATGTAGTCAGTGGCTATGACTCCGTATGTGAGTCCTCTAACCGCTGACCAATTTTCAGAACCTAACTCGTCTTCGTTTGACCGTGGCGACGGTTTAAGTGCGAGTAGGTCAGAAATTTCAGCACAACGTTACAAGGGCGTAGTGACTTTCGGAGGGCCATAAATCCTAAACCGTAACTCGGATTAAGACGAAGCCTAAATGGAAAATAATCTACTCGAACCGAAATAATTGAAAATTAACTTTCCAGTAGCCCAGGTGGTCTGATCAGATACGAAAAACAGTAGGTAAGGTGCTCCGGTGGGGTTCTTAGTACTTGATGCTCATCACGGTTCTCATCCTTGATTCTTGTAGCTTCAAGTGTACAACTTGTTGATGGGTTAGCATCACCTTAACCAAGATTCCACCATCAACACACAATAAGTTAAGACCAAGTAAGAACACAACTCAATTAAGAGTTTTAGATGGATTATGAACCAAAGTTACATCATATCCTTAGTCTTAACACAATTACAAGTTCCATTTACAACTAAAGCTACAAACTTTACATCAATCAAACAAGTATGAACGTAGTCTAAGTCAAATGAAGTGATGAAACCCTAAGCTAGAGAGCTTGGATCCCTTTCACACAAGTTATAAGGTCACAAAGCTAGAAAGCTTGAACCTTTAGTGTTCTTGAAGAACTTGAAGCATAAAGCTTAGATCTTTAGGTTATATGAAGACCATAAACACAAGTTTTGATCTTTATATCAAAATAATGAGATCATAAGTTAGAAAACTTAGATCCAACAAAAGATATGAAGATCCAAGCTAGAAAGCTTGCATCTTGATTGTTCTTGAAGATCTTGAAGCATAAAGCTTGGATCTTTAAGTTACATGAAGATTACAAATATAAGTTTGAATATTTATAACAAAATAGCAAGATTAAAGTTAAAAAAATATAGATCTACAAAGTGGGTGAAGATTCAAAGCTAGAAAGCTTGAATCTTCCATGTTCTTGAAAGATTCAAATCCATGTTTGAATCTTCAAGATGTAATCAAGATCAAAAGCTAAAAAGCTAGACCCATGATGATGATGATGATGATGAATTCGTGATGATGAGAAGGAGAAGAAGAAGAAAATTCAAAATACTTACAGTTTTAGAGAGAGAAAAACCTAGAGAGAATTAGAGAGTGTGTGTGTGTGTGTGTGAATTTCAAATGAAAGCAAATGTAAAATAGATGAAATAAGCCTAGTATTTATAGGTAAATGGGGTAAGGGGAGGGGGGTTTGGGCCGTGAATTTGGAGGGGGGACAAGGGGGACAAAAGTTTGTTTTTTGGTTAATGGTTGTCTAAAGTTGGTGCTTATGTTGAGATCCCATGCAACATTAAGGATAATACTTGACATAAATGCTAGCATGTTCCCTCTAATAAATGGGCATTTGTCTTACTTATTGTTGGGTCACTAGTAATTAATAAGTGGGCTAATTAAATGGGCTACTAGCTAGAGTAGGGTGGGCTTAAGTCCAACAAGGTAGAAAGTCCAACAAGACTAACTAGTAAGCATAATTAAATTACTACGCGTAATTAAGCATCCAAAAACCCAATTAATTATTATTATAAAATAATAATTAATATTTCATAGTCATAATATTTCGATTACGACAAAAGTTAAATGTGTGCGCGGTTCGCAGTTTGTTCGAAACGTTAAGTGACACTAATGGTCATAAAGGTTTCCGGTGGTCAAGTTAAGTAACCTACGTACTCAAAGGCACGTTTTAACATATAAACGAAAGTAATCCACATGTAGTAAGATTCCAGAGTATAAAATAGCACAGTACGCACAAATACGCGGTTTCGCAAAAACACAAGGCACAAAAGCAAGTCGAAAAAGTCGGGTCGTTACATCGGGTCTTGATCCGGGTCGGGTAGGTTTTGAATTTGGACAAACGAGTATAAGGATGGATAAGTTAGATTCGGGTCGGGAGGAATGCTTGATTGGCATTGAATCTGGTGGGACTGAGTTGATGGATAGGCCTGGTGATGGGCCTGGTAGGCCTGGTTTGGGCCCAGATTCGGTTAACGGGTCAGTTGAAGCTGGTGGGTCGAGTAGAAGTTTTAGTTTTTTTGGAAGGCTTGGATAGAATAGAAGGTAAATTAGTTGGATTGAAGACGCTTCCGAAGATTAAAGAGGGGACGAGAACTCGGCTTAAGAAAGGTAAAGGGGTGGTCGTTCGTAGGTCTAAGTTTGATGGGTAAATTTGTTTGTTCGGTAACGTGTTAGTCTTTTGTTCTCTATTATGTTTGTGAGTTTGTTTGTAGAGGTTTTTGAGTGTTGGTTGGCCAGGTGCCCATGTTTGTAATGCTGTTTCGAGACTTCATCTATTTGATGAATGTTTCGAGTTTTATAAAAGTTACGGGTTTTTACTTATAAAAGAAAAAATTCACAATTCCTCAGAACCACCAGATTACCTCTTAGGGTTATTGAAATTATGAGTAATAGATAGTAGTAATTTACCTTAATATTTCTTTTAAGTTTTGGGAGATGATCCTCACACACCACTTTTCGATCCATGTACACCTAATTACTTATTTTACTCTTAATTATACTCATAATAATAATATAAGTTCAACTTTCAAGGGCATAACTGATATAAGTTCAACTTTTTAGAAGCATAATTGTGATTTTATAGGACAAAAGTGTACATGGATCAAAAAGTAGTGTGTGAGAATCATCTCCCTTTAATAAATAGATACACTGTTCATTTATAAAACGTATAATATAATATCTCTATTAAGCTCTTATAAGGTTTTTTTAACGGCCGAAATTGTATAAAACAAAACACGCTCCCTAGTAAGTCGCTAAGAGAGAAATTACAAAGGCATAGAAAGTAATAAGTTCCAATTGGAAACTAAATGACCTCTATTTTTAATCCAACGAAAAGACATTAACCGAATAAAATCAAAAATACTACTTCTATTACAAAAAGGGTCATTGAAGACAATCCCGTTTCGAAATCTCCAAATCACCTATAGTATAGTAGTCACCACCGCAATAATCCGATTCTTGGATGAAGAATTTAATCGAACACCCTCGATCCAACTAATGAAAGAGTCCCACGAATGAAACGATGGCATAGAGAAATTAAGCCAACATCGCAACTTCAACCAAATATTAAGAGCCATCGAACAATCAAAAAATAGATGATCGCGAGTTTCCACCCCATACCGCACACCGGACAAAACAATGGAGTTTACCTCAATACCTCTCACGGAGAGGTTCCAACGAACCAGGAGAGCATTTAACTTGAAACGCCACAAAAAAACATTAAATTTTCTCGAAATATATTGAACCAAATCATTTTCTCCGTGGAAAAAGGAAGGATTACTCGGTCTATATACTCTCGCGTAGCTTTAACAGTGAACAAACCATCACTATTTAACGAACAAGACCAACCATCATCTCGATCTGTGAGCTGAAAGGACCCAATCTCGGATTGTAGTTCACCTAACGAGTGCAAGTTTCGACTACTAAGTTGTGTCCCTAGTCCATGTCCATAACCAATCACCGTCGACTCGCGTTTCCGCAATCATGTCATTGTTGTTATCATCTAAATGAAAAAGTTTATTGTACCGAGAAATAAAAGCCGTACTACCGCACCAAGGATCCTGCCAAAAATGAGTCGAACGCCCATTGCCGACCTCAATACGTAGAACCTTAGCCGGCAATAAACCATTAGAAATAACACGCGAAGAAGCATTCACGATTAAAGCCCAAACATTGCTGTGATTTCCAGAAACATGATTAAAATAATGCCCATGAATCGATTTAATAATGGATACCCACAACTCCTTCGGACTAGTTAAATAACACCATCTCCATTTGAATAACAACGCTAGATTAAATGCTTTAAGACTACCTATCTCGAGGCCGCCTTTATCAAGCGGTGCAAGAACATTATCCCATTTCACCCAAGACATCGTTTTCACCGAGTCATTACCACCACAAAAAAATCTCGCTCGAATCGATTCAAGATGTTTCAACACCGTTTTCGGGCATTTGAATAACGTCATAAAATAAATTCCGAGACTACCCAAAATGGACTTGATTAAAGTTAAATACCGCCAGAAGATAAAAGATTAGCCTTCCAAAAGGACAATTTGGTACGAAATTTGTCTACTAACAAATCTCAACTCGAGATTGAATTCAAATTGGCGCCGAAAGAAACTCGCAAATATTTTGTTGGAAACGAACCAACTCGGGTACCCGTAGATGCTTCAAATGAAATAACTTCATCATGGTCCACTCCGATGCCAAAAACATGAGATTTGGCAACACTGATTCGTAATCCGTATACAGGATAGAACACTTCCAAAATGAGTAAAATTCTATGTAACTCAATTTTACTCCAATCAGACAAGATAATAACATCATTCGCGTAGAAAAAAATGAGAAATTCGAATATTATCCGTCCCGAAATTTATGCCGCATATAAAATTAACCTCTGTAGCTCGTTAAAAGGCTAGATGAAATCCTTCCATGATTACAAGAAATAAAAAAGGGCTTAATTGTCGCCCTGTCGCAAACCTCTTTTAATAGAAAACTCAGGCGTCGGGCTGCCATTTATAAGCACGGAAGTTCTAGCCGTAGTGAGACACCCCAAAATCCAATTACACCAAACATGTTCGAACCTCAATGATGACAACAAGAACAACAGGTAATCCCAATTAACCGAGTCATAAGCTTTCTTGAAATCTCTTTGAACAAAAGCATTTTACGGTTAACCTTTTTATACCAAGAAATAATCTCGCTCAACATTAACGGACCATCTAACATCTGTCTTCCCGTAATGAAAGCCGACTGAACAGGACTGATGATCTTATCGATAGTAAGAGCCAACCGCTTCGTGAGAATTTTCGTAACAATCTTATAAAAGAAACCAACCAACAAAATCGGTCTGAAATCGATGATAAGGGAAGGGTTGCATACCTTCGGAATAAGTATAAAAATGTTGAGTTTGCACCCTGAGGCATCACAACATTCGTAAAATATCCCCGAACATCTCTGCATAAATCAACATGAAAAATGTCCCTAAAATGTTTAATAAATCGAAACGAAATACCATTCGGACCGGGAGCTTTAGAACTACCACAATCCCAAACCGCACTCTTGATCTCCAAGTCATCCACCTCTCTTTCAAGGTGATATGATTCATCAACTGAAAGAATATAATTAGGCACAATATTTGAGAAAGAAACATCCGAATCAAATCTTTCAAACTAATTTTTAAAGAAGTCGAAAAAGTGTTTTTAATAGCATTTGGTTCGTTGATCCAACATCCGTCAATCATCAACCCCTGAATATGCTGAGCCCGGCGTTTATGTTTGAGGGAAGCAAGAAAAAATTTAGAATTTTCATCCCCCTCAACGTCCCATTTAACCCGAGATTTTTGAAGCGTGTCTATATCGCACAACTTCGAAAGATCCTGCGTTTTTGAGAACAGGCTGTTACGCAAATCGATGACATCGTTCCCAGCATTACTTGGGATGAAACACGACTAGGAACTTCGAGATCAACAGGTTTAATTCACACAAAGGCGGAATTAGTGAATCAAACCAATCAAAGTGAATATGGGTAGCTTTTTGGGATTAAATTAGTCAAACCACAATAACGATTGTGATTAGATTAATGCCTAGAGCTATTATTCACTACCAGGAGTGATTTGGGTTGAGAGAGAATCGGATCAGGTGAACCAGATCTGAGTGATTGTGTATGAGAGAGGCTTAACCTAAAATGAAGAACATAAGACTTTATATACCCCTGCTGTTGACTCATCCGTACGAGTCATCCATCACACGTACGAGTTGGCTTCATCAGCCGTACGGGTGATCACTCACTCGTATCTTCTCATTCAGGTTATAATTATGACTTAGCTCAGCATCAACCGTGCGTATGAGCCTGTCAGCCGTACGAGTGATGCTTCACTCGTACGTCTAACTAAGTCTAACATAGTCAAACATCCGTATCGCGTTCCTGCAGTACCTGTAACCACATACAAACACAGATAGGATAATAACGAGCGATCATGGTATCCCATAAACTGAAGTACTAATCACAAACGTAGGCAAGATGTCTAGGGACTTACAGAATATGCATCAACAACTCCCCCTAGGACCTAGATCACCAATTACAATAAAGTAAACGTTCGTGAAATACACATAAGTCCAAAAGTAGCATCAGTTTAATATCAAATACATATCCAGATTCTCTCTCTCTCCAAAATACATCATCATCAAAAATAAAAACAAAAACAAAAACAAACAAAATTACTAGCATCACAGTATTCGACACACATCAGCTGGCTTGAACTTGGTTTGAGCTTTGAGCATCACTTTCTCTGTTGAGGTATGCATAGAAGACATCGATCACACATTGATATCTCATAGCTTCCTTCTTTCGATCGTCTCTGAATGTAATGTGATGGCGGTGAAGAGTCTCCACATCGAATCTCGACAAGTTCCTCAGCCACATATGATCTAGAATCCTCACATTGTCGAACTGTATGCTTCCATCATCCTTCTCAATTGCAGTCAAGATCACTGATTCTTCCAACAACTCATCATAGAACCACCATCTGAAGTTCTTTCAGATATCCTTGGGTAATGTCATCAAGGGAGATTGTTTCATATACTTAGCTGGACGGAACTTAACAACACGAATAGGTCCTCCCTTAGAATTTTTCTTTGTCAAGTGTATGGAAAACCTAGCGGCCGTTGACTTAAAGATGTCCCATTTCCCTGTCTTATACTCATATCTGAGTTTTCTTTGAAACAACCTGGAAAGGTCACAATCTTCAGCATTCAACATCTTCAGGTTAGCAAGTTGCATGATCTCGAAGTACGGTAGAGTTTTGAAGTGACTTGGACGTGCCATATAATCTACTCCTCTTTCCCTCTTGATCGCAAAATAATTGATCTCCTTGAAATAGCCCCAACTCAAAATTTTGCCCTTGGAGTACTTCTTGGTTCTTTTACCTTTCTCATAGAAATTGACAAACTTCGGCTCTAGTTCTGGCTTATCTACTTGATCAGAGTTAACAAAGTTCTGTCTCCACCAACTTTGATGATCTTCGTCTTCCTTAACGTTTCTATTCACTTTAACCCTATCACGTTTGAACCATTCATTAATCTCATTCCATGTCTCGGCTTTAGCTTGTTCGGCTCGGAGTTTCTTATCTTTCAATTCAGTTTCTTTTCTTTCTTTCTCAATGAGCAGTTTCTCATGTTGGATCTTCTTGTTCCTTTCTATCATAACATCCACTTCTTTAACTTGTTCTTTGTATACCTTCCTCGCCTTTTCTAATTCAATTAAGTTCTTTCTTTTCTCCTCACAACTCAGATTGAAGAAGTCACTTAAGGTGTTGAGTGATGGATGCGAGTATGGCTCAAGCGAAGGTATAACAATCTCAACTTCTTCTTCTTCTTCTTCTTCTTCTTCTTCATCATCAGATTCTGTCACAAATTCATCCTCGGACTCAATAATCACATCCTCTTTCAAACTATCTTTACCAACAGAATCTTCACTCTTCTCATCTTCGAACAGATCAAAATCACTTAAGTTGATATTTTGGATTGATTCGGGAGGGATACTTGACAATGACTCTTTTTGTGGAGCCTTGTTTTCAGCTTCAGCTGTCTCTGCATTCTCCGTATCACTTTCGATATCGTATGCCAGAGCAGCAAGCTGTTCCATCGGAAACTCACTTGGTGGAACGTCCCCCTTTTCTGCATCATTAAAAACATTTGAATAATTCATATAATATTCAGCAGTAAAGACCTCACCATATTCATTAAAACTTCGAATAGGTATCACTAACGGTATATCAAAAGAGGGTCCTCTAGTTCCAGCATCTTCTTCATCATCTTTTTCATCACCTTCTCCCAAATCAGAAGAATACTCTTCTTCTATCTCCTTAATCAACTTGGTTTTACCAGAGGTAAGCTGTTCAATCTTTTCATTCAACTTCTTCCATTTCTCCCTGTTCGCACTCTTAATCGCCAAAAACTTCTTCTTCAACTTATCTGTTCTTTCCTTCTAACGGTCCAGTCTATCAGATAACCTCTTGTTCTCTTCCACCAATGAATCGATCTTAGCATTACTAATCTTCTTCTACTCAGTAGCTTGATTCTCCAGATTGGTTATTTTTGTGATCAACGACAACAGTAGATTATGATGTGTCTTGTATTCATCTGACGTGACCTGAGGTGTTGTTGTGGCAGGTTTTGGTGAGGTAACAACAGCTCTTGCATCCTTCATGAAACCGGATGGCTTTCTCTGAGCTTGTTGCCTTGAACCTCCCTGTGATGATTTCTGAGGAGACTCATAAGAATACTTCATTCTTTTCTCCTTCTTCTTGAGTCGTTCTGCGGTCATAGGATCCTTTCCTTTCCTTTTTCTCTGAGTTAAGCTGGCATCCTCCTCTGTCGCTTCATCATCACCCTCGATAATCTCTTCATCAACATTACCTCCTCTTTGAGCATTACCAGCAGCTTTCTGATTATCACCCTCTCCTTCCTCATCGGTAACTTCGTAGTTAGAGTCTGAATCCTCATTCCTCCAAGCATTACCTGCTGGGCATCGATAGTTCTCCTTAATAAGATGACAAATGAGCTTTCTATTAAAGTCAGGCTTTAAATCCTCATTCCTTGTCTCTTCCATTCTGTGGAAAGTAATCGGATTCATCGGCTTTAGGTGGATAATATCCTCTTCAAGCTTAGGTAGATCAGGTACAACGTCATTAATGATTAATTGAAGAAAATGGGCATAGATCAGATATCTCTGGGAAGAACTGGAGTGGTTTGCCTTGAAATAGTAGAAAACAAAACCCGAAAAATTGTATGGAGCCTTAAGAACAAGTGCCACAAACATACTCTGCACTTTCTCGTTCAACTTATCAAAGCCTGATTTGCATCCACCCAAACAATGCATGATTACATGAGCAAGATATCTAAACTGTGGTGGCAGACATGTCTTCACCAGCTCAGATTTGCCAACAAGGTAACCAGAATAAGCACATCTTCTGAAATAACCATGGATTCGTTCTCTACTGATAGTCATATGGGAGCAGTTCTCGTCATTGAAACCCAAAATCCTTCTGATCACATCCTTAGAAATAGTAATATCATGACCTTGAATCTTACTAACAAGCTTATCTTCATCAACATCCAACACAGCATTTCTCCAGAACTCTCTCTGATGACTGTAGTATGGTGCGCATTCAGTAGAAATAGCAGTGTGTATCCTTGATCTCTTAAGAAATTTGATAATCTCCTTAAAGTGAGAACCTCTCTCTAAAGTAGTGTCATAGAGAGCGACTTGATTTTTCAGTTCACCCTTCTCTAGAGGAATCTCTTGCTGAGCAGGTGGGATGACCGGATTCACTTGAGGATTAGCTTGTGGATTAACTTGTTGCTCCCCCTGTCCTTCAATGTTATCAACCGGAACATTTACTTGTTGTTCTTCCATCTGATGATATCTAAACAGAAACTAATATGTGGTGCTGGATTCGTCTAAAGATGCTTAACGTTCGTTGCAAAGGAATGCTTGATCGGTGATGATCGAATTTAGAGAGAGAAAAAATGTTGGGTGCACAAGTGTGAGCTGTTGAGCTCATCACCCCTATTTATACTCTCGTGATCAACCGTGCGGTTGATCACACGATCCACCATCAAACGCGAGTCTCACTTAAATCACACGTGCGTGTGACCCAATTGTCTTAGGACAAGATTGATCAGGGTCATCCGTACAGTTAACCTCAAACGTGTGGTCAATCATACGGTTCACACATCAAGCGTGCGTTTGAGCACTTAGGCAATTTCAAAACTTCAAAATGTTACAACCTTAGGATTTCGACTCATTCGGCAATCTTAGATCTAACAAGCACTTTCAACTTGAGTCGAAAATCACTAAACCTTCAAGAAATGATCATTAACACTTAGGCAGATAAAATCCTAACCTAAACAAGGTTATTACTCTAATCATCCTGTGATCCAAGAGTAAATCCTACAGTGTAATGTGAACTTAAGTTCATTAGCAATGTTAAACACCAATGTCCTTCGAACAGTCACAAGCTCTACAAACTTATATCTCATGGATTTGGTGGCCCAATATCTTGATCTCAACAAAGTTCTTTCAGATGTTGTTATGCACTCAGAGGATAATCAGAAAAATAAGGAAATGATAGAATCTTTATGAATTTTCTGATGTAAAATGTCATGCAACTAAAATTATGCAAATGAAAGACAATCTATCAAGAAATGCAATAACATGCAAACCAAAATCTTTTTGTTGTTTTATAGTTTTCAATGCAAACAAAATAACAGTACAGATATATAAGACATACAAATCCACATTCTTTTTGTGAGCAAGATGATTAACAATTTAAAAAAAAAAGATCAGAACTGACATATTGAATCAATTTCTGATGTTCATTCCTAATTATCCAGTCTATGTCTATTATCATGTAATTACTGATATCAATCCTCATTAAACATGAACATATTCATTCCGGACACTTCGACAATCATGTTGGCATTAATTACTTGAACACTATAAATCAATGATTTTTGAGATCATGCTAAGTTCATTAATCCTTGATTCTTCCATCACTTATGATTGTGCATTTTTATTAGGTTGTCAATTCATTACACGTAACTTTCCGTTATCTCTTTCCATGTACTTCATTCAAATTAAACAGGATGGTTCTCATGGCATTTTGAATAACCCTGTCAGCCTTTGGCTTCTACCAATGTGTTGACAATCTTCAATCTAGTTGGCTCGGCTGATCTCAGAGTATATTGGATTATCTGAATAGGCGCACTATTTACCGCGGGGATTGGTCTACAGTTAAAGTAGACTTGCCTGATGACCAGTCATCACACGAAATAAATCTCGAGGCCTTTAACTTCTTTATGTTCAAGTTGTCATGGAAAACGGAATCGAAAGTTAAAGTTTCATATATATATATATATATATATATATATATATATATATATATATATATATATATATATATAATTAGAGTATATCTAGATAAGTATCTTTCCAACTTACAGTCTTAATGGATATAACTCTAAATTGCAGACGACAAGAATCTTGATAGTTCAGTGTGAACGTCATGATTAAACAATTCAAGCTGCGCGGGGGCGTCACACTAAGAATGATCTGAGTTCTTTATGAGCACATCATGAATCAGCATTCTTTATACTTTTCAGGACTTTGCCATCTTGATACGCCAATTATTTTTGACTTTGATTTTCTTTTGATATTTCTTTTTCAGCATATCACAGTCTTTTGATATAATGATTTTGAATGCCATCATGAATGGATTTCCCTTTTTTATGCATGAACTCATGTTTCTTTGTTGTGTGCTCAGATCACTCGAAGGTGTTCTCCCTTAAATGCTTGAACGGTCCGCAATAAGGAATTATACTTTTCGACCTTAAGTGAGAAGGGACACTTACTTTCGACATAAACTAATTTTCTCTGTATTTTCAGGGTTTAGTTTCGATTATTAAGTCTCAGGCCCGTGACAACGTGGTATGCACCAGCCAAATAGATAATCTTCAACCCCTTAAATGAACTATTGAATGTCCCATTCATAGCTGTGAAGCTGAATTGGTAGAGCAACATTGAATATTGCTTGGGGACATCCAACACCAACTTTCTCTAATGATTATCAATTATGATAGGGGATACCCTCAACCGACTGTTGAGTTCCTCAACAACTATCATTTCATACAGTTTCGGAGATAATTAGGTGATTACCTTCAAACACTACAGATCGTCCATGACTTCTGAATCTTAGATGATCGTTATTCTTATTATGATTGTCTAATGCCAAGAATTCATAAGTCACATCTATCAGTACATCACACAACAGATAGACATAAATGTTTAAATCAGTCCTTACAAATCAAATATATCAATTCTCAGTACAGTAATTTCTTCATGTCCATAATATTAATCAAAACAAGCTCATTTTCAGATTTTTCAACTTTTTAAGATTTTATGGTGAGACATTTTTCACTTTTTAGGTATTTTCTGCTGATAACATATACTCCCCCTAAAATGTTGAAATATAAAATCTTTTTGTGTTTTAGCATTTTAACCAAACAGAAAATAACTACAGACTAGCATGCAAACATGAGATAAATCATGCAAAGGAATGCAGACAGAAAGCAAAAATATGCAATACAGATAATTAACAACCAAAAATCTACATTCATGCATCCTACATGCAAAGTCTAAAAGCTTGACTAACCCTCACACACAACATTCGTAATTACTTTATCTCGATCTACAATGCCATTCATCTCTAGTAGGAGTAAGAACCTAGGTTTATCAAAAGCCTTAGTGAATAGGTCAGCCCTTTGGTCCTTAGTACCTATTCTCTTAACCTAAATAATCTTTTTCTCATGACAATCCCTAAGAAAATGATATTTAACACCTATGTGTTTAGTCTTAGAATGCTGAACAGGATTCTTAGTGATCGCTATAGCAGCAGTATTATCAATATAAAGAGGAGAGAAAGAGATTCTTAGCCCGTAATCGCGAAGTTGTTGTTGGATCCAAACAACTTGCGAACAACAACTAGCAGTAGCTATATATATTCAGCTTCACACGTGGAAAGAGCAACTGCAGTTTGTTTCTTGCACTGCCAGGTTACCAGCCTTTCACCTAGAAATTGACATCCTCCTGATGTAGACTTCTTGTTGATTTTGCAACCAGCATAATCTGAAATGCTGTAAGCTAAAAGATCAAACTTTTCATCGTTCGAATACCAGATGCCGAGATTTGGCGAATGCAACAGATAACGTAGAATTCTTTTGGCAGCTGTAAGATGAACTATATTCGGATTAACTTGATAAAGAGCATACAGACATGTTGCGAACATAATATCCGGTCTAGACACAGTGAGATACATGAGCGATCCGATGATTGCTCGATAATACGTAGGATCAATAGGTTCTCCTTCGCACTCTAGCGAAATACCTTGATTCACAGCTAACGGAGTTGACACAGGACATTCTTGAGTCATACTGAATCGTTCGAGTATATCATTCACATACTTTGCTTGATGAAGAAAAATACCATTACTAGTCTGTTCGACTTGTAAACCAAGAAAGTAGTGTAAGAGACCTAATTTACTCATTTCAAACTCGTCCTTCATCACCTGTTCGAACTCATCAACGAGTTCCTGCTTAGTAGCACCGAAGATAATATCGTCAACCTAAATCTGGACTAAAATAATGTCGTCATCTTGAACTTTTGTGAATAGAGTACCATCTACCGTGCCCATTTGATATCCTTTTTCAATCAGATAACTCGATAACCATCCCTACCAAGCTCTAGGAGCTTGATGTAAACCATAAAGGGCTCGACGTAACCGGTAAACTTTGTCAGGATGAAGATGATCTTCAAAACCCGAAGGTTGACTGACATATACTCTTTCATTTAGCTTGCCATAAAGATATGCACTCTTAACATCCATTTGATAAACTTTAAACTTCATAAAAGATGCGAAAGTCAAGAAAATGCGAATCGCTTCCAATCTGGCAACAGGAGCGAAAACTTCATCGTAATCAAATTCAGGATCTTGCTGATAACCTTTAGCAACTAATCTTGCTTTGTTATGGGTAACATTGCCATCTTCGTCGAATTTGTACTTCCAAACCCATTTGAGGTCGATTACTTTCGCACCATGCGGCTTAGTAACTAACTTCCAAATATCTAGACGATTGAATTGCTGAATCTCTTCTTGCATAGCCATGACCCAATCAACATGCTTCAAAGTTTCTTTTGTTGTCTTTGGCTCTATTCTAGAAATATGACATGAGTACTCGTAATATGCAGCATCGGCTGTCATATGAGTATCAACTTGATCATCAAACTGAACTTGTCTTCTTGTCCTAACGCATGCATTCGGATCTCTAATTATATTTTCTCTAGGATGAGCAGCTGTAGTTTTGGGAACCGGGTGTGCGGGAACAGGTATTTCTTGATGTAGATTCATGGTATCTCCATCTTCAGGATTATCAGAATTGTCACTCGAAATATCAGATCCGCAGGTATCGTACACTGGATCAACATCTTGATCTGAATCTTGTGCTGGTTCAACGACAGTAGGTAATGGAGTTGGAGTAGGTGCAAACACTTCTGGCTCGTTCTGTAAATCAAACAGCATTTGTAACTCTACTTCATTCTCCGTCTGATCTGGAGCAAGATTAAATGAATCAATCAGCTCATCATAGTTGTAGATCCAAGGATGACTTTTGGTAGCAGTCTTTGTCTAATTCCGTTGGACGTCAACTTCAGACCATTCTTCAACACATCTAGTCTCATTGTTGAAAACTCTCTTGTTAGGAGAACTGTAACCGAGAAATACTCCAGTAACCACTTTCGAATCAAACTTACTTCCTGGTTTTCTCTTCAAAATGGTACACGGGGCACCAAATGGTTCTAGATGCTTCAATGATGGTTTTCTCTCATGCAATAACTCATAGCATGTTTTACCCAGTCATTTAACAGTTAAAACTCGATTCATAGTGTAACAAGCATTTGTAACAGCTTCACCCCAAAAATGAACAGGTAAAGATGAATCAGCTAGCATAGTTCTAGCAGTCTCAATCAGAACCCTATTCTTCCTTTCAGCAACACCATTCATCTGTGGAGTGTATGCAGAACTGAACTGCATATTGATACCTTTTTCAATACAGAAACCTGCAAGAAACTAATTCTTGAATTCGGTACCGTTGTCACAACGAATCTTTCTAACTTTCAAATTAAAACCTGTCTCTAATCGATTGATTAGCACTTTTAAGTTCTCAAATGTATCGGACTTCTCTTTCAAGAACATTACCCAAGAGAATCTTGAATAATCATCAGTTATCACCGGACAATACTTACTTCCATCAATGCTTTCAAAATGAATTGGACCGAAAAGATCCATATGTAACAATTCAAGTGGAGCAGAGATAGGATTGTACTTTACCAACTTATGAGCTTTCTTGCTCTGCTTACCCTTCTTACACGGAACACATATTCCTGGAATCTGAAAAGATCAAAGATCAACACATTCTACAAGATTGTTGTGAACTAGATGGTTCATCTTCCGAAAACTTAAATGACCCATGCATTTGTGCCATGTAATAGAATCTTGTTCAGTCGCTTTAGAAACAAAAAGCTTGATGATGTTCAGCAGTTGAAGTAGCAACATTCATATCTAGCATGTATAAATCAGCTTGTCTAGGAGCCTTCATCAAAATCATTTCTGGAGGAATCACAAACTCTGGTTTCAAAATGTAGCTGAATTCGTCATCAAATTCTACTTTGAAGGATTTTTCACAGATTTGTGACACCGATAACAAATTGTTTGCATGCTCTTGACAGTAGTTTACTTTGTCAAAACTAACTTTATCATTCTTCAATAAACCTTGAGCTGAAATGTGACCTCCTTTATCTCCAGCAAATGCAACATAACCTCCCTTAATTGGGTGTACATCCGAGAGAAGAGATAGCTGTCCAGTCATATGTCTCGAAGCACCGCTATCCATTATCCAGGTGTTGTTTGTAGGTAGCCTGGTTCCCTGCATATCACATTAAAAGAATTAATTAATAATGGGAACCCACGCCCGGACGGCAGTAGGTTTCCATTAACACCCATAGCTTGAACTTCCATCCATTTCCCATTTGAGTCAGGTGGAACCTCATCGTCTGAAACCATAAACTTAGACAGTTTAGAAGAAGCAACATTGCTCTTCTGGTTTTTCACATTTTGCTCATCTTCATAGCGATTTACTCGTGGTCTGGTACGGGAAAAGTATTTCCTACGACTAGCTTTTTGCGAAGGTGATCGTGCCTTAAATTCATAGGCTTTACCTCGATCACTTGATTCGGCAACTCTTGCCTCAGTATCCTTCTTAGGAACCTTCATCTTCACAGGGGAAATTGACCTATTGAAGTTCTTTCTCTTATAGTCTCCATAGACAACATTTGTCGTATGTCTTCTAGTGCGAACTTCATCACGAACAGGTGAACCTGTTCTGTGAGCATGAGGTGATCGGTGATCATCATATGTGAGGTCAATCTTACGTCTCAGTGTTCTATACCTTGTAGGACAGTTAGCAGCAATGTATCCAAACACACCACAACTAAAACATTGTCGAAATTCTCTATATCCTCTAGATTGATATTGATTATTAGAGTTAGAGGAAGAGGGATCTTGTGTTTTTGCAAACACATGAGAATCGTTTAAACTCTTTCTAGGAATAGGTTTAGATACAGGTTTAGGTGTAACTTGTGGAACCACTCTATTAGCAAACTTTGGATTTTTCATAATCCAAATTGGCTCATCAGGTGTTATCACCTTCCTTTTCTCCAACTTATCTCCTAGACCAGTTTTCTTATCTTCCTCATGATCTAAAGATCCTTCAGTGGTATCATCAGAAGGTGCATTCTCAGTTGAGCTACACTTTTTGTTCTTCTCAACATAGTCCTCATAACTAGGTGGAATACAGTCTTCTGGTTATCCATCAACAACATTTGCATTAACAAATTTGTTCTGAAACGGTGGAGCTACGGCCTTTAATCCAATACCCTTTCCCTTGGTGCCATTTAATTCCACCATTAAAGCATTCCATTGTGACGCACTTGCCCAACATTTCATCTTAATTAACATAGCTTCTAAATCAGCTTTAACACATTCATTTTCTTTCTTCAATTCATTTATTGTGTTAACACGTTTAACTAAAGCTTGATTTATATCAAAGTTATAACATTTGAGATCGTGAAGTTGTTTTTTATAAACTTTGATTTGCTCTTTCAACTCAGTTTCAACCTTAGTGGTCACAAGGTCAGCATGCCATTTTTCTTTCATTTCCTCATATGCCTTAGTTAAATTATCTATTGTCACCTTAGATTCAACACATTTAATACATTCAATAATAGTAGATGTATCAGAAGATACCTGTTGAGCATTATTTGATGAGGAAGTCTCAGCCATAAATGCAAAGAAATCTGTCTTCTTCCCATCATCGAGCTCATCTTCTGATTCTGACGAGTCTGTAAGAAACTCTGAAGTATCAGCATCTTTACCCAAATGAATCTGCTCATGTTTATCCCATATACCCTTAGCTTTTGTCAAACTGAAAACCTTTTCAAGATCACTAGCTGATAAGCACATCTTCAATAAGTCAACTGCTTGATTGTTCAATGCTTCAAAATCAGTTTGATCTACCCCAGTATGATCAGCTTTATCTTCAACCTCTGATTCTGACGTCTTGTTCGAATCATCAATTTCTGAATTTACACTCTCTAGATCTGAACCTTCACCCAAAAGAACTAACATCTCCAATTCAACAGAAATCATTCTCCCCCATTCGGCTAATTCCTTATCAGCATCAACCAATGTTTCTTCACTATGATCTGCTTCTAGACTGTCTTCAAACACTGAGGTATCACCATACTTATCCTTCCAACTGTTGAAGTAGTAGTCCTCTGATGATGTCGGTGAAACACTTACAGATTCAGGTGTACGAGGAACTGAATCACGTGCCTTTTTGAATTTGCTCACAACTTGCTTCTGAACCTTCTCTCTTCGAATGGTTCTTGACAATTCTTCAGCTCTTTCATCATGAGCAGTCAGCTTCTCAATTATGTTTTGACTAGTGACGCAGTTTTCTTCTACTTCGGTGATCTTTGCCATGTTGGCTTTAGGTTGTTGGTCAGCCACATTTAACTTCATAGACCAATCATCATCGTCTCCATGAATAACAACCAAAGCTTTTTTCGGACTTTCAGCTGCATCAGCTTCATTTACTTTATCAGTAATGTAGATCTCACGTTTAGTTGAATGACTCTGAGAACTGTAGTTCTGATTCTTGAACGGATTACGATTACCCTGCTTCTTCTGTTTTTGTGCACTGTCTTGAAAAATGACCTAATTCTCCACAGTTGTAACAAGTAACAGAATTCATATCAAAACCCAGTTTTATATCTTTGGTCAGACTGATCGGTTTTCCAGTTCTCTCTTCATAATCTCTAGCACGTCTCATAAGATTTTCCATACCCCACATAATATCCATCTTCTCGGCTTCGTTCTTATCAAGTTGATGATAATCTTCAGTTCTTAGATGAATATTACCTACACGACCATCAAGATAACTATCATAAGAATTCATAAGGCTTGACAGCAAAGCTATATCTTCACTAATCTTTTCTTTCCCAGCTTTCCTCATGTTTTCGATCTTAAGTGCAGAAAGAACATCTGATGCAGTTGGCGTAGATGACTCAGTAGTATTCGAGGTAGGCTGTGATTGATTGTTGAGTGAACATGGTGAAACTTGTGGTGGATACGAAGTTTGTTGAATAGGTGCACTGCTAACATTCAAACCATACATATTCTTATTGTTCATAGCAAAAGCTGTTTGAAATGGGGCATGAGCCTACTTAGGCGGTGTGTAACCATTTGGACAGTACATTTTGGTGTCTTGAACTTGTTTAGACCTCTTGACTTTGTTTAACAACTCTAGTACTTCTTCCTGAAGTCTTGCGATAAACGATTTCACTGTAGCAGTAGCTAATTCTCCACTAGTTTTCATTGTTAATACAAAACCATTCCATTATAATGGTAATGCTCTAGCTAGACATGTCACTTTGTCTTTCTCTCCAATAGTTACATCATGCTTATGTATTTCAGCTAGCAAATGACGATATCTTTCAATCAATTCTGTAATAGACTCTCCAACTTTCCAGTGAAAACGATCAAACTCAGCTTTCAGCTCTAAACCTTTTCTAGTTCTGTAAGATGAATTTTCTTCGTTGAAAGTACGAAGTGCTTCCCATATCTTGAATGAATTATCATGACACAGAAATTGATGGAAAATCGGACCATCAAGAGCACTTGTCAAATTACAGTACATCTTTTTCTCCAAGTTATACTCCTCACGTTCTTCAGAAGGCATGTTGTTAATGTATACAACTCATTTGTAACTGGTGAACGTGGTCATTGAAATTCGGTTTCAATGTACTTCCAAAGCTTCGTGTCCTAACCATCAGACCAAATCTTAAACCTCGACTTCCAAGTAGAATAATTATCCATATTCAGTAACCTCGGACATTTCGTACCACTTCCTGATTCACTCTCAGCAAGGAGTAATCGTTGAGTCATATTCGTAATGCTCTGAACTAACAGTGCGGCCAACGCGTAATCATTTAAATTAAACATCTTGAAAACTTTACCAAAGGGCAAACCGTGCGGTTCAGGTTATCAATCGTACGTGTGAAAGTATTAACCGTACATGTCACAGACTCAAGCGTACGTGTTACTACTTAACCAGCAAAACCAAACACTAAGTATCAACCGTGCGAGTAACAATCACCCGTGTGATTACTCGTACGTGTCACAATCAACCGTTTGATCACTCGTGTGATCAGACTGTAGTCACTTAACCTCAAAAGGTTATGCTAATCCGTGCGTGTGAGTTCACGAGTGACGATCAACCGTGTGGTCAACCATGCGTTTGATCAAAAAGTTTGACCCACTCGTGTGAACTTCTGTTCAGCTCAAATCACCCAAAAACCCTAAAAATTGATGTTAAACCTCAATTTCTTCGTCCAAAAGCTGGATTAGCACTAAACAAACATAAACACACTCTCTAATTACAATTACACACGTAAAAATGATTCCTTTTTAATTAAAATCACTTTTATCTCAAAAACCCAAATAATAAACCCTATTAATCACCAAAAATCACTTGATGATGTTGAAATCACAACCAATGCTCTGATACCAATGATGAAACATGACTAGGAACTTCGAGATCAACAGGTTTAATTCACACAAAGGCGGAATTAGTGAATCAAACCAATCAAAGTGAATATGGGAAGCTTTTTGGGATTAAATTAGTCAAACCACAACAAGGATTGTGATTAGATTAATGCCTAGAGCTATTATTCACTACCAGGAGTGATTTGGGTTGAGAGAGAATCAGATCAGGTGAACCAGATCTGAGTGATTGTGTGTGAGAGAGGCTTAACCTAAAATGAAGAACATAAGACTTTATATACCCCTGCTGTTGACTCACCCGTACGAGTCATCCATCACATGTATGAGTTGGCTTCATCAGCCGTACGGGTGATCACTCACTCGTGTCTTCTCATTCAGGTTATAATTATGACTTAGCTCAGCATCAACTATGCGTATGAGCCTGTCAGCCTTACGAGTGACGCTTCACTCGTACGTCTAACTAAGTCTAACATAGTCAAACATCTGTATCGCATTCCTGCAGTACTTGTAACCACATACAAACACAGATAGGATAATAACGAGCGATCATGGTATCCCATAAACTGAATTACTAATCACAAACGTAGGTAAGATGTCTATGGACTTACAGAATATGCATCAACAACTTGCATCAATAATAATATCTAGGTCATTAATTTGCTTCTCGATAACTCTGAGTCTTGATGACTCATTAGACCTTGACGCATGAATCTAGTCTTTAAGCTTGTATTTAAGTAACCGGAACTTGGTCACAATGTCAGAATGCTGATCAGCACCAATAACACTCCACGAGTCACGAACAACCGTATCGAAATCAGCCCGAGCAAATCAAGAATCGAAGATCTTAAAATAAGTAGGCCCGAAGTCCATTTTGTCTTGAAATAACAAAACCCGAGAGTGGTTCGAAAGACCCCGCGGTAAAACCACACCTTAATAACTTATATGTATATAAATTACAAAAGAAAAATAAATATTCCTTAAGTACTTAATGCAAAAAGTCAATTTAATAACTAATCATAGAGTTAAGAATAAAGAGAAGCTAAAAAACTACTCCATTCTCTAATGCGTTAATATAAGTTTAATGGGTGGGCATGAGTATTTTACTTATTTTTAAAAATAAAATAAAATAAATGAATAGCAGTTTATCTATTGATGGTTAAAATTTAATAAAACATTAATTTTATTAATATTCGACAATACTTTTTAATGAAGAGGACGTAAGTTCAAGTTTAAAAAAAAAACAATTCAATATTTGTAGCAATTGGTGTAAAAATGTGTTAGTTTGCATTAAAAAAAACAGTAATAATATTCGATACTACTACCACGACTAAGCCATTTTGGTTGAAGGTAGGTAGTTGGTGCATGATTGGTAAGTCTCCATCATATTATTAAAACAAGCAGGGTGGCCATTCCTCTACTACGTACAGAATATTTTTTGTAGTTAATACGGTGTAGAAAAAAAATCATGACCGGTTCCCAAACTTTGTACCAAAAATTAAGATGGGGCCTAAAATTTAAATTGATCATGGTTGGTTCCAAGTTTTAAACATTGTACACGAATGGTCCCATAGTTAACTGGCCGTTAGTCCCCACTAGTTAAGTGAGACACGCGAGTTAACTTTGAGACCATTCGTGTACAATGTTTAAAACTTGGAACTAATCCTGATCGATTTAAACGTTAGGTCCCATCTTGAGTTTTGGTACAAAATTTACGGATCAACCATCAATTTTTTATTTGAAAAGAACAAAAAAAAATGACGTCCAGTGCAGGTTTGTATTCTGACAAATTTTATTAAAACATGAGATTTGTTGTTGTGTACGTTTGTACAACGTATTTTTCCATGCTTATATTTTTAATGTTAATGTTAATATTAATAGCTATAGATATACAATGTATTACATTATTACTTACATGTGTATAGGCACCACGAGTTGCTCATAGAGACTGAACAAATTAGAAGAAGAATCACAAGATATATAATCCTTCAATCATAGAAGGCAAAACCTCTAATCACGAGAGGTTAAACAAACCAAAAATAAGAACAAACAGTTGATCCGGTTCACACAGTATACAAAGATTCACTCTTAACAAGATCAATACAGTTAGATCTTGTTATCACTCACAATAGAACAATCGAATGAAAACCCTAATTTTGAGAGAGAATCACAAACGAATACAGATGATGCAGAATAAATAAATTAAACAAAAAAATGTAACATCCCGTTTTTCAGTTAAGCGTTATTTTGAACGTCATTCGAAATACGAGGCATGTAAGCGTATATTTGGATCCTAAATAAATTTTATGTTGAGTTGATGTTTCAAAACCTTACCATTAGAAAGGAAATCTCATTACATTTCCAACGATATTTGATTCATCGAAAACGGAGTTACGGTTTGAAAGTTACGACCAAAACAAGTTCAGAAAACTGATCCAGTTGATGTGGACACCGTCCAACCTTTTTGGACGCTATCCAAAAGGCCTGACGGGCCAGTAGCTGTATTTTACTTAAATGAAAAGGGGTACTTTGGTCTTTTTACATGTGGACGGGTTTGTAGCATTTATATCAGTTCTAGATCCACTTTTGGATCAATTTCACATCCACAACTCTCTCATCTTCAAACCCTAGAGAGAGAGGAAGAGTTTTAGAGAGGGAAAGCTCCATTGGAGAAGAAGGAGGTTGATTCGGGTTAAGTCGCTAGGGTTAAGGTTGTTCACCTCGTTAACGGCTACATTTTGATAGTGTTAGTAAGCTGTAAATCCGAATTTAATTGTTGTGATTCTTGTTCATGTTTAGGGTTTGAGCTAGTTGTGTTACAAACCCCATTTCTCATGAAATTAGGGGTTTCGTTATATGTATTGTGTAGGTAAACCCGATTATTGTGAGCTTAGGGTTTGAGGACGAACTTGGTTATGGTTTGTGTGTAAATCACTAGGTTGGAAGTTGTGTGTAAATTTGATGTTCTTAAGAACTTGTTTACTAGTCAAAATGGGTATTGACTTTGAATTGTGTCAAATTATGTTTTGGGTCAAGATTGGAGGAATCAAGTATATAAGTGTTTCATTCAAGTATCAAATGATGATTTGTTAAGTTAATCACTAGCCGTTAGTGATTTTGGACGTTTGTGGGGACTTATGTCATAATGGGTGAATTGAATTGGGTCGAATTTAGTAATGACACTAATTTGGATTAAATGGATGTTAAACACTTTTGTTAGTGTTAAATGACGTTTTTGAATGGGTCAGAATTACCAACCATAGTGGTAATTGGTGAAGTCCACTTTAGGTGTCTAAATGGGCAGATTGTGGAGGTAGGTATAAACCCTTGGTTAACGGCTTTGGCGTCGAATTCTCTTGTAGAGAAGGTATGTTGATTGTTTGTATATCTATATGCGTATTATAGGTAAAAGGTTTGCTCGGTTGCGTTTGGAGTCGAATTACATACATGATTTGTGCGGACGTTTTGAGGTAAGTGGAATAATTATGCATTTATGTATATAGTGTATTTATTTGTGAATGTTATGGTATGAACCATCGAGCCGGTAGTGCCATAACATGTATGTGACGAGTGTCAAAGTGTGAACCACTAGCCGGTAGCACTATAAACATGATGTGAACCACGAGCTGGTAGCATCAAAGTGTGAACCACGAGCCGGTAGCACTATAAAATGAGATGTGAACCACGAGCCGGTAGCATCAAGTGTGAACCACGAGCCGTTAGCACTATAAAATGAGGTGTGAACCACGATCTGGTAGCGCCAAAGTGTGAACCACGAGCCGGTAGCACTATAAAAGAGTATGACTCAAATACGTATGGTGTGAACCACGTGCTGGTAGCACAATAGCGTTTATGGTTATAACATCCTCAATCGGGCCTAGTTGTAAGTTTACTATTTTGCCCTTAAGTTTGTATTGCGTTATTATATGCTTTTATTTTTATTTAATATTTATTATTAAATAATGATGTGGTTAGGACCAGTTTGTGACAAGGGTCACAGAACAGGTTTATTTATTTAATTTGGACTTCGTTTGGGTCTCCAAATGATGTACGAAAGATATCAGATAACTGATAAATACCCGTGTGTCACACAGTGTGGGAAGTATCCACAATTAAGTGACTAGTCTGTGTTCTTTCTTTCCATTTCTAGACCCTTCTTCACAAACACTCCCGTACCTTCCCTTCCACCTACAATCAAACCCTAATCCTTAATCTTTAGCTAGAGCTCAAATTGTTCATATCTTTGTGTTCCTTGTGATTCACTGATTCTTTTAAGGTAAGAATCACGAGCTTCCATGCTCTAATCTTTGAGAAATTTAAGATTTTGTGTTAGTTTTGTAAAAAGCTTGAATTTGTGTCAAAACAAGTGATTTAAGTGTTGTTATGTTCAAATTGTTGTGGGTTTTGAGTCTATAACAAGTAGTGAACAAGTTGTGGTCGATTTTGGTGTGTAAAACGAGCTCTAGATCGAGATTTGAGGATTTCATCGTGAAGTCTGTAGCCTTTGTTCAGTTTCTGATGAAGATGAACACACTAGGCCGACTGTCGGTCGACAGTCGACCGACTGAGGGTTGAACCGGCCGATCGACGAAGACAACCGACCGACTGGCGAGTGAACCGACCGATTGAGTTTGACTTTCGGCCGATTGTGGAAATACCAAATAAGTCGACCGACTGGGAAAGTCAGTCGACCGATTGTATAGACAGTCGACCGACTGTAAGAGTCAGTCGACCGACTGAGTGTCCAGGGCAAAATATTTTACCTAAGTGTTGATTTTTAGCCTTTATGCTGCCAGTTTGTATTTTGATGTTTATGATGTAAATTTTGAAAGTGCATAAGTGTTAAACAGAAAATCTTTAGCGGACAGTTTTCTGACAAAATTTTATGTATTGTGTTATTTGGTGTTTATGGACATAAACTAACTCGTGTGTCTGTATTTCTCAGGAGAAAAGGAGAAAGAGAAGGTTCAGTGATTAGATAGCTGAACACCTTCTCGTTTGCTGGTAATCGGTGAGTGGGACTAACCGGAGAATATAGTATATAGTAGCATGTTATATTATGACTGCCATGCTTGTTAGATATACTTATTATTGTGGATAGTTAGTACATTGTGATGACTGCATGTTGGTTGATGCTTGTCTACTGGAGCCCAGTGCGTCCCTATTGTGTGGTGGCCTCGGTAGGAGAGATCAACCTGCGGGTTGGGTTCCTCATGTGGTGGCCTAGACAGCCGTTGTGTATATATATGTGAATGACGCGTCCGTCGCGTGTGGATTATGTATATACATACGGTGGTGGAGGAACTTCTGGTAAGCCCCAGTCCGATCAGCTGGTGGTTAATGGTTTGACCGAGCCGCCAGAGTCTCTGTAGACGGCACTTGGGTGATGTTTGTGTGTTAGACTAAGTGACATGATTAGTATAACACTTCTGTATGCTATGGCCTGTAGTTAGTCGTACTCACTTAGCTTCGTGCTAATTCCCCTCCATCTCCTCCCTGCAGGTTGTTAGCTTTTGTAGATAGTGCTTTTGGGAGAAGACGGGCATGATGATGTTATGTTTGACAGGGTTAACTCTGATGTGGTCTTTTAGAATATGAACCGTGTGCTTTTGAAAACAGATTGTAACTACATCTTCTCCGGATAAACATGTTGATGTTATGCGAGGTGTATACGAAATAGTTTATATTTTACTAGGAAAAACTATTAAATACGATACAATTTTACACAAGATATTTATTTATTTATAGAATGGATATACTTAAACCTTGCTACAACACTTATAGGCAGTGTACCTAATCGTACAGTAGTGTAGTTTTTAGTAAGTCCGGTTCGTTCCACAGGGAAATCTTTAAACAAAGCGTAACGCTATATTAGTTTACTTTTATAAAAATACAAACATATATATAAGTAATATTATTATTAAAAAGGGGGGTTTTTACCGTTTAATGACCGGTTTGTCGATTTTAAAACTTTAGTCGCAGTTAAAACCTAATGTAAAATATTAAATAAATAAAAGACTTAATTTAAAGCGTAAAGTAAATAACGATAATGAAATTGCGAATAATAAAAGTGCGATAAAATAAACTTGCGATAATTAAAGAGTACGATAATTAAAAGTGCAATAAAATAACAATAAAAATGCGATAATTAGAAGTGCAATTAAATATAAAATAAAAGAAATTAAATATGAAATAAAAGAATTATGCTTATTTAAACTTCCGTAATCATGATGTTTGACGTGTTGATTTTAGTTTTATGCCCATGGGTTAATTGTCCTTTGTCCTGGATTATTTAATATGTCCGTCTGGTTTTTGTCCATAACAGTCCATCAGTCATAAATATAAAGTGCGAGTGTCCTCGTCAAATTATCCTTATACCCGAAGTTAAATATTCCAACTAATTGGGGATTCGAATTGTAACAAGGTTTTAATACTTTGTTTAATGAATACACCAGGTTATCGACTGCGTGTAAACCAAGGTTTTACTACTTTGTTAACAATTACACCAATTACCCTTGAATGTAATTTCACCCCTGTTTTAATTATTCTAGTGGCTATTAATCCATTCCCTTGTCCGGTTAAATGAACGATTATTCGTACATATAAATACCCCGCCCATCGTGTCCGATTGAGTGTATATGGTAATTTATAGGGACGCCCAATTGTAAATCTTTATATTAACATTAACAAACTTTCATTTAGTTAAACAAATATAAAGCCCATTAATAGCCCATAGTCTAATTTTCACAAGTGTCGTTCTTTTGTCCAAACCCCAATTATGGTACAAAGCCCAATTACCCAATTTTAGTAATTAGCCCAACATCATGATTACTTCGTTTTAAATAAGCATAATAATAACTTAGCTACGAGACATTAATGTAAAAAGGTTGAACATAACTTACAATGATTAAAAATAGCGTAGCGTTACACGGACAGAATTTCGACTTACACCCTTACAACATTCGCTAACATACCCTTATTATTAGAATTAAAATTAAATTTAAAATATAAATTATATATATATATATATCGTTTACGTATGATAAGAGAAGAAAAAGATTATGAATTGTGATCAGAATTCGGTTGCTTTTATAGGAAAAGTCGAAATTTGGGGCTCCGCGACTCGCGGTGAATTTTGCCTTCAAACTCCGCGAGTCGCGGAGGTTACTTTCACAGCTCAGAGGAGTTTGGCTCTTTGTTTACCGACGGTTTATAATATATATATATAATATATATAATTAATATAATTAATTATATATTATATTATATTTATATACATAGTTAACTTGTAATTTTTAGTCCGTTGCGTCGAGCGTTAAGAGTTGACTCTGGTCTCGGTTCCGGATTTTCGAACATCCTTGCGTACAATTTAATATCTTATACTTTGCGTTTTGAATCTTGTACTCTTGTAATTTCGAGACGTTTCTTATCAATAATTGGAACCTTTTTGATTGTCTTTTGTACTTTTGAGCTTTTTGGTCGTTTGCGTCTTCAATTCGTCGAATCTGTCTTTTGTCTTCACCTTTTATTATTTAAACGAATATCACTTGTAAATAGAACAATTGCAACTAAAAGCTTGTCTTTCTTGAGGAATAATGCTATGAAATATATGTTCGTTTTTAGCATTATCAAATATTCCCACACTTGAGCGTTGCTTGTCCTCAAGCAATATCGTCTTGAAATACTAGAATCACTTCTTTATTCTTCACACTTTATACATCAGTGATTTCTATACGGTGGTATAAACAATGGTAGTAACGATATGGTTTACAGTCCCACATGACTATAAAAATTTAGATCCATTAAGGAAATTGGATCTTTATGAAAACATTTGATCTTTTGAAAATTAAATCTAGTTTTTACCCTAGATAAGTTTTCCGGAATAACCCTTTACCGGTATTTGCAAAATATTTTTGTGGGTTTGGTGGGTTTCAGATTTGAAAATTTTAGCTCAACACTTATGGTTTTGTGTTACCCACTTGCTAACCTTGTATTAGGAAAGCAACACGTCCAGTTTACTTGTTCCGTATATTACCCTTCGGCAAACTACCGTCCGGTTGTAAAGGAAAGTGTTGAACAAGCAACTGTTAAGGCAATGTCCCGTGACATGCTTTTGATTATGGTCTATAACGTGTCGGACGCAATTACTATCCTTTGTAGGAGCAATAGTAAAGCTCACCCTTATAATTTTTCGGTCTGGCACAAGGTCCTGTCTTCGACCATGCTATGCAACCACCGTTCTTACGGTTGACACCCGATTTAGTTCAGGTGACCTAATGAATTCCAGGTGAATTCCTAGGATTTTACGTTCAATGGTAATGAACGCATTGAAAATAGGGTTTTCAGAAAACAAATCGGTTTGTAATTTTGATCAAAATATTTTCTCGTTCAAGCTCGAGTTTAGATATCATTGAATTCCATGAGTTTGAATTCTCAATCTTTAAGGTCAATCTCTAGGATTGAGTAATATCATTCTTAAAAGCTGATTTTTAATCTTTAAGGAGATTATCCTTTCTGGGGATCTGATTCATTAGTCTTATCCAGCTAATTTGCATGGTGCCCCCCATTTTATAAGATAAATCCTTCTCATGGTTAGGATAAATCTGACCACATGGCGACCTTGTTTAATGCTGAGGTCCGTGGATTTCCTGCTGATTTTAGTGATGACTTTTCTAGATTTTTCGTCAACCTACAGCTGGTCTGGACGACAACTTCATGACCTAAATCAAGAAGCGCGTGCCTTTTTCGGAAGACTTTACTTCCTTTTAATGATGGAATTGATTCATCGTGTAGATCCATCTCTTCTTTTCTTTCATCGGGTAAAACAGTTTAGTTTAGTCCAAAGCAAAAGTATTTTCAGTTATTTGTTACAGATGGATAACTTGGTAAATTTTCCCACACTTGGCTTTTATTTTCCTTTTTATCGTCCTCTATTCCATTTTAAATGAATTTTAACATTTTAGTTTGTTTCTCAATTTATGTCCTTTCCGAGGTAACAATAATTTCGGTGTTAAAACCTAGTTTTATCGTTCATAAATATGTATAAACATGATTTTGAATTCATTTAATTGAAAATTTTGAAAAATTTTACTAGAATTGGGTAGTCAGTATATAAGACTAGGGCTGTTCTTTTTTATCAGAGAGCACTAGATTCTAATACAACTACTGCTTTACTAGTATTTTTAATGGTAACCAAGTGTTTAAGATAAAAATTATAAAATCCAAAAGAATTTAACCCCTTCCCACACTTAAGATCTTGCAATGCCCTCATTTGCAAGAAATCAGGAACAATTTAAATTATTGAGGGTGATTTGTGTGAAAATGATTAAATTTTTTTTTACCAAAGTTTCCAAATATATTCGTGTTTGTTTGCTGATTGATAAATGGTGCACATCATTTGTTCATTCCGTCTTGTTGTTATTTCACATATATTTTGCATCTTGTCGTCAAAATTAGTTGCTTTTGCTGAACTTAATTCCAGTCTTTGAAAATGCGTTGTTTTACCCTGTTGTGTACATAAGATAAACTGCAAACATATATACATATTTTTGAAGTTTGGTATATTACCCCACATTCAAAAATTATTAAAATCTAAGAATAAAAGTTAGATAATTCTAAAAATGATTACAATATTAACAAAAGTATTAAACGTATCAATAATTACAAATTACAAAATAAAAAAAAAATAATAAGTAAACTAAGGATGATATTGGTACCAATAGGGGTTCCAGGCATAACCATAGGTGCTATAGAATGCTTCGGCAGGGTCATACGTAGGATATGGTGGCTGCATCTCTATAGACCAAGGAGGGAAGATGGGTTTCGGTGTAGGAATATAGTTTCTACCTATATGTTGGCAATGAGCTATGATTTGGTTCTGATGAACTTTCCAATCTTCAAATACTCTCTGTCTAGCATTTTCGTATTCCTGAGAAGCTATAAACCTATGCATTTCTTGCATCTCATTCCCCCTCCTACATTATCTTGTTGTTGGTTTCTCTCCACCTGTGGATGTCTACCATGGTATCGTACTGCGGCGTTATTTCGCCTCTTCAAAACTTTCGCACCATGGTATACATTTAAACCTATAGTATCGCGGGGTTCTGGTTCTTCTACTAATAATCCCCCCCGACTTATATCCACACCGAGATATTCACCAATCAAAGTAATAAAAATACCACCTCCTATTATGCTATGCGGTCGCATCCCCCGAACCATAGCTGATAAATAATAACCCACACAATATGGTATACTTACAGCGCTTTGTGGGTCTCGAATACACATATGGTAAAACAAATCCTGTTCATTTACTTTTTCCTTGTTCTTACCCCTTTGTGTAATCGAATTAGCTAAAAACCTATGTATCACTCTTAATTCGGCTCTATCTATATCCAAATAAGAGTAATTTCTCCCTTTGAAACGGTGATGGCTTGTCATTTGACTCCACACACCGTGTGTATCAAAATTTTCATCTATCTTTCTACCGTTTAGTATCAATCCTCTACAATCGGCAGACGCTAACTCCTCAGGCGTATATATACGTAAAGCCTGAGCCATGTCCAGTAAAGACATGTGGCGCATCGAACCGCCTAACAAAAATCTAATAAAAGAACGATCGGTTAAACTAGCTACCCGATCATTCAACTCTATACTACATAACAATTCTTCACACCATACTTTATATACAGGTCTACGTATGGTGAATAAATGTACCCAGTCATTAAAAGAAGAATTACCATACCTCTGTACAAGTAATTCCCTAATTGGCCCGGCCAATTCTACAGCTTCTAAGGGTCCCCATTCTATGACCCTCGGTACCTCAACAACCTTAGAATGAAGAGTATGCAAACCCCGTTGATATTTTGGATAATCTATCCAAAGTCTGTCAAATCTCAGGTTCGGGTGCAACTCTTCCAAGTGCATATCGGAAAAGGTCATGACTGGATGAGGTATATCCTGCTTGTAGTAGTTATCTACCTCCTGTTGTTCCAAATTCTCAGCAGGAGCATTGCGGGCTTGGGATGAAGATTCACCCCTTTCATTCTGCAAAACACATCAAACACAATTTTTGTGCATCCAAATATGCATTAGTGTCAGCAAAATCATCAATCAAAATAATTACAATGACATTATCAATTTATATCAAACTTAAGCTCATTTTCACATTTTTATCAAATCTACACTTTTTCAAATAAGCATATACGAAAATTTTCGCCAAGTTCATAAGCATTCAACTCAAATAACATGTCAAAATAATCATTACTAGCAATTAAACAAGTCTCAAATGGCATTATCTTTCAAAAATCAAGTTCATGAATTTTAGACTTGAAAAAGTCCACTTTAATTCTCAAAATCATGTTTAGTCTCAAAGTTTGGATCATTTAACTACCTAGACATGTTACACTACTCAATTTAGCAACAATTCATGACAAAAATCGGCCATAACCTGTTTATATCAAAAAGCCCCAAATTGCTCAAGAACACAAACCCTAGATTACTCAAAATTTGAAGTTTAAGGCTTCTAATCATGTTAAACAGCATCAATCTAGGTTATACAAGCATAATACATAAACAATTTAAGCCTAATTACACTAAAAAGCATCAAAATCAAATTGGAAAAAAAATTGCTCAAGAACATCAAATTTTGAATTAAATGGTGTTTAGGTGTAGAAATTTACCGTTTTTCTTGAGTAATTCTTAGATAGCATCCTTCTCAACATGATTTTAGCAAAAGATTTGGTGATTAACTGTTAAAAATTGTGATTTTTGGGGTTTTTTCTCGAGTATTTTCGGAGTATTTCGCAGCTATTTTCTGTTTTGGGTGTGTGAAACTGAGCTGTTGCAGCTCTTATTTTTTTTCTGTAATCCGGTCCTCCCGCGAGTCGCGGGGATATACCCTCCAAACTCCGCGAGTCGCGGAGTTTGGTATTTTTTTTTTATTTATTATTATTAACTTATTAAAACAATTAAGTACTTAATTTTAAAATTTTGTTTCCCTTGTTATTTAGGACGAGGTCGTTTCGGATCGATGTCCTAGTCCGTCCCTCGACAAAATTTTAAAATTTGTCTTTTTATAACGATTGTTTTAAAAGCTAAGATTTTTGGGTTTTTTCAATGTTTTTGGCATACTTTAATTCAATAAGATTAAAAATAATGATATTAAAAGTTCTCGTCCCTCCCTCGGGTAAAGCAATTTCGGTTCAAAGACCTAGTCTTCAACTTACGACGAATTTTAAAAATCATATTCTTAACTTAATGAGATAAAGTAAATTTTTGTTTTTAAATTCACACAACTTAAATATAAAATTCAAAATTTATATTAAAAATTCACACCAAACTTAAAATTTGAAATGCATAAAATTAAAAATTCATATTTTAAAAATTAAAAGTTCACACTGATCTTAATTTAAAAAATTCATATTATAAATTCATACCAAACTTATATTAATTTTTCAAATATTTACAATTTTAAATATATTGTTTTTACAAAGTTTACAATATTAATTTAAGATTTAAATATTAATTTTAAAAACATGGTAAAAATAAATTTAAAAATCTTTTTGTCTTTTTATCCCACTTTAATCAATCAAATATTATCAAAAATATGCGCCCCTCTTTTCGGTAAAGTAATTTCGGTTCCAAGACCTAATTTAACTCATGACGAATTTTTGAAATATTTTGGGTTGATTGTTTAAAGATATTTATACCTTAAGAATAAACGTTAAATTTCGCAGTGATGTAATAAATTTTTGAATGATATCAATAATTTCGGTCGCCAAACCTAATTTTATTTAATACCAATTTAATACTTTTTAGCGAACAAATTAGCGTTTATTATCAAAAGGTTAAAAATAAAAATAAAAATAAAAACTGTACAGACATACCTGTGGAATAGATTTCTTAGTTATATGATCTATCCCATTCATAAGATAGTCGGTTTAATTGGTTTTCCATGGCTACATAGGCGTAACCTCGAGCATTCAGTATCTTTTCTTCTAAACATATGAACGGTCCGTCTCTGCATAAAGTAACAAATTCGGTATTTGAATATGTTTGATTATTGGAACATTTACCTCCATGTGACCATTTTCCGCATTTGTGACATCTTTCTAGGTGTCGTGCTCTTCTTTTCGCTGCGGATTTTGATTTTCCTTTACCAAATTGTAACTTATTATCTTCGCATCTGGATTCTTTTCTAACTCCGTCCATTCTTTCTCTGATTACTGATACTATTTCACTCGGTAGTATGTCATTATTTCTTTTAGTGATCAAAGCGTGTAGCATTAGACCATGGTTTAGTTCACAGGCAGTCTTCATTTTGTAAAAACCTAAAAAAAATAAAAATTCAGAATGGGGGGAGAAGACTAGTTCTTTAGGGTCTGCTAGGGAAAGACCATTCGGGTTCCATTTTCGAGAACTACACGAAAACAGACAATCTAACTCTAACAGAAATACATATTATCCTTTAAAGACTTGATTCTCCCCACACTTAATTAGCTGTGTTGTCGAAATTGTGATTAACTTCGTTGTCGACTTCCATCGGACCATGTATGTAATGTTTAACTCTGTGACCATTAACTTTAAATTCAATCCCATTTGAATTTATCAATTCTATCGTTCCGTATGGGAAAACTCTTTTGACTATGAATGGTCCAGACCATCTTGATTTCAATTTTCCAGGAAATAGCTTGAATCGTGAATTGAAAAGAAGAACTCTGTCTCCTTCTTTAAATTCTTTTGAACTTCTGATTCTTTTATCATGCCATTTCTTCGTTCTTTCTTTATAGATTAACGAATTTTCGTATGCTTCATGTCTTAATTCTTCTAATTCGTTTAGTTGACTTAATCGTAGACGTCCGGCTTCATGTAAATCAAGATTAAATGTTTTCAAAGCCCAAAATGCTTTGTGTTCAATTTCTACTGGAAGATGACATGCTTTTCCATAAACAAGTCTAAAAGGTGTGGTTCCAATTGGAGTTTTGTAGGCTGTTCTAAAAGCCCAGAGTGCATCCTCCAATTTAATGGACCATTCCTTCGGATTTGATCCTACGGTTTTCTCTAGAATACGTTTTAAAGCTCGGTTGGTATTTTCAACTTGTCCACTTGTTTGTGGATGATATGCGGTGGAGATTTTATGAGTTACTCCATATCTTTTAAGAACTTTCTCAAGTTGATTATTACAGAAATGAGTACCCCGATCACTTATTAAAGCTTTCGGTGTTCCAAACCTTGCAAAAAGATGTTTTAAAAAGTTGACTACAACTCGTGCATCGTTAGTTGGGAGAGCTTGTGCTTCCGCCCATTTAGATACATAATCAATGGCTACGAGTATATATAGATTATTATTAGATTTTGGAAATGGACCCATAAAGTCAATACCCCAAATGTCAAATACTTCACATACTTGGATGACATTTTGTGGCATTTCATCACGTTGACTTATTTTTCCGGCCCTTTGACATGCATCACAGGATTTGCAAAGAAGGTGTGCGTCTTTGTAAATTGTAGGCCAATAGAATCCAGCTTCATAAACTTTTCTTGCTGTTAGTTGAGGCCCATAATGCCCTCCTGTTGGTCCTGTGTGACAATGGTTTAAAATTTTACTAGCTTCATCTCCAAATACACATCGGCGTATTATTCCATCGGGACAACTTTTAAACAGATGTGGATCTTCCCAGAAATAGTGTTTTATATCACTGAAGAATTTCTTTCGTCTTTGGTACGATAATCCTTTTTCAAGGAATCCACAAACTAAGTAGTTTGCATAGTCTGCAAACCATGGGATTTCTTTATAATCTATCTTCAATAGATATTCATCAGGAAAGTTGTCTTGTATGGCCGATTCATTTAGAACTTCTAATTCGGGATTTTCAAGACGAGAAAGATGATCAGCGGCGAGATTTTCTGCTCCTCTTTTATCTCGGATTTCAATATCAAACTCTTGTAAGAGTAAGATCCAACGGATTAATCTTGGTTTAGCATCTTGTTTTGAAAATAGGTATCTAAGAGCAGAATGGTCGGTATAGACCACCGTTTTTGCTAGAACGAGATATGATCGAAATTTGTCAAAAGCAAAGACAATAGCAAGGAGTTCTTTTTCAGTTGTTGTATAGTTTGTTTGTGCTCCTTGTAACGTCTTACTAGCATAATATATAGGTTGAAATCGTTTTTCAATCCTTTGTCCTAAAACGGCTCCCATTGCAAAATCACTTGCATCGCACATTAGTTCAAATGGTAGATTCCAATTTGGTGTTATCATGATTGGCGCATTAGTGAGTTTCTCTTTAAGAATATTAAAAGATTTGATACACTCATCTGAAAAGATGAATGGCGCATCCTTTTCTAGGAGTTTATTCATAGGAGTGGCAATTTTAGAAAAATCTTTTATGAAACGTCGGTAAAAACCGGCATGCCCTAGAAAACTCCTAACTCCTCTAACATTGGTGGGATGTGGAAGTTTAGCAATTACATCTACTTTAGCTCTATCCACTTCAATTCCTTCTTTTGAAATTTTATGTCCAAGAACGATGCCTTCTTTAACCATGAAATGACATTTCTCCCAATTAAGTACTAGATTTTATTTTTCGCATCTAATTAGCATTCGTTCCAGATTAACTAGACATGATTTAAATGTATCACCGAAGACTGAAAAGTCATCCATGAAAACTTCCATGCATTCTTCTATCATGTCGTGAAAAATCGCCATCATACACCTTTGAAAGGTTGCAGGGGCGTTACAAAGTCCAAATGGCATGCGTTTGTAAGCAAAAGTACCATAAGGGCACGTGAATGTGGTTTTCTCTTGGTCTTCGGGTGCTATTGGAATTTGAAAATATCCGGAAAATCCATCTAGAAAACAATAGTAGCTATTTCCGGCTAATCTTTCCAACATTTGATCTATGAAAGGTAAGGGAAAGTGATCTTTTCTGGTGGCGTCATTTAATTTTCTATAATCAATACATACACGCCATCCTGTTACAGTTCTAGTAGGAATAAGCTCATTTTTCTCATTTATAATGACAGTCATGCCACCCTTCTTAGGTACGCATTGAACTGGGCTTACCCATGGACTATCAGAGATTGGATAAATTAAACCTGCATCTAGCAGTTTAATAATCTCTTTCTTAACTACATCTTGCATATTAGGATTTAGTCTTCGTTGGCGTTGCACATACGTTTTATGACCTTCTTCCATTAGGATTTTATGTGTGCAATACGAAGGACTTATTCCTTTAATATCATGAATCTTCCATGCAATGGCTGGTTTATGAGCTTTCAACACAGAAATGAGTTGTGATTTCTCATTTTCAGTAAGAGAAGACGATATTATTACAGGTAATTCAGATTCACCATGTAAATAAGCGTATTCCAAATGGTTTGGAAGTGGCTTTAACTCTAATTTCGGAGGTTCTTCTATCGATGATTTATATCGATATCTGTCTTCTTCTTTTAGCATTTGAATTTCTTCTGTTGTTGGTTCATATCCATTAGCTATAAGTGTAGCTAACATTTCAGCTTCATCAATTGGTTCATTACCTTCTCCTAAAGAACATTCTCCTGTTCCTTGTAATTCTGGAAATTCTTCTAATAATTCTGCATGTGCATCTATAGTTTGAATATAATAACATGTATCATCTGCAGATTGTGGTTGTTGCCTTGCTCTATCAACTGAAAAGGTAACACTCTCATCCTCTATACTTAGGGTCAGTTTCTTACCGAACACGTCTATCATTGCTTTAGCCGTGTTTAAGAATGGTCTTCCTAATATGAGAGGAACTTGAGAATCTTCTTCCATGTCCAGAACAACAAAATCTACTGGAAATACTAAAGTACCAACTTTAACTAGCATGTTCTCCATTATCCCTCTAGGATATTTTATTGATCTATCGGCTAGTTGTATGCTTATTCTGGTTGGTTTCAATTCTCCAAGGTCTAGTTTAGCGTATAGTGAATACGGCATTAGATTTATACTAGCACCTAAGTCTGCCAATGCTTCTATTGAACTAAGACTACCCAGAAAACATGGAATTGTGAAACTTCCTGGATCAGATAATTTTTCTGGTATCTTATTCAACAGCACTGCTGAACAATTAGCATTCATAGTAACAGCCGAGAGTTCTTCCATTTTCTTTCTATTTGAGATTAGATCTTTCAAGAATTTAGCATATCTTGGCATTCCTGAAATCACATCAATGAAAGGAAGATTTACATTTATCTGTTTAAACATATCCAAGAATTTGGATTGCTCGGCTTCAAGTTTTTCTTTCTTCATTTTACTCGGGTAAGGAAGTGGTGGTTGGTATGGTTTAACATAAGGTTTATCCTTAACTGTGTTATCTTCATTAACTTTTTCAACTACCGGTTCTTTTTTCTTATCTTGATCAGGTTGTGGTTCTTGTGGAGTAGGAATAGTTTCATCAGAAGTTACAGGTATTTCAGGTGGTTTAAGTGTTGTACCACTTCTTGTGGTAATAGCTTTAGCTGTTTCATTCCGGGGGTTAGCATTTGTATCACTAGGTAGACTTCCCGGTTTTCTTTCACCTATTAACCTTGCTAGGTTACTTACTTCTTGTTCCAGATTTTGAATAGAAGCTTGTTGATTTCTAAATGCTTGAGCATTTTGTTCATTGGTTTGTTTTTGAGATGTGAAAAACTGCGTTTGAGTTTCAACTAGCTTCGTCATCATATCTTCTAAATTCGGCTTTTTATCATCGGTTTGTTGTGGTGGTTTGTTTTGAAAATTAGGTCTTTGCTGATTGTAATTGTTATTAGATACTTGTTGATTGCTAGGACCTTGTTGGTTGTTGTATGGAATATTTCTGTTATAATTCTGGTTTTGATTGTAAATCGGTCTTGGCGGTTGATAATTATTCTGATAATTATTTCCAGGCCTTTGGTTTATGTATGAAATATTCTCTCTTTGTTCCATTGTTAATTCAATACTGAGACAATCTTTTGTCAAATGTGGTCCTCCACACTGCTCACAACTAATTCGTATTGAGTGAATATCCTTAGTCATCTTTTCCATTCGTCTCTCCACAGCATCTATCTTTGCGGAAATGGAATCTAAGTCATGGCTAGAATCGCCTCTAGCTGCTTTAGATGATCTAATGATATCTTTTTCTTGGTGCCACTCATGTGAGTGGGAAGCAGTGTTATCAATAATTTTGTAAGCATCAGTTTCGGTTTTCTTCATAATAGAACCACCAGCTGCTATATCTATGTCTTTCCTTGTAGTGATGTCGCATCCTTGGTAGAATATTTGTACTATTTGACAGGTGTCTAAACCATGTTGCGGACATCCTCTTAACAACTTTCCATATCTAGTCCACGCCTCATATAGAGTTTCATTTGGTTTCTGTGTGAACGTAACAATTTCTGCTTGAAGTCTTACGGCTTTAGATGCCGGAAAGAATTGTTTAAGAAATTTGTCAACCAAAACGTCCCATGTATCAATCGCCCCTTCAGGTAACGATTCCAACCAATCTTTGGCTTCTCCCTTTAAAGTCCAGGGAAATAACATGAGATATATCTGTTCATCCTCCACTTCTCGGATTTTAAATAGTGTGCAGATCCTATTAAAGGTACGTAGATGTTCATTTGGATCTTCCTTCGGCGCACCACTAAATTGGCATTGATTAGTCACCATGTGTAGAATTTGTCCTTTGATTTCATAATCTGGCGCATTAATGTCTGGATGAGTAATTGCGTGACCTTGGCCAGTACGTTTAGCTCTCATTCGGTCTTCCATACTTAAAGGTTCCAGATTTTCCATAATTGAATTTGTTGAATCGGTATCACTAGATGATTCTGATTTAATGGTTCGTTCCTCAACAATCTCTGTTTGAATGATTGGTGGCTCCGGAGGAAAGTTTAATGGTTCAGGATCTACGAACCGTTCCTGAATATTCTCCGGATTCTCAATTGTGAGGTCGGGTTCAAAAAATAGATAATCGGAAATTTGAACTGAAGTACTTGGTCGACTGGATGACGATTCTAAAGAAAAATCAACGGCGGTTATATTTGCTAAATGTCTTGATCGAGTTACAGGTGGTGAACGTACAAAAGGTGGTGAACGTCTTGCTCGGTGCATTCACTGAATATCCTATTAGTTTTAAAAAGGAAGAAAAATTATAATAAGTTATCCAATTAATAGACTTTTCTGATTTTGCCCACGTTTCGAATAGCCAAAAGATGCAGCAGAGGGGCAGGATTCGTTTGGTCTCAATATAATTGAGGACTGTTTGGCTCCAATAACCCGGTCCACGTACAAATCCAACTATTACTACGAACCAGAAAATTTTGAGGTCTATCAATTTAACCACTTAAAATAAATTTTCGTAATTTTAAGAAATTTAGATAAGAAGTAGAATAAAAATCTATGTCCTAAAAACTAGAATAACGAGAAATAAGAGAGAAAAAGAGTTCGTCGCAAAAGGTCGAAAAAGAAAAAAATGGTTGAAAAATAAAAGGTGACGGAAAAATAAAAGAAACTTATAAAAACTTAAAAATACTTGACTAACCTAACCTTATTACTACAACTAACTTAAAATTATAATCGCAAATTGATATTACTAATTGGAATGATAATTGATACATAGTAAAAGGTGTCTAAAAATATTAAAGCTTACAGGAAAAACTAAATCCCAAATGGAGATAACTTAAAAAGAAACTAAAACTTAAAAAGGCGTCGCAAAATTCTAAAGCACCTAAATCTTAGTCTAAAGAAAAAGCACTTAAGGAATTCTACGGCAAAGCCTAAAAATCTAAGAGTAAAAATGACTATAGCAAAAACTAAGTTTAAAATTAAATATGAGCTAAAAATACAAAAGTTACGCTAAAACGATTAAAAAGGGACAAAATATAAAAATATACAAAAAGTTGTAAAAAGTACAATTTTTATAAAAATATTATTTTTATATTATTTATTTTATTAAACTATTAATTTTACAATTTAACTAAACTAATTTAACTAAAATATATAAATTAAATAAAAAGTAAAAGTAATTATAATAATAATAATTAGTTAGGGTTTAATAATAATTAATTAATAATTACCGTAATAAATGCTGAATTAGGGCTTCTGTCCGTGTGTCAGGTACCCTCCGCGAGTTGCGGTAATTTATAAAGAAAACCCCGCGAGTCGCGGGGTTCAGAATTTCAGATCTGGAGCAGTTTGAAATTTTACGCGTTTTTCTTTATTTATTTTTTTATTTTATTTTCTGTTTTTAATTTTTTCTGTTTATAAAAAAAATAATATGTGTATAAATAAAACTTATATTTAAAACTTAAATAAAAATAGAATCACTTTATAATTTTATAAATAAAAATCTTAAAACTAGATTTATATATATTTTTTTTATATATATATATTTTTTTTATATTTTTAAATAAAAACAAAATACTTAAATAAAACTTATATTTTTATAAACTAAAAATAAAGAAACTTTATAAAACTTAAATATTTAACAAAATCTTAAAAATACTTATATTTTTGTTTTTCTTTTTATATTTTTGAATAATTAAAACGTATTTTTACAAAAGCGACTTTTAATAGAAGTAAACTAAATTTTTTTTTTTTTATTATTATTAGCGTTGCGCTTCCGGCGTTTTAAGAGGTTCCCCGGCAGTGGCGCCAAAAATACTTGATGTTATGCGAGGTGTATACGAAATAGTTTATATTTTACTAGGAAAACTATTAAATACGATACAATTTTACACAAGATATTTATTTATTTATAGAATGGATATACTTAAACCTTGCTACAACACTTATAGGCAGTGTACCTAATCGTACAGTAGTGTAGTTTTTAGTAAGTCCGGTTCGTTCCACAGAGAAATCTTTAAACAAAGCGTAACGCTATATTAGTTTACTTTTATAAAAATACAAACATATATATAAGTAATATTATTATTAAAAAGGGGGGTTTTTACCGTTTAATGACCGGTTTGTCGATTTTAAAACTTTAGTCGCAGTTAAAACCTAATGTAAAATATTAAATAAATAAAAGACTTAATTTAAAGCGTAAAGTAAATAACGATAATGAAATTGCGAATAATAAAAGTGCGATAAAATAAACTTGCGATAATTAAAGAGTACGATAATTAAAAGTGCAATAAAATAACAATAAAAATGCGATAATTAGAAGTGCAATTAAATATAAAATAAAAGAAATTAAATATGAAATAAAAGAATTATGCTTATTTAAACTTCCGTAATCATGATGTTTGACGTGTTGATTTTAGTTTTATGCCCATGGGTTAATTGTCCTTTGTCCTGGATTATTTAATATGTCCGTCTGGTTTTTGTCCATAACAGTCCATCAGTCATAAATATAAAGTGCGAGTGTCCTCGTCAAATTATCCTTATACCCGAAGTTAAATATTCCAACTAATTGGGGATTCGAATTGTAACAAGGTTTTAATACTTTGTTTAATGAATACACCAGGTTATCGACTGCGTGTAAACCAAGGTTTTACTACTTTGTTAACAATTACACCAATTACCCTTGAATGTAATTTCACCCCTGTTTTAATTATTCTAGTGGCTATTAATCCATTCCCGTGTCCGGTTAAATGAACGATTATTCGTACATATAAATACCCCGCCCATCGTGTCCGATTGAGTGTATATGGTAATTTATAGGGACGCCCAATTGTAAATCTTTATATTAACATTAACAAACTTTCATTTAGTTAAACAAATATAAAGCCCATTAATAGCCCATAGTCTAATTTCCACAAGTGTCGTTCTTTTGTCCAAACCCCAATTATGGTACAAAGCCCAATTACCCAATTTTAGTAATTAGCCCAACATCATGATTACTTCGTTTTAAATAAGCATAATAATAACTTAGCTACGAGACATTAATGTAAAAAGGTTGAACATAACTTACAATGATTAAAAATAGCGTAGCGTTACACGGACAGAATTTCGACTTACACCCTTACAACATTCGCTAACATACCCTTATTATTAGAATTAAAATTAAATTTAAAATATAAATTATATATATATATATATCGTTTACGTATGATAAGAGAAGAAAAAGATTATGAATTGTGATCAGAATTCGGTTGCTTTTATAGGAAAAGTCGAAATTTGGGGCTCCGCGACTCGCGGTGAATTTTGCCTTCAAACTCCGCGAGTCGCGGAGGTTACTTTCACAGCTCAGAGGAGTTTGGCTCTTTGTTTACCGACGGTTTATAATATATATATAATATATATATAATTAATATAATTAATTATATATTATATTATATTTATATACATAGTTAACTTGTAATTTTTAGTCCGTTGCGTCGAGCGTTAAGAGTTGACTCTGGTCCCGGTTCCGGATTTTCGAACGTCCTTGCGTACAATTTAATATCTTGTACTTTGCGTTTTGAATCTTGTACTCTTGTAATTTCGAGACGTTTCTTATCAATAATTGGAACCTTTTTGATTGTCTTTTGTACTTTTGAGCTTTTTGGTCGTTTGCGTCTTCAATTCGTCGAATCTGTCTTTTGTCTTCACCTTTTATTATTTAAACGAATATCACTTGTAAATAGAACAATTGCAACTAAAAGCTTGTCTTTCTTGAGGAATAATGCTATGAAATATATGTTCGTTTTTAGCATTATCATATGTATTTGTAATGACACGTGACACTGGTTGTCTTAACAATAGTTAATGTTTATTTTGTAATTAATAAATCAATGCTTCCGCCACGTATTTATTAAAAAAAAAAATAGCGGTGTCACAAGTTGGTATCAGAGCTGAGTTTGGCAGCATGTGCATTGTGATCTACATGTCATGTTCCCAAACTTAGAAAAGTCATGTCAAACATAACATGCTGGGGATGGGTTAAGTGAGTACTAGGACAGGTTATGTGTTAGTTGTTAGTACTAACAGAGTTTATACTAAGCTTTGGTGTGAGTGTTGTGGTAGTGCAGTAATGGCAGATAACGAAGCTAACGCTACTGGCCATGCTGTCCCTGGAACTGGTACTTTTGGAGCCCCAGACGAAGATGGACATGTGTCTTCAGAAGAAGAAACTTCTCAAGAAGTAATAGAACTTCAAAGTCGGTTACTAGAAGCTCAGGAGAAAATTAAGGAATTGGAACAAGAACGGGCGCAATGGCACCCTAATACCACTGCGTTGAACACAACTTTTCCTCCAAATTACTATACCCAAGCCGGTGGTAGTTCTCAGTCACAGTTTCCTCAAAATACCTATCAAAACTATCAAATGCCATTTCCATTTAACCAGACTTTTCCTAATCAAATGATGTACCCATTTCAAGTTCCCGAAACAAGAAAGAAGTGTACCTATAAACAGTTTATTGATTGCAAACCTCCTGAGTACAGTGGTCACACAAACCCTACAATGACCCTTAATTGGTTAAGAGAAGTAGAGCGAGCTTTGGAAGCATGTTTTTGTGAACCTGAATCTATGGTACTGTTTGCTAGTAGGCTTCTCAAAGGTGAAGCAATGGAGTGGTGGGATTCTATTACTGCATATTTACCCAAAGAACAGATCAGTCAGATAACTTGGGAACAGTTCACTGCTAAGGTTCGTGAGCAGTATTGTTCTGAGTATGAGATGGAAAGATTGAAAACTGAGTTTCTGAGTATGAAAATGACCGAAAACATGACGATTGATGAGGTTTTCAGAGATTTTACATCGAAGTTAAGGTTTGTTCAACAGTGGGTACCGACTGAAAAGGATAAGATTCAGCATTTTATGCAGGTGATTAAGCCAGAATATAGAACAGTTGCGAGATTTGCAACCACATTTGGCACAGGCTCATGAGATGGCTAAAGTTACAGAAGGTGATATAATGGCAGCGAAAAGAGAAAGTTCAAAAGGTGGACCTTTTGAGGGAAAATCAGAAAGTCAAACTGGTGGTCAGTCTACTCAGCAATCAAGTAAGCAATCAGGAGTTCGTGGTAAGAAGTCAGGTGGGTTTAAATAGAAAACTAAGTCTGGTATGAGTGGATCGGGTTCTAGTCAGTCTGGTTGGTGTAATGTTTGTAAGTCGACTCATGCTGGTCCATGTTCTCCAATGACCCGAAGATGCTTGAGATGTGGAGTACTAGGTCATGAAACAACAACTTGTTCCTTTAAGTCTGATGTGTTTTAAACTTGTCATCAGGTAGGTCATAGATCAGCGAATTGTCCATCTGCGTCAAGAGCTGGTTCTGGGGCAGGGTCAGGAGCAAGGTCAGAAACTTCTGGGGGATCTTCTGCTTCTACCGCCAGGCAGAAGAGAAAGAATCCTTCAACAGCAGAGGCAAGGGCATTTCAGATGACGGTAGACGCTGCAACCACTACCGATGACGTCATTACCGGTATGTTCTTGGTTAATTCCTTGCCAGCTCGTGTGTTATTTGATTCTGGAGCGAATCGTTCTTTTATGTCCTTAGGCTTCTGTGATAAATTGAAGTTGCCTGTTAGGATGTTAGATGAGCCTTTGGGAATAGAAGTAGCTGATGGTAAAATGGTTCCATGCACATCATCTGTGTCTGGAATTACCATCAAAATTGACGGCCATTCCTTTCCTTTAACCTGTTTGTTGATGCCTATACCAAGCTTTGATGTAGTCATAGGCATGAATTGGTTAAGAGCTAATAGGGCTAATATTAAGTGTGATAAGAAGATGATTTCTTTCCGTTTGGCCGACGGATCCCGAGTGATAGCTAGGGGAGAGCGCAGTGGATTTAACTTTCCTATGGTTTCCCTAATGAAAGCTCAGAAAGCAATAATGAAAGGGTGTGATTCATTCTTAGTCTACGTGATTGATGTTAAGAAAGAGAAGAAGCAGGTGACTGATATTCCCGTTGTGTCAGAATTTCCCGAAGTATTTCCAGATGATTTACCAGGGTTATCTCCAGTACGTGAAGTAGAGTATAAAATTGATTTGGTTCCCAGTGCTACGCCAGTTGCAAAAGCTCCTTACAGATTAGCTCCATCAGAAATCCAAGAAATGGTGTCTCAGATTCAGGAATTGTTAGATAAGGGGTTTATTTGACCAAGTTCTTCACCATGGGGTGCTCCTGTGTTGTTGGTGAAAAAAAAAGATGGGTCGCTTCGTATGTGTATAGATTATCGTGATTAAAACAAGAGAACAATCAAGAATAAGTATCCGTTACCAAGAATAGATGACTTATTTGATCAGTTACAGGGTGCTTCCTACTTTTCAAAGATTGATTTACGTTCAGGGTATCATCAGGTACGTGTTGCAGAGAACGATATACCGAAAACAGCGTTCAGAACTAGATATGGTCATTATGAATTCTTAGTCATGCCATTTGGGTTAACAAACGCGCCAGCAGTGTTTATGGATTTAATGAACAGGGTGTGTCGTAAGTATCTTGATAAGTTTGTGATTGTCTTCATAGATGATATCTTGATATATTCGAAAACCGAGAAAGATCATGCTACACATTTGAGATTGGTATTAGAACTTCTGAAACAGGAACAGTTGTACGCTAAATTCTCCAAATGTGAATTTTGGCTGCGGGAAGTCCAGTTTCTGGGTCATGTGATTTGTGAACAGGGTATTAAATTGGATCAGTCTAAGATAGAGGCCGTAATGAATTGAAATTCGCCGAAAACGCCAACAGAAATTAAAAGTTTTCTGGGTTTAGCAGGTTATTACCGCCGGTTTATCAAAGACTTTTCCAAAATAGCAGGTCCGTTGAATAAGTTAACTAGAAAAGATGTAGCCTTTCGATGGACTGACGAACAAGAAAAAGCTTTTCAGACTCTCAAACAGTTGTTATGTCAAGCGCCAGTTTTAGCTTTACCAGAGGGAATAGAAGATTTTGTGGTTTACTGCGATGCGTCACACGCAGGTCTAGGTTGTGTTCTGATGCAAAGAAATAAATTCATAGCGTATGCTTCACGACAGTTGAAGAATCATGAACAAAATTACCATACTCATGATTTAGAGTTAACTTCAGTTGTTTTTTGCTTTGAAGCTTTGGAGACATTATTTGTATGGTACACATTGTGAAATCTATACAGATCATAAGAGTCTTCAATATATCTTTTCACAGAAAGAATTAAATATGCGTCAACGTCGATGTTTAGAATTGATTAAAGACTACGATTGTGAGATTAAGTACCATCCGGGTAAAGCAAATGTGGTCGCAGATGCTCTGAGTCGCAAGAAAACCATCGAAAATGTTAGATTTATGAGAATTGAAATAGTTTCAGACTTGATTGATCGATTGAAAACCATTCAGATAGTAGCTTTGAATGACGAAAACCTAAAGACTGAACAAATGACTAAAAGAAAATTTGACCTATGCAATGATTCTAGAAGATTAAAGACCTATAAAGATCGAATTTGGGTGCCTATGCTTGGAGATTTGAGGGATTTAATCCTTACTGAAGCGCATAAATCGAGATTATCAGTGCATCCAGGTAGTACAAAGATGTATAGAGACTTGAAAACATTGTATTGGTGGCCGACAATGAAGACAGATGTTGCGAATTTTGTCGAAAAATGTCATATTTGTGTGCAAGTTAAGGCAGAACATCAGAAACCGTATGGATCTCTAAGACAGTTAGAAATTCCTCAGTGGAAATGGGATCATATAACGATGGATTTTGTAACCAAGTTACCCCGAACCCAGAAAGGACACGACATGATCTGGGTGATAGTAGATCGTCTGACAAAGAGTGCTCACTTTTTAGCTACTCGTGAAACAGCTTCGTTAAGTGATTTGGCAGAATTGTACTTGAAAGAGATCGTTAGTTGACATGGTATACCGTTGTCAATAGTTTCTGATAGAGATACTAGGTTTGTATCGAACTTCTGGAACAGTTTACAACAGAATTTGGGTACACGTGTGAATCTAAGTACAGCATATCATCCACAGACAGACGGTCAGAGTGAACAGACGATTCAGACATTAGAAGACATGTTGAGAGCGTGTGTCTTAGAATATGGTGGTTCTTGGGATTCGTATCTTCCACTGATAGAGTTCGCTTACAACAATTCGTATCATTCGAGTATTGGAATACCGCCATATGAAATGTTGTATGGTCGTAAGTGTAGAACTCTGACATATTGGTTAGAAGCAGGTGAGAAACAATTTGCAGGTTCCGAAATTGTTCAGATAACTGCAGAAAAGGTTGAAATTGCACGTGAGAAGTTAAAAGCGGCCAGAGATAGACAAAAGATGTATGCTGATCCGCGCAGATGTCCGGTGACATTTAATGTAGGTGATCGTGTTTAGCTGAAAGTTTCGCCGTGGAAAGGGGTGATCAGATTTGGTAAACGTGTGCTATCAGAGTTAGCAGGAATACACAACACGTTCAACGTGTACTATCTGAGAAAGTGTAAAGTGGATGATGAAAGTCAGATTCTTCCGTTGAAGGATTTGAAAGTTGATTTGACTAAGAAATTAGTGGAAGAACCGGTTAGAATAGTGGACAAGAAAGTCACCAAGTTAAGAAAGAAACAGATTCCAATGGTGTTAGTAGAATGGCGGCACAGTTTAGGTTCTAACTTGACGTGGGAAACCAAGGAGTTAATGAGAGCGCGCTATCCCCAGTTGTTTGACCTTGACCAGATTCCGAGGACGGAATCTTCTTAAGGGGGTAGATTTGTAACATCCTCAATCGGGCCTAGTTGTAAGATTACTATTTTGCCCTTAAGTTTGTATTGCTTTATTATATGCTTTTATTTTTATTTAATATTTATTATTAAATAATGATGTGGTTAGGACCAGTTTGCGACAAGGGTCACAGAACAGGTTTGTTTATTTAATTTGGACTTCGTTTGGGTCTCCAAATGATGTACGAAAGATATCAGTTAACTGATAAATACCCGTGTGTCACACAGTGTGGGAAGTATCCACAATTAAGTGACTAGTCTGTGTTCTTTCTTTCCATTTCTAGACCCTTCTTCCCAAACACTCCCGTACCTTCCCTTCCACCTACAATCAAACCCTAATCCATAATCTTTAGCTAGACCTCAAATTGTTCATATCTTTGTGTTCCTTGTGATTCACTGATTCTTTTAAGGTAAGAATCACAAGCTTCCATGCTCTAATCTTTGAGAAATTTAAGGTTTTGTGTTAGTTTTGTAAAAAGCTTGAATTTGTGTCAAAACAAGTGATTTAAGTGTTGTTATGGTCAAATTGTTGTGGGTTTTGAGTCTATAACAAGTAGTGAACAAGTTGTGGTCGATTTTGGTGTGTAAAACGAGCTCTAGATCGAGGTTTAAGGATTTCATCGTGAAGTCCGTAGCCTTTGTTCAGTTTCTGATGAAGATGAACACACTCGGCCGACTGTCGGTCGACAGTCGACCGACTGAGGGTTGAACCGGCCGATCGACGAAGACAACCGATCGACTGGCGAGTGAACCGACCGATTGAGTTTGACTTTCGGCCGATTGTGGAAATACCAAATAAGTCGATCGACTGGGAAAGTCAGTCGACCGATTGTATAGACAGTTGACCGACTGTAAGAGTCAGTCGACCGACTGAGTGTCCAGGGCACAATATTTTACCTAAGTGTTGATTTTTAGCCTTTATGCTGCCCGTTTGTATTTTGATGTTTATGATGTAAATTTTGAAAGTGCATAAGTGTTAAACAGAAAATCTTTAGCGGACAGTTTTCTGACAAAATTTTCTGTATTGTGTTATTTGGTGTTTATGGACATAAACTAACTCGTGTGTATGTATTTCTCAGGAGAAAAGGAGAAAGAGAAGGTTCAGTGATTAGATAGCTGAACACCTTCTCGTTTGCTGGTAATCGGTGAGTGGGACTAACTGGAGAATATATTATATAGTAGCATGTTATATTATGACTGCCATGCTTATTAGATATACTTATTGTTGTGGATAGTTAGTACATTGTGATGACTGCATGTTGGTTGATGCTTGTCTGCTGGAGTCCAGTGTATCCCTATTGTGTGGTGGCCTCGGTAGGAGAGATCAACCTGCGTGTTGGGTTCCTCATGTGGTGGCCTAGACAGCCGTTGTGTATATATATGTGAATGACACGTCCGTCGCGTGTGGATTATGTATATACATACGGTGGTGGAGGAACTTCTGGTAAGCCCCAGTCCGATCAGCTGGTGGTTAATGGTTTGGCCGAGCCGCCAGAGTCTCTGTAGACAGCACTTGGGTGATGTTTGTGTGTTAGACTAAGTGACATGATTAGTTTAACACTTCTGTATGCTATGGCCTATAGTTAGTCGTACTCACTTAGCTTCGTGCTAATTCCCCTCCATCTCCTCCCTGCAGGTTGTTAGCTTTTGTAGATAGTGCTTTTGGGAGAAGACGGGCATGATGATGTTATGTTTGACAGGGTTAACTCTGATGTGGTCTTTTAGAATATGAACCGTGTACTTTTGAAAACAGATTGTAACTACATTTTCTCCAGATAAACATGTATTTGTAATGACACGTGATACTGGTTGTCTTAGCAATAGTTAATGTTTATTTTGTAATTAATAAATCAATGCTTCCGCCACGTATTTATTATAAAAAAAATAGCGGTGTCACAATGGTTAACCATATTGTGTTTGTTGATTGTTTAGCATATTATATTGTATTGTTTGAGTATATGCTATTGGTTATGCTAGCATGCAGTATTGGAGGTTATTAGCTTTATATTTGAGATGGTTTGCTAATTATATTGCTAGCATGTATGCGGTATGTGAGTAAGTGTATGCAAGTAGGTACATTATATATGTATCTGTATAATTATTGCATTCACTAAGCTTTATGCTTACCCCCTCGTTGTTTACCTTTTTACAGGTATTATGTTACAAAGCTAACTAGTTGTTAGACTAGATGCTTAGGAGCGCTTGGGCTCGATGGGGTAGCTTTTGGATATATGAATGCGGATTGAGGGATCGGTAGTCCCCGGTATTATGCTCTTGGTATCGGGTTGGGTTGTAGAGTCCTAATCCGTCTAAAGATATAAATGGGTCGAAATCGCTATATTATTGTAAGACGGGTCGTTGTGGGCCCGATGTAGTAAAACTTGTTTTTATTGTGGAAATATCTTAGTTTTACTTATATGTCATGTTGTTAAAAGGTTTTCGTTTAAAAGTGTCGGGAAGCGGGTTTTCCGCTCATGTAAGTTGGACCCCGGAGACAGCAAACTTTAGTTCATTTGGACGCTGTCCAGATCTTCTGGACGCCGTCCAGGTCTTATTTGCTGGACGCCGTCCAGATGTACTGCATCAGAAAAAAAAATTTAGTGTGTTTTTGAGATAACGAAGTCGGGTCGTTACAAGTGGTATCAGAGCATAGTCTAAGGGAATTAGGTGACCTTGGAATAGGTGCCTAGTCTTAGACTTATTGGCGGTTATGCATTATTTACGAGACTTGTTGGAATACGGGTCGGATTGAGATTGTTAGTGCCTTAGAGTAGGTGACTAACTAGGACTTGCGTTTGTCCAAGGTGTGATTATGTAGGGCCTTATTTCGTGTGTAAATTAGTGCCTTAGACAGATAGTGCCTAATGTAAGTAGGCGTACTAGGACGTTGTTTTAGTGATAGTTACCTAAGTTGTAGGTTAACTTGTTGTTGTGGTGTACTTGTGTACATTATTATTATATTGTATATTGGTGTATATATACAGGTATCTATTTGTGCGGTGTCCTAGGGACGAATCTATTGGAGAGATTCGGATATTTGGCGGTTGAGTGATCAAGTTCGCGGTAAGGATTTTGGTCTTTCGGGCACTATGAGTTATCGCGTGTTATTTGGTGTGAATGTTGCGTCAGTCCGAGTAAAGTACTTTGCGTGACCATGTGAAAATGGTTAGGTACGCATTTGTAATAGTGACCGATCACCATTATTACGAAAGTGTATCTTGACATCAAGCATGACATGACGAGTACCGAACGGAGGAAGCATGGCATGGTTGGGGTAGATACCGGATGAATTAGGAATCTTTTATTGGTTCCTGGGATATAGTTGTCTCGGGTGATGTGCTTGTTGTCACATCGAGTTCTTTTTTTAGTCGGGAAGTGTTACGGTGGATTCGGTTAGTTAAGGTGAGTGAGCAAACTCACTAGTTCGGCGCGTACTTAGTCACCCTAAGTAGTGGGTGCACTATTGAGATTGACATTAGTTGTAGTCACCCATCGTAACTTGGATGACCGATTAGTGTGTATGTGTGTGCGACAAGGACTTTAATCCCGTAATGGGATATAACAAGTCTGATGATTGTGGTATTGGGTCACACTCGGAAGAGTGTGCGGTTAGGGAATCGGGTAGGGATTGGAATTGGCAAACCGAGGAGTCTTCGGGTCATTAAACTCATGGGAGTGGGACTCGTATGATGATTTTTTCCGTAGTGTGTTAGCATGTTGTGGATTACAGGGTGACATTCCTAACGAAATACCCCTTGATTATGTGGTTGTGTCATTGTGCGAAAGAGTGTAAGACTTGGTGATTCCAAGCATCTCTTTAGTGTTAGATGAAAGGTTTCGTGAGGCTATATCGTTTGGCCTTGTGGAAATTGCGGGTAGCGTGTGATCGGTAGAAACTTTCGATAAGACGATAGACCGTGAGGTTTGTCGGGTAGGTATGACTTCGGGTCATTATTATGGAGAGATGGGTGACATCGGTTGTATGGAACCTAAAGATCGAGTTTCTAAAATTCAGTTGATTGCGGTGGGAGTTTGCATGACACGGCGTCAGGTGCCTCCTTATACCTGCTAGTGTAATGTTTAACTCCAGTGATGGTGTGATCATTTTGAACTTAGGGTGCCGTGAGATACCCTTAGAAGCATCGAAGGTTATAATAATGATCGACGAGTGATAGTAATTCGACGGTTGCAAAAGTTGAAGTTTAAGAGCATTGCGGTAAATACTTCTTATGAAGTGACGGGTGCGCGAAGCTTGTTGCTCTTAAGTGATAGACGGGTAAAGATGACCGGTGAGCCGGTGATGGACTTAATGGTCGGTTAGGCCAAAGGTTTTGATGAAGAGTTGATATTGCGGTAGATATAATTATTGCGCCGGATTGGTCACTCTTCTCCATGAGAGTGAGCAATTGTTAATAAAGGTTTGTTGCGAGGAAGGCCGGGTGATCTCGACTGAGATGCGTGACTGATTAGGCGGAGTGGCATATGCCTAGTCGTAGAGGTGTATGTGAGACTTTGGTGGAGTTCGCTTTGCGAACGGTGAATGGCTGTTATTTGTAATTGTGGTATGAAGGTGCGATGTTGTCGCATGTACGACATCTTAAGTGAAGGTGCATGTCGGCTCTGAGAGCCTAAAGTGAATTCGTGGTGACTTGGAGTATATGACCAACGATGAGGATGGTCATGTGTTTCGTCGAATGATTATTCCGCAGGATGTTATCATCTTGGTGGTGAGAATGTGGAGCCAAATTCTAAGTGGGGGAGTTTTTACTGCCGCCCGAGGGGTGGTGTTATGTATAGCGAAGTGTCGGAGTGTACCGTGCTAAGCCTCAATAGGTATTCGGAGTTTCTAACGAGGAAGAGTGACGGGTTGTTGATGTCGACTCGAGATCGTTCATTACGATTATGAGTTACAATTCCAGAATGTTATGCTTGAAGATTGTGATGATGGGAACGAAGGAAGTGTAAGTCCTCTTATGTAAGGTGGTCATGAAGTACCATTGTGCGGTGTGGGACCAAATGTGAAGTTTGAAATCTCAGAGAGTGAAAGAATGAAGCTGTCGTTGCGAGTGCTCTCGTGATGTAAATTTGGGTTGGTGTGAAACTCGGATAGTACTGCTGAGGGAGTACAAGTTTGATATCGTGGTGAATACTGTATTTTTCCCTATTGGAAAACATGATCGTGGGGTTTGTCAGTGGATTATTCCACTTTATGGACGATTGTGAGGCGGAGAGTGTCGGTTCTGATTGTTTCACGTAGAGACACGCGGATGTGTTTGTTTGCATTAGTGTGTACCCTAGTGATGTGACCTGTGGGTTTCATTGAAATGTCGAGGCCATCCTTAACGGACGGTCTAGGTAGGAAGGTTCACCCAGCGTTGGTGAATATTTTGTGAGTCGTGTGGCGAATTGAGGAAATTTTGTGATGATAATTCGCCATTTACGAGATTCTAGTATACGAATAGTCTCCATGATAGTACTAGGAAGTCGTCTCGTGTGGTTGTGTGGTGTTTAGAGGAGGAACCCTGTGTCGAGTGTTGATGTATTATTCAGCACGTGGTGTATTATTGTCGTCCTGGATTAATCCAGTGACGGATGGTCGTTTGCGGAATGATTGATGGGAAAGTGGTGCTCCTAAGTGTTTATTTGGCGGTACCGAAATTTCTTTGTTAAAGGAATAACCCGATTGTGGTGACTGTAAGAAGTACTAGTCGGAGGAGCATGTCGATTGCCCCGTTGGCATCGACTTGTAAAATTGCGAATCACGAGTTTTCTGGGGTGGAAAAACAAATGTTTGCACATAAATAGATGTGCGATCGTTGAGTGGTACGGTTATGGACCGCTGAGAGTACTGAGTTTCGACGCAGCATGAATCCTTCTCGATTTGGATTAATGCATGACTTGGTTCACGGCGTAGTAGACCTAGTAGATCGCGTTGGGCTTGGTTATGTTTTGTAGGATCATAGGACGTGGTTCCTATTGTATGTAAGGGTGGAGGTATTGAAGCACTTACCTCTGGGTAAATGATAGGCTAAGTGGGGGAGAGTTGTAACATCCCGTTTTTCAGTTAAGCGTTATTTTGAACGTCATTCGAAATACGAAGCATGTAAGCGTATATTTGGATCCCAAATAAAGTTTGAGTTGATGTTTCAAAACCTTACCATTAGAAAGGAAATCTCATTACGTTTCCAACGATATTTGATTCATTGAAAACGGAGTTACGGTTTGAAAGTTACGACCATAACAAGTTCAGAAAATTGATCCAGTGATTTGGACGCCGTCCAACCTTTTTGGACGTCGTCCAAAAGGCCTGACGAGCCAGCAGCTGTATTTTACTTAAATTAAAAGGGGTACTTTGGTCTTTTTACATGTGGAAGGGTTTGTAGCATTTATATCAGTTCTAGATCCACTTTTGGATCAATTTCACATCCACAACTCTCTCATCTTCAAACCCTAGAGAGAGAGGAAGAGTTTTAGAGAGGGAAAGCTCCATTGGAGAAGAAGGAGGTTGATTCGGGTTAATTCGCGAGGGTTAAGGTTGTTCACCTCGTTAACGGCTACGTTTTAATACTGTTGGTAAGCTCTAACTCTGAATTTAATTGTTGTGATTCTTGTTCATGTTTAGGGTTTGAGCTAGTTGTGTTACAAACCCCATTTCTCATGAAATTGGGGGTTTCGTTATATGTATTGTGTATGTAAACCCGATTATTGTGAGCTTAGGGTTTGAGGACGAACTTGGTCATGGTTTGGGTGTAAATCACTAGGTTGGAAGTTGTGTGTAAATTTGATGTTCTTAAGAACTTGTGTACTAGTCAAAATGGGTATTGACTTTGAATTGTGTCAAATTATGTTTTGGGTCAAGATTGGAGGAATCAAGTATATAAGTGTTTCATTCAAGTGTCAAATGATGATTTGTTAAGTTAATCACTAGCCGTTAGTGATTTTGGGCGTTTGTGGGGACTTATATCATAATGGGTTAATTGAATTGGGTCGAATTTTGTAATGACACTAATTTGGATTAAATGGATGTTAAACGCTTTTGTTAGTGTTAAATGACGTTTTTGAATGGGTCGGAATTACCACCCGTAGTGGTAATTGGTGAAGTCCACTTTAGGTGTCTAAATGGGCGGATTGTGGAGGTAGGTAAAAACCCTTGGTTAAGGGCTTTGGCTTCGAATTCTCTTGTAGAGAATGTATGTTGATTGTTTGTATATCTATATGCGTATTATAGGTATAAGGTTTGCTCGGTTGCGTTTGGAGGCGAATTACATACATGATTTGTGCGGACGTTTCGAGGTGAGTGGAACAATTATGCATGTATGTATATAGTGTATTTATTTGTGAATGTTATGGTATTAACCATCGAGCCGGTAGTGCCATAACATGTATGTGACGAGTGTCAAAGTGTGAATCACGAGCCGGTAGCACTATAAACATGATGTGAACCACGAGCCGATAGCATCAAAGTGTGAACCACGAGCCGGTAGCACTATAAACATGATGTGAACCACGAGCCGGTAGCATCAAAGTGTGAACCACGAGCCGGTAGCACTATAAAATGAGATGTGAACCACGAGCCGGTAGCATCAAGTGTGAACCACGAGCCGGTAGCACTATAAAATGAGGCGTGAACCACGAGCCGGTAGTGCCAAAGTGTGAACCACGAGCCGGTAGCACTATAAAAGAGTATGACTCAAATACGTATGGTATGAACCACGAGCCGGTAGCACCATAGCGTTTATGGTTAACCATATTGTGTTTGTTCATTGTTTAGCATATTATATTGTATTGTTTGAGTATATGCTATTGGTTATGCTAGCTTGCGGTATTGGAGGTTATTAGCTTTATATTTGAGATGGTTTGCTAATTATATTGCTAGCATGTATGCGGTATGTGAGTAAGTGTATGCAAGTAGGTACATTATATATGTATATGTATAATTATTGCATTCACTAAGCTTTATGCTTACCCCTCTCGTTGTTTACCTTTTTACAGGTATTGTGTTACGAAGCTAACTAGTTGTTAGACTAGATGCTTAGGAGCGCTTGGGCTCGATGGGGTAGCTTTTGGATATATGAATGTGGATTGGGGATCGGTAGTCCCCGGGATTATGCTCTTGGTATCGGGTTGGGTTGTAGAGTCCTAATCCGTCTAAAGATATAAATGGGTCGAAATCGCTATATTATTGTAAGACGGGTCGTTGTGGGCCCGGTGTAGTAAAACTTGTTTTTATTGTGGAAATATCTTAGTTTTACTTAATATGTCATGTTGTGAAAAGGTTTTTGTTTAAAAGTGTCGGGAAGCGGGTTTTCCGCTCATGTAAGTTGGACCCCGGAGACAGCAAACTTTAGTTCATTTGGACGCCGTCCAGGTCTTCTTTGCTGGACGCCGTCTAGATAACTGGACGCCGTCCAGATGTACTGCATCAGAAAATTTTTTTAGTGTGTTTTTAAGATAACGAAGTCGGGTCGTTACAAAAAATAACTTAATATATAACTTAAAAATTGCATCCAAGTCCCTCATGTTCTCTTTTCTTCTTTTCAACAGCAGCACCAAAGAACCATCTTTTACACTTTAGCCACAACTTTAGCTTTGACAAAATGACTCCATGGTCCCTGCACATCTTAAGCCAGAATTTAGAACATGTGAAACATATCATAATTAGATTGTTATTCAATTTAACATCCCCCTCAATCTAACTATGAAAGATATTAAACAAAGTTAACCTTTCACACAACAAGTTATGTTGTGGTCCACTTAATCCTTTAGTAAAAATATCAAAAAGATTTTCACTTGAAATTACAAGAGATGTCTCAATTATATTATTACTAATTTTTTCTCTTACAAAATGTAAATCAATTTCAAAGTGCTTTGTTCTTTCATGAAAAACAGGATTTTTTGCGATTTGTAAAGCAGATTTGTTATCACAAAAAACCTTTATTGGAAGAATAGTATTAACTTTCAAATATGTTAAAACTTTTAAAATCCAAATAGCTTCACAAGTTACAGAAGCAAGATTTCTGTACTCTGCTTCTGCAGATGACCTAGAAATAGTTGATTGTTTCTTGCTTTTCCATGAAATCAAATTATTTCCCATAAAAATACAGAATTCAGTAACAGATTTTCTAAGCATACTGCCTTTTGCATAGTAAGAATAAAAAAAAGCAGTGATAACAAAATCATTATTTCTTTTAACAGTAATACCCCAGGACAGCCTTTTAGATATCCTAACACCCTAAAAGCAGCTTTTAAGTGAGACGTAAGTGGTGCATGCATAAATTGACTTAACAATCTACAACATAAGAAATATCAGGTCTGGTAAGAGTAATATAAATCAATTTTCCAACAAGCTTTTGATATTCACTTATATTTTCAAGAGGTAAGTCAGATAAGTCATGATTATCTAAATTAGAAAATACAACACCACTTTCTAAAGGAGTAATGGCAGGTTTACATCCTAACAAACCAAATTCAGAAATAACTTCAAGACAATACTTTCTTTGTGATAAAACCAAACAATCATTGTTATCAAGTAATTCAATACGAAGAAAGTATTTAAGATGTCCTAAATCTTTAATTCTAAACTTGGTTTTAAGAAACAATTTACATTCATCAATAATTTTGGTGTTACTTCCAGTTAAAATGATATCATCAACATAAACAAGTAGATACAAGCAGTCAGTTTCAGAAACTTTAACAAATAAAGAATAATCATTAATACTTTGTATAAATCCAAATCTATATAGATCATCACAAAAATTTTCATTCCATTTTCTAGGAGCTTGTTTTAAACCATACAGAGACTTGGTTAATTTACATACTTGATAACGCCAAAATTATACATGTTTATTGTCGTTATTTCGATCCAATGTTGTTCCATTTGTATGTAATTGTTATACGTATGTATTGTAATTCATGTACATTTGTAAAAAGTCCTTTGTGAATGAATAAATGAAGACCAACAGCGAAAACAGAGTTAAAACGAAGATCGAATGCGTAAAATAGCCCGAAACCACTGAAACAGGTCCAAATGTGGCTCATCTCTCTTAGATGCGGCGCATCTTTACACCAAATAACTCCCGACAGTTTCAGATGCGGAGCATGAAGACTTCTGGGCCAAAATAGCAACAGATGCGGCGCATCTGAGATGGATGCGGTGCATCCAAGCCAGATGCGGCGCATTTGACCCCCTGCCGACAGTCCTGAGTGCAGAATCGAGCTGGAATCTACTAAACGTAAAGAGATGCGGCGCATCCCAAAGAGATGCGGCGCATCTGGTCACTTTCTGGCCAAAATACCTAACTTTTGAGGCTATTTAATGAAGCAAATGGTTACTTACTTGGGAGACCTTCACTACTACGTTCTCCCCCAGTTTTAAGACGATTTTCAAGGTCCAAGGAAGGCTGCAAGTTAATCTCCACTCTTTCAACATCAATATTAAGCTAGGATCATTTATCGCAATTGGTACTATTGTTCTATATATTTTTAACATGAATTCAACTTGTATTTACTGTTTCATTAGTTCTACTATGATTATGTTAGGCTAAAAGCCTTGTGTGTTTGCTTCAATGTAAGATTTATGGCTTGGGATTGTTCTATACTTTGATGTTATGCTAGTTATTCATATTTTTGATTGATTTAATTATCTAGTTCAACCGTAAGAACCATTGTTATGCATGTTTAGATAATTACTTCAATTATATAGATTGCAACCTATTAATGTGAGTTAACTAGGAAAACAATCTATACTTCAATACATCTAGTAATCTAGACGATTAGATACATACACTTAAGTGATTTTGTTATGTGTTTAATTCGGTAATTGAATAAGTTCCAAAGCAACATAGTTATGAAATTACCTCAAGTGATTATTGTAATTAAGGTTTCAGGTGAGTTTAACCGGGCTGAATCTAGTTAGTTAATCAATCTAAATCACCATGTTCTTTCAAGAAATCCATTGTTGTAACTATCTTTATATTCTAGTTCAATTATACGAGTTATGACTTGATTTATGTGAATTTATCAAAGGCTATAATTTGTACTTCAACACCTAATGATCTAGACACCTATATGTGAATATAGGATGGTAATTGGATGATATTTAGGTTTTACAATCATGTAGTTTACTTAGAGTGATCTTAGTAAACTAGGTTTTATGTGAATTTAACCAAGAAAGAATCCTGTTGATTAAACATAGTTCTTAAGTTTATAGATATTGTGAAATTGATATAAACTACTCTATTGTAACTATCGCATAACGGTTTTAATTATAAAAGAACAATCCCTGTCATCTATCAAGCATAGAAGTAAACACCGCATTCTCATTCTTGTTAATTATTATTTTTATTTACTGTTTCGTTAAACAAAAACACAACTTTAAATATAAACCCCCTTTTTAGAATAATTAATTGTGGTAAAATCATTTAAACAAACTTCTCCCTGTGGATCGAACTGGTCAATTTACTTGCTAGTTACTACATGATCGGGTTTTAGTTGCCTGTATTATGTGTTAATTATTAAGCATATTGTCTACATTTTAAAGGTTACGTCTTGACACATCAACTTTTTGGCACCGCTAATCATCGAGCGGTTTTGACCTACGTCTTGACACATCAACTTTTTGGCGCCGCTGCCGGGGAGCAGTTTTGTTAAAAGATTTTAATAAACTTTGAATTATTCGATCCTTTTGTAGGAATTCAATTCCTAGAAAAGTTACTTTTTATTGTAAGCTTGTATTTTTGCAATTGGTTTGTTTGTGGTGTTGTGATTGCAGGATAGGTATTAGTGCATGAATCTACGTTCTTCCAACTCTAATTTAATTCCTTCATATCCTGAACCTGAAAGAGAACTTCACGAACGCTTAAGAGCTCAAGAAGTAGAATCTCTTGCTCAAGGTTTAGAGTCACTTTCGTTAGATTCTAACTCTGAACCAATTGTTCAACCAATCATCGAGCCAGTCATTAAAGAAGAGGAAGAGATGACTGCTACAAATCAAACGATGGATGCTTTGATGAAGTCAACAAGGACAGGACAAGGCCACGCAATTGTTCAACCTACGATGACTGGTGGTTTTCAAATAAAGGGGCAATTTCTCCACATGGTGACTAATACATGCCAATTCGGTGGGGCCCCAAATGAAGTTGCTAACGAGCATCTTCGTAAGTTTGTAAGCATTTGCAAGCTTTTCAAAATCAAAGATGTCTCCGATGAAGTTGCATGTCTAAAAATCTTTCCATGGTCCCTAAAGGATGATGCAAGAGATTGGCTAGACTCATTACCGAAAGGTTATATTGAAAGCTGGAATGATATGATGGACAAATTTTTGTCAGAATTCTTCCCCGCTTCGAAAGCAGCAAAATTGCAAAGTGACATAAATCACTTCAAGCAAAAGTCTAACGAGACTCTTTATGAAGCTTGGACCCAATTTAATAAAATGCTCAGGGTATGTCCTCAACACGGGTTGAATACATTCTAAAAAGTCCAAATTTTCTATAAAGGAGTCAATGTGGCTACCCGGAAGGATATAGATGTTGCAGCAGGAGGATCAATCATGAAAAAAATGCCCGAAGACGCTCACACGATAATTGCCGATATAGCAGCCCATTCTCATAATTAGCATCAGGAGATGGAATTCTCTAGATCGTCAACAGTTGCTAATGTCGAAAGCAACGATGAAATCGCTGCATTAAAAGTTCAATTGGCAAATCAAGCAAGGCAAATCGAGAAGGTAACCAAAGAAATGCACGCTATCAGGGTAGGGTGTGAGTTGTGCCAAGGTCCCCATCTCACGCGAGATTGCGACCGAACGACGATGGAAGAGCAAGAAAATTTCCTAGGTTACATGCGAAAAGGTGAGATGAATTTTGACGACTTTCCGGCGGTTGAAGCAAATAACCAGAAATATCCTCCTGTCAACAGTTATCAAATAGGAGGACCTTCAAGTTCAAACAACAACTACCACAGAGGAAATGCAGGTTACCAAAATAACCGAAATTTCCAGAATCAAAATCAAAGAAATACACCACCGGGTTACAATCATCTAAACAATCGTAATCAACCCCCACGAAATTACCAAAATAATTTCTATCACAATCAACCACAAGCACAACCACAAGCACTTATACAACCACAACCTGAGAAGAAATCCGGTTTAGAAGATCTGTTGAGAGATTTTATGGTTAAACACGAACAAAATGCAGAAATTCAAACTCAGCAAATTCGCAATCAACAAGCTACGATTCAAAACTTAAAAAGGGATGTTGGAAGGATCTCACAGTTACTAGCAGAGAGACCACCTGGTGCTCTCCCCTCAAATACTCAAGTGAATCCTAGTAACAATCAAACAAGGAATGAGCATGTAAATGCTATAACCACTAGAAGCAGTTTAACTACTAACCCGGAGAACATTAAGTCCCCAGAATTTCCCTTGTCTCCTTCTGTTTTGCAGGTGCCTGTTGATGTAGATGAGCATGTTGAAAAAGAGCAAGAGAAAGGTGATCCACCGGAGGTCATATCGAAGAAAAGTGAAGAACCACCAGTGAAGGTGTACAAGGCACCTATTCCATACCCAAAAGCGTTGAAGAAAGACAGACTCGCGAGCCAATATCAGAAATTTGCGGATATGATCAAGCAAATCAGCATTAACATGCCACTCGCGGAGGTTCTTAAGGGTATGCCCCATTACGGGAAGTTTTTGAAAGATCTCATATCCTTGAAAGGAAAATACCAAGAAGTATCTGCCACATTCCTCCATAAGGAGTGTTCGGCCATCTTGAAAAAGCAAAATGTATCTCCAAAATTGGGAGATCCGGGTAGTTTTATCATACCATGTATGATGGGTGATTCGGTAGTGTATGATGCGCTAGCCGACCTAGGTGCAAGTGTTAACCTAATGCCTTACTCGTTATACTTGAAACTTGACTTAGGAGATTTGAAACCAACCCGGATGGGTATTCGATTAGCAAACCAATCATTTGATACTCCCATAGGTATAGCCGAGGATATTCTTGTAAAAGTTGGCTCACTTGTCTTTCCCGTCGACTTTGTTATTCTAGAAATACAAGAGGACACAAAAGTTCCTATCATTTTAGGACGTCGTTTCCTTAACACTGCAGATGCTATCATTAATGTCCAAAAAGAACAATTAAGTTTAGGTATGGGAGACGAGAGAATAGTTTGTAATATTGACAAAGCCATAAAAAGTCCCACTTCCACCGATGACTCTTGTTTTCAAATTGATGTTATAAACTTTTGTGTTGAGAATGAATTACAGGAGCTACTTGAAATTGATACCTCGGGGTTTGCCCCGGTGAGTGAAAGTGAATATTTCAATATTGATGAGGATTTTGATGAGTTGATGAAAGTGGTCACGGATGATGAGCCCATGAAAGAAGAATTTCCTGAGGAAGAAGAATCATTTGAAGATATCGGAAATAAAGATAGATTCCGAATAAAGAATTCCTTGGAAGAACCACCCGTACTAGAGCTTAAGGAGCTACCCAAACACTTGGAGTATGCTTACCTCGAAGGTACATCTCAATTGCCAGTAATTATTGCTTCACATCTTTCCGGTAACGAGAAGAAAAGGTTAATCTCTGTTTTGAAAACCCATAAAAAGGCTATAGCCTGGAAAACAACCGACATTCCAGGGATAAACCCGTCTTATTGTACACATAAAATTCTCCTTGAAAATGACTTCAAACCAGTAGTACAAAGACAACGCAGGCTAAATCCCAACATGAAAGAGGTTGTTAAAAAGGAGGTAGTCAAGCTTCTTGACGCCGAGTTAATCTACCCCATCTCCGATAGTCCTTGGGTTAGTCCAGTACAAGTAGTACCCAAAAAGGGGGGTACAACCGTTATTGTAAATGAAAAAGACGAACTCGTTCCAACTAGAACGGTTACCGGCTGGAGAGTCTGTATTGATTACAGGCGTCTCAATGATGCCACTAGAAAAGATTATTTCCCGTTACCTTTTATTGATCAAATGATTGAACGATTAGCGGGGAAAGAATACTATTGCTTTCTAGATGGTTTCTCCGGTTACTTCCAAATTCCAATTGATCCCAACGACCAAGAAAAGACCACATTCACTTGTCCTTTTGGGACCTTTGCCTATCACCGCATGCCATTTGGTTTATGCAATGCACCCGGAACCTTTCAAAGGTGCATGATGGCAATTTTTGATGATATGGTAGAGGATTGTATGGAAGTCTTCATGGATGACTTTTCCGTGTTTGGAGACTCCTTTGAATCGTGTCTTTTTAACCTTGAACGTATGCTTATCCGATGTGAGAAAGCAAATTTGGTCCTGAATTGGGAAAAATGCCACTTCATGGTGAAGGAGGGCATTGTACTTGGTCACAAAATATCTCGTGCGGGAATAGAGGTAGATAAAGCTAAAATTGAAGTTATCTCTAAGCTACCTATACCGACGAATGTCAAGGCAATTAAAAGCTTTCTTGGTCACGCGGGATTTTATAGGCGATTTATCAAAGATTTCTCCAAAATTGCCCGTCCAATGACCAAACTTCTTGAAAAGGATGCTCCATTTGACTTCGATTCCAATTGTGAGAATGCATTCTCCATTCTAAAGTCAAAACTCACACAAGCTCCCATTATCGTGTCTCCAGATTGGAGTATGCCTTTTGAGTTAATGTGTGACGCGAGCGACTATGCCTTAGGAGTTGTCTTAGGACAACGACCCGATAATCATTTTCGTCCAATTTATTATGCGAGCAAAACGCTAACGGGAGCTCAAATTAATTACACCACCACGGAAAAAGAGCTCCTAGCGGTTGTTTATGCGTTTGATAAATTTCGGTCATATTTGGTGTTGTCCAAAACCATTGTTTACACGGATCATTCGGGTCTTAGGTACTTATTCTCGAAACTAGATGCAAAACATCGTCTCATACGTTGGGTTCTTCTACTTCAAGAATTTAACATTGAGATACGTGATAAGAAAGGAGCCGAGAATCTAGCCGCCGATCATTTATCCCGACTTGAAAACCCCGAATTAGAATAACTTGATGATACAATCATCAAGGACACATTTCCTGATGAATCTCTAATGAGGGTTGACAAGGAATCTGAAATCCCGTGGTTTGCCCATTTTGCAAACTATCTTGCTTCAAGCATTCTTCAAAAAGGACTTTCTTATCAACAAAAGAAGAAATTCTTTGCGGATTTGAAGTCCTATTTCTGGGAACATCCCGACCTATTCCGTGTTGGTGCAGATCAAATGATTCGCCGTTGTGTGTACGGAAAAGAGGCTCAACAAATTCTCGAGCATTGCCATCAAGGGCACACCGGCGGTCATTTCGGACCAAACCACACCGCAAGAAAAATCCTTGACTCGGGCTTTTATTGGCCCACGATCTTTAAAGATGCCCATAATTTTGTTCGGACTTGCAATGCATGCCAACGAACGGGTAACATCACGAAAAAGGATGAGATGCCTCAAACCGGCATCCAAGTTTGTGAAATCTTTGATATTTGGGGAATCGATTTCATGGGACCATTTCCAAGTTCCCATAAGTGCAAATACATCCTAGTAGCCGTTGACTATGTATCTAAGTGGCCTGAAGCAAAAGCTTTACCTACGAATGATGCTAGGGTGGTGGTGAACTTCTTGAAAAATCTCTTCTCGCGCTTTGGAATCCTAAAAGCGCTCATATCCGATCGAGGAACTCATTTTGCCAACAACCTTCTTGAAAAGGTGTTGAAGAAGTATGGCGTAACTCATTGTTTCTCTACTCCGTACCACCCGCAAACGAGTGGTCAAGTGGAGAACACAAATCGTGCCTTGAAACGCATACTTGAGAAGACAGTTGATAACAACCCTAAGATTTGGCAACGCAAGTTAGATGATGCGTTGTGGGCCTTTAGGACTGCTTTTAAAACACCAATCGGTACCACACCATTTAGACTTGTATACGGTAAATGTGACGATCGCTCCAAATCCATATGGACGAACACGTCATTCATTGATTTCATTGCGAGGTATTTGACCTCTATATGATACGTTTTGTAAACATTGCATTCTTTTGAAAGGGCACACCATAAATGAATATTTAAATCAAAGGTTTTCGACATCTGATGATTTCTACATATAGACAATCACCATAAATAATAGTTTACAACATCATTTCTGTTGACAATGCAGTCAAAATAAGATACATGGTGATGATTTGGTAAATGCAACGTCTCCTTGAAAAATATGTCATGCAAGACTCCATGCACATAGCTTGTTTAACATCTAAGCAAACAGCGGAAGACTTCTAGGAAACCTGAGAATAAACATGCTAACAAGTGTCAACACAAAGGTTGGTGAGTTCATAGTTTTAATGTTGCTCATAATCTGTATATAAAGGTGGATCACAAGATTTCAGTTGTTTAATCCAGAAACGTTTATCAATAGATTCTACATAACAGAGCACCCTGGTAACTAAACTTTAACGCTTATATAATTTGTACCCTTTGTATAATCATCTTAATAATACACGCAAACCAACGTGTACGCTTCTCAAATAGCATACGTCCGTTAAAAGGCTAGCGCTCTAGCTCGGACGGGGATGTCAAGCCCTATGGATCCATATACTACTACTCGCGCCCACCAGTTCTTATAACTGGCAGTTACTAGTTACCAAAGCTAAGGGATTTTCGGTTCAAACTCAGTGTAGAATTTAGTATGTACTTGTATCCATTGTGTTTAAAATAAAGTGCATGTATTCTCAGCCCAAAAATATGTATAAAAAGGGATCAATGAACTCACGCATATAAATATTGTATATCGGTTAATAAAGCATTTGCATGTATTCTCAGCCCAAAAATGTAGAGAGTAAAAGGGATCTTATGAAACTCACTCAAATCAGTTTTAGTTTTTGTATTCATTTTATAAAACAGCGCATGTATTCTCAGCCCAAAAATATGTATAAAAAGGGATCAATGAACTCACGCATATAAATATTGTATATCGGTTAATAAAGCATTTGCATGTATTCTCAGCCCAAAAATGTAGAGAGTAAAAGGGATCTTATGAAACTCACTATTTAATATTGATATACAATATTGTAGAAAAGCACGTAGACGCATCGGAGATGATAAACACGAGGTTTGATTCACAAAAATACCCTCGAACATTACCCATAATTTCCTTGGCAATAACCCATATTTTCCTTAGCTCTAGCTCGCTTGGAAACACGTTTTGAAAATTACTTGGACAGCACTCCGTCGTAATATTTTATGTACATTATTATTTTTGTATCGCAAAAATAATAACATTAATAATAAAAATAATAAGATTAATAATAATCTTATTAATAATAATAATAATAATAATAATAATAATAATAATAATAATAATAATAATAATAATAATAATAATAATAATAATAATAAATAATATTACGGAGTATATCTATATTTGTGTATGTGTGTGATTAACTCGAGCCAAAAACTGCAATTTATAGAACCTGGCCTGAAATCTGGAGTCATGCGACTCGCATGGAAATGGCCTTCTGGCACTGCGACTCGCATGAGGACCAGGGACAGCTCACATTGTTTTGTATTTTAGTTTGTCGACATATTTAAATATAATATATATTATATTTAATTTATATAATTATTTATATATTATATTATATTTACGTGCATAGTTAACTTGTAACTTTTGTTCCGATAAGTCGTACGTTGTTACTTGACTTATGTCCCGGTTCCGGTTTCTCGAATGTCCTTTCGTACGCTGAGAAAACTTGCATTTTACATTTCGTGACTCGTACCTTTGTTAAAATATAGCCTTAAATTATTCCTAAACTATACCACTCAAAGTATATCTTAAACTTTCGAGTATTTTGGTCATTTACTTCTATAAATCATCGTCTCACTATTTGTTAAAATACATTTTTAAAATAGTGGTTTACTGTAGCAATTCACTGTAGCAATGTCAATTTTACTGTAGCAAATAGTGATTTTCGAAAATACTGTAGCATTTTGGGTACTGTAGCAATTTGAAAATACTTTATCAAATTAGTGTTTTACTGGTTCATCTTAAACGTTTTAGTTAACTTATCTAAATATCAATCAAATCAATAATCGAATGTTACTATCGTTTACTAAATAACTTGAAATCATATATATTCAATTAGATATATAAACCAATAAGTTTAATGTACGGTATTATGCAATGAAAACTTTGTTACGTTTTCAAGTTATAGTATATATATGTATCTATTTACATATAATTGTTCGCGAATCGTTGAGAAAATCGAAGGGTACTTGAATAGTTCAAAAATTTTGAGATTCAGTTTTACAGACTTTGTTTATCGTGTCGAAATCATTAATCCTTTAAAGATTAAGTTTAAATTTAGTCGCAAATTTTCGGGTCATTACAGTAAAGCATGCCATCTTCCAGTTGAAGTGGAACATAGAGCTTACTGGGCATTAAAACTTTGTAATTTAGACATGGAAAAGGCTGGTGAAAACCGATTCATGCAATTGCATGAATTGGAAGAGTTGAGGTTAGAAGCGTACGAGAATTCGAGCTCGTATAAGGAGAAAACAAAAAGGTGGCATGATGCCCGATTGAAAGAAATGAAAGAGTTTTAAACCGGTGATAAGGTTTTGGTTTTTAACTCACGGTTTAAATTTTCTCCCGGAAAGTTGAAGTCCCGATGGACGGGACCTTATTTGGTGAAACAAGCATTCCCATCGGGATATGTTGAGTTGTTTGGAAACGAAAATACCTTCAAGGTGAATGGTCATCGCTTGAAACTCTATTTCGATGGAGTGGACACCACGGTTCGAGATGACATCACCCTATTCCCCAACGCTAATTAGCTTGGGACGGAGTCGCGTGAACGACTCGTTAAACTTCACAACATGTATATAGTCCCACTCGTGTACGTATTTTAATATATTTGAGTGTTTTGAGTGATTTCTAAGTTATTATACGAACCAAGTTGTTTAGGGACCTTCCGAAATGTTTAAAATGCAAAAAAACGTCAAAAGCTGGTGCAACAGGGGCAGATGCGCCGCATCTGTGATGGATGCGCCGCATCTGCAGACAAGAAAAATCCCGTGAATTTTGAATGCGCCGAGAAAGGGTCATGCACCGCGTTTGGACCATGCGCCGCATCTGAGCCAGATGCACCGCATCTTCTGCAGATGCGCCGCATCTGTGTCTGTATGTTGGATTCTGCCCAATTTTTTTGCACAAATACAGGAGTTTATCATTTTTTCTCATTTTTTCACCTACTACTCCGAATCCCATCTCATTCTCTCTCAAAATTTCAATCTCTACTCACTAATTGAACCGATTAATCCCATCTTTGAGCATCAAATCTGAATATCAACATGAGAAAGGTAAGATTAATCCTAAACACTTCATGATTCTTGTGTTCTTCAATCTAAAAATCAGATTTAGCTTGTTCTTAGTGTGAGGATGTTTGAATGTTCATGTTTTGGTCATTATATGCTTAAATTGTTGCTATTAATCCTTATTCATGCTCTAATTTCATGATTATTTGCTTCAATCTTTACTTTGGAAATTAGGGTTCTTCATGAATTTAGGGGTTTCGGACTTTTGGCCATTAAATTATTCAATTGAGATATTTTGAATTTTGATTACTAGTATACATTAACAAAATCGCATGAACCTTTGTTGAATTACACGAATACACAAATTATTGAATTCTAGGGTTCTTGAATTAGGGATTTTGACTTTTGTTAACTAGTAAGTGTTTTAAGTTGAAGTTATGCAAATCATTACTTATGGTAAACACATGTGAACCTTAACTTGGTGTTATTTCGATTTGAAAGTAATTATTATATAAGTTAAGGATTATATGATTAAGCATTTTGATGAAGTTGTTGACTTGAGATGAATTTAATGTTCTAAATGTATGAAAACCATTGATTGCATATTGTTTAACATGCTTTTTGATGAATGCCTATGGTTCCATATGTTATGACATTGCAAGTGTTTGGTGAAATGAAGCATGCTATGTATGATTATACTTGTAAAGTGATTTGAATCAATTGGCATACTAGTTCATGTTTGTTAAGAGTGAAAATAGTTCATACCATGTTAAGATATTGGTTAACATAAACATTGAGATTTAATTGGAACTTAACATATCCACATGGTTTTCGCTAGGTACAATATGAAAGATGTTTTGAAATTCTTTAACGCTAATCAACTTGGTTTGTTATTTTGTTTGTTTGGTTTTGTTGTGTTTTTGTAGACTAGAGCATCATCATCAAACCCAAAATCAAAGAAGCAAAAAGCCCCAGCAATTGTAGATGAGGATACAAGTGAAGAAGAACATGCTGCTGAAGAGGAAGAAATGCATATTGACAACCGGCAGTTAAATGTCCGTACTCCGGATCCATGGATCAATGCAGTTTTGAGGCATCCGGAATACCATGAACGGATGAAGGCACTTCTACACAAAGACGTATATCCGGGGAAATATATCGATTGGACACCATTAGAGGAAGCCGGCGAATATCAAAATTTTTGCAACCTTTTTCGAGTAACGTATCACGGCCATCGAATATATGCTTGGGAAAACCTGTTCAGAATGCAAGAAAGAGTGTATCCACTTTTAGTCAAAGAATTCGTTGGTTCACTTAGGGTTGATTACACGTCACCAAAATCGGGTACATTTATGAGATTTCGTCTTGGAGGGCAAGACAGGACATTAATGCTGCTGCAATTTGTGAAGGCGTTGGATATTTATGAAGGGTTGCCACATCAACTGATGCAAAATTACTTTAATCAATGTATATACTATGTTTCTTCTTTTAATCATTCAGAAGCATGGGTGGACATGAGCAATACCGCGTATAGTGCAAGCAAGCAGACTTGTAGCAAGCTACGTACCTACGAGCACCGATGCCTCCAACGATTCATTTCAAGTACCATAAACTGTCGAAAAGACAGTAGTGAAAAAGTCACCAACTTGGATATATGGTACATTCACACGATAATGGATCACTCCCATGTTCATATCCCACGAATGATTCTCACTTTCCTCCTCGAAGAAAGGAAAAAGATTACACCAATCATGGGCGGCCATTTTGTAACCAGGATTGCCGAACATTTTCGAATCAAAACAAGTGGGTTAGAGGAGAAACATATGATTGCCTTTGATAGAGTGAGTTATACAAGGGCAAACATTTTGATGAGGGGGTCGAACGGCCTTCTAACTAGGTATGAGGATCCCGTGAACAGGCAACCAGAACAACCCCAACAGCAACCAGATCCACAGCCGAATGTTGGAAGTAGTTCGGGTCCGGGAAATGATTGAGAGGCTTACATGGCGCGCCAGTTTTCAGATATGCGACTCCATAGTGATCAAAACACCCAAAAGGTAATTGATCACTACGATGTAGGTAACAGGGAGATGAAACATTACATTGATGTTGGGAATGATCGAACATGGTATACTCAAGCGGGGCAGAAAAATCAGCTTAATTGGATACATGAACAGACAGTGTCATACGCTGCAGATCCCGCTAACTATACCCCCTCTCCTTGGCCTGCATATGATCCTTGGGTTCGAATGGGTGATCCATATCCTGCGCCTTATCCTCCTCCTCCTAACCCGCCTACTGAAGACACTGCGGTCGTCCCTGCTCAAGGAACTTATCAGGGGTACAACCCCTCAATATTTCAGGATGACGACGCGGGAAATCAAAGCAAAGGTGGAGCTGGCCCAAGTAACTCATTTTGGGGATTTTTCTGAAGATGACGTAATTTTTCCTGATGTGTGACAGGTTTGGTTGATGTTGGTTTATTTCAAAAACAATTTCTTTTCAAGTTTGGTGTGTAATAACTAGATAATATTTTGGATAATTGTGATTTGAATAATTTAGATAATTGTAAGTGGGGTTTTTAGTATATGGAGTACACCCCCATTTATTTGTGTGAATCGTATGGTACCTTTGTTTGAATTGCTACAGGTGAGCATTTTGCTATATGCTGCATTTTTACAAAGACTGGCAGTAAGTTCAGCACATACTTGATTGGTGATTGTTTTGTGGTTGCAAGAAGCGAATGATGTTCTTATGCTGGTATTCAGTTCAGCGCCATCATCCCGTGAACTTCGGTTTTAAACCTTGAAAGTAATAAACTCTCTTACACTCTTTGACCCTCTTGAATTTAAATTTTTCTGATTTCATGTAACGAGGATGATACATGAACTCAAGTGTGGGGAGGAAGTTATAAATTCTTTCGGTTTTTTGATTTTAGTTAAAAAGGCCTAAAATGGTGAAAATTTTTAAACTTTTATCTTCATACATTCAAATTTTGTTTAAAATTTGTAGATTTTAAAACTAGGTGTATACACCAAAATTATTATCACAAAACAAATTAAGAAACAACCAAATGATTGAGTTTGTCATATAAAAGATATAATCATCATGCTATACCACATTTTGGATGAAATGAAAGTCATCAAGTAATTTGTTGTTCTAACAATCTAATCCAATGCTCATCCATGTAATGATTGTGATGGAAGTCAAGTCTTCCAATATGACACACTTGCTAACTTATGTTAGAAGTCGTAGTCCAGAACAGCTGTAGGTTAACGAAAAATCTTGAAAAGTCATCTCTATCATCGGCTGGAAATCCACCTCACCTCAGTATCAAACAGGGTTTTTGGTGGTCAGACTTATCCTAACCATGAGATGGATCTGTCTAGTACAATGGGGGGGGGGGGTACAGTGCAAATTAGCTTTTAAGACTAATGAATCTAATCCCCAGATGGATGATCTCGGTAAAGATCAACCGCATCTATGTTGACCGCGGTTAACATACATATGCCATAACAAATTGAGGTGTGCAAACTCATGGTTCACCGATGATATTTGGACATGATATAGTTTCTTCTAAAACTTATGCTATTTTATGAACTATATTGTGTAAAACCATTTTTAGGACATCCGGTTTCAAGTTTCATGATACTTCAATCATGGGGGCGAGTAGCTTGCTAAGCGCCGACTGAGGCTTCGGTTTTCAGTTACCCTCAACCGGACTTTGAGGTTAAAACCGGAAAACTTGATTAGTGTAAAAACTAACATGAATAATTTTCAAAACATAAAAGGTTTTTAGCAAAGGTCCTAATTTCCCTAAGGATCTAAATTTTCAAGAAATGTGGACTTTAAAACCCACCTTTCGACTTTGGCGTGATTTCATTTCGCGTGAGTTTGATTCGTGTGTGAAATAAGTGTGAGTGTGTATATATTGTGACCCGAGTGTGATTTCCATATAGCGTGAGTTATTGTGTTACTAAATAACTTGTGTGTCTTGTGTATTATATCGAGAGAGTGTGAGTCCCATTTTTTGTGTTCTCATTTAAATAAGTGTGTTTACTGTAGTAAATTTCGATTTCTTGTAAGTCTTGCTTGAGGACAAGCAAGATTTAAATGTGGGGATTTTGATAACGCCAAAATTATACATGTTTATTGTCCTTATTTCAATCCAATGTTGTTCCATTTGTATGTAATTGTTATACGTATGTATTGTAATTCATGTACATTTGTAAAAAGTCCTTTGTGAATGAATAAATGAAGACCAACAACGAAAAACAGAGTTAAAACGAAGATCGAATGCGTAAAACAGCCCGAAACCACTGAAACAGGTCCAAATGAGGCGCATCTCTCTTAGATGCGGCGCATCTTTACACCAAATAACTCCCGACAGTTTCAGATGCGGAGCATGAAGACTTCTGGGCCAAAATAGCAACAGATGCGGTGCATCTGAGATGGATGCGGCGTATCCAAGCCAGATGCGGCGCATCTGTCCTAGATGCGGCGCATCTGACCCCCTGCCGACAGTCCTGAGTGCAGAATCGAGCTGGAATCTACTAAACGTAAAGAGATGAAGCGCATCCCAAAGAGATGCGGCGCATCTGGTCACTTTATGGCCAAAATACCTAACTTTTGAGGCTATTTAATGAAGCAAATGGTTACTTACTTGGGAGACCTTCACTACTACGTTCTCCCCCTGTTTTAAGACGATTTTCAAGGTCCAAGGAAGGCTGCAAGTTAATCTCCACTCTTTCAACATCAATATTAAGCTAGGATCATTTATCGCAATTGGTACTGTTGTTCTATATCTTTTTAACATGAATTCAACTTGTATTTACTGTTTCATTAGTTCTAAGCCTTGTGTGTTTGCTTCAATGTAAGATTTATGGCTTGGGATTGTTCTATACTTTGATGTTATGCTAGTTATACATATGTTTGATTGATTTAATTATCTAGTTCAACCGTAAGAGCCATTGTTATGCATGTTTAGATAATTACTTCAATTATATAGATTGCAACCTATTAATGTGAGTTAACTAGGAAAACAATCTATACTTCAATACATCTTGTAATCTAGACGATTAGATACATACACTTAAGTGATTTTGTTATGTGTTTAATTCGGTAATTGAATAAGTTCCAAAGCAACATAGTTATGAAATTACCTCAAGTGATTGTTGTAATTAAGGTTTCACGTGAGTTTAATCGGGTTGAATCTAGTTAGTTAATCAATCTAAATCACCATGTTCTTTCAATAAATCCATTGTTGTAACTATCTTTATATTCTAGTTCAATTATACGAGTTATGACTTGATTTATGTGAATTTATCAAAGGCTATAATTTGTACTTCAACACCTAGTGATCTAGACACCTATATGTGAATATAGGATGGTAATTGGATGATATTTAGGTTTTACAATCATGTAGTTTACTTAGAGTGATCTTAGTAAACTAGGTTTTATGTGAATTTAACCAAGAAAGAATCCTGTTGATTAAACATAGTTCTTAAGTTTATAGATATTGTAAAATTGATATAAACTACTCTATTGTAACTATCGCATAACGGTTTTAATTATAAAAGAACAATCCCTGTCATCTATCAAGCATAGAAGTAAACACCGCATTCTCATTCTTGTTAATTATTATTTTTATTTACTGTTTCGTTAAACAAAAACACAACTTTAAATATAAACCCCCTTTTTAGAATAATTAATTGTGGTAAAATCATTTAAACAAACTTCTCCCTGTGGATCGAACTGGTCAATTTACTTGCTAGTTACTACATGATCGGGTTTTAGTTGCCTGTATTATGTATTAATTATTAAGTATATTGTCTACATTTTAAAAGTTACGTCTTGACACATCAACTTTTTGGCGCCGCTAATCATCGAGCGGTTTTGACCTACGTCTTGACACATCAATACTCTTGAATCAGATTTATCAAAATAACCTTCAAGTAAAGACATATAAACATCTTCAGTTAAATCACCATATAAATAAGCATTATTAGTATCTATTTGACACAAAGACTAGTTCTTTTAATATGCAATAGATATAATCATTCTAACAGTAACCATCTAAACAACAGGTGAAAAAGTTTAATCGGAGTCAATTTATTTTCTTTGATTATAACCTTTTGCAACAATTCTATCTTTATATCTATTTATATCACCAGTAGACTTATATTTAATTCTATAAACTCATTTACAATCAATAGGTTTTCTTCCTAAAGGAAGTTCAGTTAATATCCAAGTACAATTCCTATTAAGAGCTTCCATCTTTTCATTCATTTCTTTAACCCAATGTGGGTCTTGAGATGCCTCTATGAATGACTTTGGTTCATGCCCTTTACTTAGGTTGGATATCGTGATGACCCGTCCAAATCCATTTGGAAGAATACATCATTCATCGATTTCACAGTGAGGTACTGACCTCTACATGATACGTTTTGTAAACATTGCATTCTTTTGAAAAGGCACACCATAAATGAATATCTAATTCCAAGGTTTTTGACATCTGATGATTTCTACATATAGACAAACACCGTAAATAATAGTTTACAATACTTCATCCGTTGACAATGCAGTCAAAATAAGATACATGGTGATGATTTTGTGAATGCAAAGTTTTCTCGAATAAAGCATGTATGACTCCATGCACATAGCTTGTATAACGTATAAGCAAACAGCGGAAGACTTATAGGAACCTGAGAATAAACATGCTTAAAAGTAACAACACAAAGGTTGGTGAGTTCATAGTTTTAATGTTGCGCATAATCTGTATATAATGGTGGATCACAAGATTTCATTTGTTTCATCCAGAAACGTGTATCAAAATATTCTACAAGATTGAGCACCCTGGTAACTAAACTTTAACGTATATATAATAAGTACCCCTGTTTTAACATACATGCAACCAACATGTACAATACACGCAAACCAACGTGTACTAACCTCAAATAGCATACGTCTATTTTATAGTTCAGGCTAGGGTTTCTATACCTGGAACAGACGGGGATGTCAAGCCCTATGGATCCATATACAACTACTCGCGCCCACCAGTTCTTATAACTGGCAGTTACTAGTTACTAAAGCTAAGGGATTTTTGGTTCAAACTCAGTGTAGAATTTATTATGTACTTGTGTCCATTGAATTTAAAATAAAGTGCATGTATTCTCACCCCAAAAATATAGATTGCAAAAGCAATTAAAAAGGGAGCAAATGAAACTCACCTTAGCAGCACATAAGGTCATTCACCGAAATGTGACCGCAACTCGGAATGCAAAATAACCGTAGATCTCAACCTAGAGAACATATGTTGGTCAATACATGTCTAACAAGCTAGGTCGGGTCATAGTGTATCACAATCCTAATGCTCGAGACCGACATGCAAAAGTTAACAAAAGTCATCTCAAAAGTTATCTCAAACCCAATATGATCTTTAAATCTATACATATTTATTATATTAACATAGTATAAGTCTTGATAATTGAACGAATTTATAATTTATCAAACTCAAAATATTATTTATTTCAGGAGCTATATTATATTTGAATTATCATGGCAATCGAAAATATTTATTATTTCACATAGTTTTCCAATACTTGTAAAATCAGATTATAGTGTTTATAAAGTTTTAAAACATGATAAGACAGTCAACTTTGACAATTATTCAACAAAACGAGACGTGCCTTATATAAAAATTTATTTACTCGATTAGTAATATCTAAAAATCCAATTTATCAATCTCATAGACAAGTTGTTTAAATATTAAATTACAGTTTCAAACACAATTTCAATTAACGTCAAACATAATTCAGTTGACCATATCTTTTAATCCATTCATTGAAATCAAACGATTTCTAAATAAAAAGTTATTAATTTTTCAATAGCTTTCCAACGACATACATATCATATACTTTATATCAGTAGCATATGTATCAAATTCGTGATTCATCATAAACTATCTAACGAAAAAATTAAAGCATACAAGTATGCATAAACATATATACTCGAGCACTAGACATGGATACACTATTAATATATAAAAGATAAGATATGAATGCTCACATATCAATATTGTGATTCAATATTGCAGAAAAGTACGTAGACGCAACGGAGATGATAAATACTAGGTTTGACTTGCGAACAATATCCACGAACATTACCCATAACCTCCATAGCTATAACCCATAATTTCCTTAGCTTTGACTTATTTAAAAACTCGGTTTGAAATCATTTGAGCAGAACTTCGTCGTAGTATTTTATGTATAATACTACTAATAATAATACTCCTAACTATAAGATTAATAATAATATTAATCTTAACTATTATAATAATAATAATAATAATAATAATAATAATAATAATAATAATAATAATAATAATAATAATAATAATAATAATAATAATAATAAATATACTATGGAGTATGTGAATTAGATAGAGAGATAGATTGAATTGTGAAATGGTTCGGCATGTTTGATCGAATATATATATATATATATATATATATATATATATATATATATATATATATATATATATATATATATATATATATATATATATATTATAATAATATGGAGAATAAAAACGTGACAATTAACATTCAATAATATCTGTCGACAGTTTTCGCGACCGGTATTTCGTACTCTGTTGCTAATAATTGACGGGTAAAAGTATAAATAAAAAATATTTCACTTTTTATAATTGAATACATATATTTATTTTGGTTTTAAGCTTTATAAAACTAGTTGTAAAAAGGTTCATTTATTTATAAAATTACTATATACGTTCGACGTAGAGTGTACGTACTAGTCTGCTGATCATTATGTGCCACCGTAAATTACTGAATTCGTTTAATTCAATCGAATTAACGAATTTTAATATTTTAAAAAGTCTTATTTATTAAATACTTCAGGTGTATTTTATGTAACTTATAATTAATAATTTCTATCATGTCGCTTTCATGTTAATAGTAAATTAATTAATTTCATTTCATTTACTATTCATATGAATAGTAAATGAATTAATTTCGATTCAACTATTTAAGTTACGTTGTTGTACGTTGTGCTTTACAACTTGTACATCTTTGATTTAACTTCGTGTCTTCTTAAAAACTAAAAAAAATACATCATAAAAATAAAACGATTATATACGTAAATTTTTTAATTCGAAACTGCATCATTCAATAGTAAATTTTTATCATTTCGTATATAAATATTATTCGCATGTTTCTGTATATATATATATATACACACACACACACATAATTATATAATTTTCATAAGTTACGACGTTCGTGAATCGTCGGACAAACAGGGTGGTCAATCGTTATATAAAAACTCATTTTCAAAAGTTTTAAAACTTGTCATAATTCATTACTTATCATGTCGGAAACATTTATATTTTTGGTTCAAAATAAGTCGAAATTTTCCGGGTCGTCACAGTACCCACCCGTTAAAGAAATTTCGTCCCAAAATTTGATAGAGATCGTCATGGTTAACAATAAAAATGTTTTCATGACGAATAGGAGTTGATCGATAGAGTGTTATTACCATAGAGTAATATGGATAAAATAATTCGATTACTCGAATAGTACGAGTGAAGCTATCACAAAAAAATATGAAATGAGGAAATTAAAGATTTGTATTAAATTTTGACGTAGTCACGTTTGATTTCCGGAATTCAAGGGATTTAGAGAAAATCTTCCTAATAAGATTTGATTCTTCGGTAATTAAGGAAATTAGAATCCTCTTTGGTTAAATGCGATAATCTGTCTTGATTGCTCTGTCTGATATTTCACTATAAATCCACCCCATTTGTTTCCTTATTTCCACAACTCCCACCTTTTATACTTTCTTCCTTAATTCATACTTCTAAAACATTCGTCAACATGCTCCATCCAGTTCTGATTCTTGATATATTCTTGACTATCACATCTGTCATTCTTCTTTTTCATCTACCACCGGAGGAATCTGTTTACTTCTATTATGCTCTTGGGTTTATAGTATTTTTAGTTCTCCCGTATCTTTATATTGCTATACGCATCGATATACACGATTTGTAATTTCTGGGTTGTTGTTGGGCTTTATATCTTCCCTTATATTTCGGAGTCTCTGCTTCTGTCTTTCTAAAATCATTGACATCCTCAGTTAATGCTCTCTCCTATTTGCTGCTATTTACACTCCCATTTCTATTTCGGAGCCTCATGCTTTTGTTTTCTCTTCTTGCCATTAAGCACAACAAGTAATGGTCCAGAATTCGTAGGTATGAAATTTGGAATGAACATAACTAATGTTTTGAGAGATAAATTGTAATAGCACGATCTTGATTTGTTAAATTACCAGAAGTCACGGGAAAAGATAGAACTATCAAAAAGATATGTTCTTGATATGTTCGAAGATTAGATAGAATATAAGAGTCGTGTAACATGGCACATGATGACGTTATGGTCTGTGAATCATCACGTTCCATTAGAAACTCATCATGACTTACTGTAATATAATCACGTTGATCAAGTGTCATTATATTATACTAACTCATGCTTCAATTCCCAACACTACTTCAAAAATATTCATATCTTAAATTCGAATTTTTGAGAATTTAGAAACTAAAATAGTTTCCTTTATGATATAACACAGATAGCGCGAAGAGATAAATGATTTCAGATAAGAATAGTTATGAAGATATCTCCAAAAATATCGAGGATATTTATAATGAAAGATACGATGATATCTTAGAATTTCTAATATCGAAAGATGATAATGAAGATTTGTCCGTAAAGGTTTAGAGTCAGGAGCAAGGTATTCGTTAATGACTTCAGCAGATACTGAATCATTTGGATTCTTTGAAGGCAGGTTTAGTCTTTGTGATTTGTCCACAGCCTCCTTCATGGTTTGCTCAATCCGTTTTCCAGTTCCAACTTTTCTGAGCTTTCCCAACACACTATTTTTATCATCAAACTTTCGACTGTTAAAGTCGTTTACAGTTTTTGTTGCTTCATCAGCTTTTTCAACATTCAGAGTATTGATTCGTAGACTGGTTGCTTTTCAGAATTTCAGAATGAAAACTCATAATTCTTATAGATGAATGTTATATGTATACATATGATGTTCTAGTACAGTTTTGAATTCAAAGTATGGCATTTGAAAGATGTAAGAATCTAAGAGTGATGTTTTCTGTTAAATCATGGCTTGGATTCTGATTTTTCAAAATCAGAATATGTAATCAAATTTGGATGCGAATGGTTGTTTTGATTTCTATGAAAGAATGTATATCGTTGTGAAAGTAGTGAGTATAGTTGATGATTTACTGAATCAGAATCGAAGAATGTAACATATTAATTGTGAATTTATATATCTCTCAGGTATTACCTACCCGTTAAAAGTTTCACAAGTAATATTTTTTACCAGAGAATTTTATTACAGTCTTTATGAAAATATATGTATGTATATTGAAAGGACCCGTCCTAATCCATCTGGACGAATACATTACATTTGGTTACATCGCGAGGTACTTGACCTCTATATGATACATTTTACAAACATTGCATTCGTTTTTGGAAAAGACAATCTTTCATTACATCAAAAGTTGATGGCATGCATACCATTTCATAATATATCCAACTATACTTGACTTAATAATAATCTCGATGAACTCAACGACTCGAATGCAACGTCTTTTGAAACATGTCATGAATGACTCCAAGTAATATCTCTAAAATGAGCAAATGCACAGCGGAAGATTTCTTTCATACCTGAGAATAAACATGCTTTCAAGTATCAACCAAAAGGTTAGTGAGTTCATTAGTTTATCTTAATCAATCATTTCCATAATTTTAATAGACCACAAGATTTTCATTTTCCCATAAATATACATCTCATATCAGGCATTTTGCAAACTGCATAGAGATAAAAATCATTCATATGGATTGAACACCTGGTAACCGACCTTAACAAGATGCATATAGAATATCCCCCAGTATACAGCGCGCAGCTAATATACTAAATAATACCTCAAAGTACTAAAGCATCCATACCCTGGATGGGGCTCGTTGGGCTCGATAGATCTACCTTTAGGATTCACGTCAATTAGGGGCCATTTCCCTAATTCTTAGGTTACCAGACTTGAAGGGGCGATATTCGGTTTAATAATCCAACCATATAATGTAGTTTTGATTACTTGTGTCTATTTCGTCAAACATTTATAAAAGTAGCGCACGTATTCTCAGTCCCAAAAATATATATTGCAAAAGCATTTAAAAAGGGAGCAAATGAAACTCACAATACGATATTTTTGTAGTAAAAATATGCATACGACGATACTGAACAATGCAGGGTTGGCCTGGGATTCATGAACCTATTATTCAATCATGTATATTAATACATGTAATGGTAATCGAACAAATATATATATTATTAGTGATTTTATTTGTTATTTTATATCATGTGTTTTATTAATAACTTAATTAGATATATTTTATCTTTATATAGATAATTAACATTTATTACAAAAGTATTAATATGGTTAGGTTTTATGTCATAAATATATTTTTATATCGAAAATCTTCATTTGATATATTAATAGTACTAATAATAATAATGATAAAAATTATGACAATTCTAATAATAATATTGATAATTTTAATATTAATGATAAAGATAGTACCAATAATAAAAATTGTTTGTAATGATAATATTAATAACGATTAATGATAATACTAATAATTATGATATAATTTTGTTAATAATAATAAATAATCTAACAATACTAACAATACTAACAATAATAATAATAATAATAATAATAATAATAATAATAATAATAATAATAATAATAATAATAATAATAATAATAATAATAATAATAATAATAATAATAATAATAATAATAATAATAATAATAATAATAATAACAACCTCAAGAAAAAGCTTCCGAAAAAGAAAATAAAGTGCCTCCACCCGGGCTCGAACCTGAGACCTCTCACTTGGACACAACACCTCATACCATTGCTCCACTCTTTCTTTTTCTGAAATTATACAGATTTTATTTCTACTTATACAATGTTTCGGTTTTCTTTTTTATTTTATTTATCAAAACTATATTATCAATATCCAACATCGGTCATCATTATCATCATGTATTATCATCCTCATAACATCACCTCATCATCATCTAATTATCTTCATCTCCTAATCATTATCATCTCATTTTCACCGTCGTTTATTATCGTCATCATTTTCATATGATCATAACACCACTCGCGATCATCAAGCATAATCATCTCTCATCATCTAATCATAATCATACGCCATTCTCATCATATAATAATCATTATTATCATTCTCATATTAATTCTATCATCACTAATGAATTATCATCATCCTTAAACAATCGTATAGTAGACTTTTTCATCTATACACGTGAATCCTCATATTGTCATCGTAGCAAAACACAAACCCAATTTTTGACCCAACAACCTAAACAGGAATACAGCCTAAACTATAATTATCTAAGCCCAATTCATATATCCCCAATCCATTAAACTAAGCAGGCTCAAAATATATAACCAAACCCATCTCGTTTTTAAGAAAGAAAGGAAAGGGAATCGTGGCCCAACAAGCATTCTGTAACAATTCGATCCCATTCTTCTTTTATAGACAAGTGGGGTTGTTTGTTGAGTAGGTGTCAGCCATAATGAAAAAGTAATAGCCATTTATAAATCGATTGAATAAAAATAAAATAAAAAACGCAGCTGCAGTAGCAGCATAATAGCGTGACCATGGAAGTTTTAATGGAGGTTTGGGGTGACGGTTTAAACGGAAAACATCAAGCATTGCAGCAGGTTAAGTTTAATGGTTGTAGCAGGTTTTCAAGTTGGTGTTTGACTGAAACAAAACCCAAACATACAGCAGAAGGAGTATTATATGATGGTAACATTCGATGATGGTTTGTATTTGTGTGCTCGGTCGTAACCACAGAAGCTGGACAGCGACTGCAATATTGACAGGAAGAAAACAGCACTAGTTCAATCGAAGTGGGTGATAATCTTAAGTTGGTTTTGATGGGTTTTATGGAGGTGAACGATGGTAAATTGAATAACATGTGGTAGTGGATTTGTAGGGTGACTATGGTGGATGAGTTGAAGTGGTGGTGATCACAATAATAAACAAGAAAGATAATGATGGTTGGGTTATGGTGCTCTTGTGGTGGTGATGAGTAATAGGAAAGAGATAAGAGAGATATGAAAATGGTGGTCCGTATGGTGGTCATGGGTGGTGGTCGTGAGGTAGTTGAGAGTGGAGATGGAAGGTCTCGGTGGTAAGATGGTGGAAGTGTTCCACGATGGTAGGAAAGAAATAGAAAAGAAAATAAGGTGATGGCGGGTGTGGTAGCACCCGATGGTGATGAGAGTTGTTTTTGGTGGTGATAGATGGTGAGGTTGTTTCGGTAGTGTGGTGGTCGTGGTGAGTTTTGTAACGAGGAAGATGGTGATTGCTCAATTGATAGACGAAGAAGAAGAATTAAGGTGGAATGTTTCTAGCATAGAATGTTTATGTATGTATATATATATATATTATATATATATATATATATATATATATATATATATATATATATATATATATATATATATATATATATATATATATATATATATATATATAAAAGAGGGTGAAATTATATCAACCAAAAACACAGTAACATAGGATTCCATCTTGCATAGTATCTAAATAATATAACACGTACTAGTTGATAATATAATAATATAAATGAAAATAACATGAAAATAACATTTGAACTTAAGAAGTTAGCAGCCTCCACATTTGGTTTCTTCCTACCGACAGTTTTCACGAAATACTATTTAGTAGTCCGTTGTTAAATCAGGGAAGGATAAAAGTCTTCAGAAAAATCTCATATTTTTACAATAATTATATTTATTTATTTTGATCATTATGGTATAAAATTCGACCCTTAACTATTAAATAAAAATTACATTAATTATTCACTCCCAACCCCAAGTAAAATATAAAAAGTTTTAAAATTCCACAAATAGTTCCTAAATACATTTTTAAGAAGCCTAAAATTTATATTACTCATTTTCGGATCACCATTTATTTTAAAATCACATAAGTTTGAACTTAACTTATTTAAATAACCATCAAATGATAAACAAGTGCTTCTATCGTTTACTAAATAAATTCAGAACTATATTTATATATTCAATATACCTTATTTATATATATAGATATGTTTTAAATAATTATTATATATTGTTTTATTTTACATAGTTAATTATAATATATTTCAAATTATTATTTATATATATTTAAATATATACGTATCTATTTACAAGTAATTGTTCGTGAATCGTCGGGAATGGTCGAAGGTCAAATGATTTCATAAAATAGTTCAAAAATTTTGAAATTTAATTTAGTAGACTTTGCTTATCATGTCGAAAACATATAAAGATTAAGTTTAAATTTGGTCGGAAATTTTCGGGTCGTCACAGTACCTACCCGTTAAACAAATTTCGTCCCGAAATTTGAGTGAGGTCGTCATGGCTAACAATAAAAATGTTTTCCTGGCGAATATGGGTGGTAAATAGAATTTTATCATTACCGAGTAATATAGATTAAACGGTTCGATTACTTGAAGCGTATGAGTGAAGCTATCGCAAAAGATTGAAATAGGAAAAGTAAAGATTCGTCTTAACTTTTGACAGAGTCAGGGTTGAATTCCGGAATTCAAGGGATTTAAAGGAATTCTTCGAAATCTAAAAGATTTGATTCTTCGACGAATAAGGAAATTAAGATCTCTATAATTAAATACGGTGACCTGCCTCGATTACCATATCTGATATTTCTATTATAAATTAAGCTCTTCTGTTCTATTATTCTCATAATTTCTATACTTTCTTTCTTAGTTCATACATCCAAAAGATTGTGAAAATACTTAATCCCGTTCTAATCCTTGATATTTTGCTAATTATCATTTCTGTCATCCTTCTTTTCAATCTTTCTCCAGAAGAATCTGTTTACTTCTACTATTACCTTGGGATGATACTATTCTTAATTATACCGTGTCTTTATATTGCTATTTGTATTAATATCCACGGTTTGTAACCTCCGTGTTGTTATTGGGCTTTATATTTTCTCTTATATTTTGGAGCTCTTTGCCTTTTTATTATCTTCTCGACCACTAGTAAAGCGAGTAACGGTCCAGAATTCGTAAGTATGGAATTTCGAATGAACTTAATGTTCTAAACAAGAAAGAACGTAATAGAACGATTTGATTTGTCAAATTACCAGAATCACTGAGAATAGAACTATCAAGAATATATTTTCTTGATATGTTCAGAAGTTAAGCAGAATGAAAGAGTTATGTAACATGGCACATGATGACGTTATGATCTGTGAATCATCACGTTCCATTAGAAACTCGGCATGATTTAATGTAATATAATCACGTTGATCAAGTGTCATTATATTATACTAACTCATGCTTCAGTTCCCAACACTACTTCAAAATCATTCATATTTTAAATTCGAAGGTTCACATAATATAGAAACTAAAATAGTTTCCTTTTATGATATAATACAGATAGCGCGGAGAGATAATTAATATCGGATGAGAATATTTATGAAGATATCTTCAGAAATATTGAGGATATTAATAAAGAAAGATACGATGATATCTTAGAATTTCTAATATCGATGGATGATGATGAAGATTTGTCCGTAAAGGTTCAGAGTCAGGAGCAAGGTATTCGTTAATGACTTCAGCAGGTACTGAATCATTTGAATTCTTTGAAGGCAGATTTAGTCTTTGTGATTTGTCCACAACCTCCTTCATGGTTTGCTCAGTCAATTTTTCAGTTCCAACTTTTCTGAGCTTTGCCAACATACTATTCTTTATCATTAAACTTTCGACGGTTAAGGTCGTTTATGGTTGTCTACAGTTTCTGCTGCTTCATTAAGCTTTTTAAAAATTCAGAGTATTGGTTCATAGACTGGTGCTTTTCAGAGTTTCAGAATGGAAGATCATAATTTTAAGAGAAAAATGTTATATTTATACATATAACTGTTGATGTAGGCATGCTGCGAGTTTTTAAAGTACTGATTGCTGATTCCCGATAATTGGAATGGTAGTTCTTGTTACAAGATGCGGATGGATATATGATAGGTTTTTAACGAACAATTATAATGGTTCTTCGGAGAGACTTAAGTCAATGAGTAATGAAGTTGCTGGTAAGTTTACTGCTAATGTGGTGGAATATAAACGGTTCTCAGGTAACGATGATGAAAGGCAAGCTTATATATCAAAGTTATAATAAGGCTTATTCGAATGAAAAGTCGAAGTTGACTTGCTGGAGCTGTGACAAAATTGGCTAATTTGGAAAGAGATTGCAAAGTTATTTTCAGTAATAACAATGCCAAAAGAGCTAGCACAGATACGTGTTAAACGTTTATTCAGGTTCTGAGTGTTTTCAGGTGTATAACTATATGCATCGATCTTTTCTTCCGTAGATGAAGTGTGGTTGGTTCATCCTCTCGATTGAGGTGTTTTCAAGAATTATGAAAGGTTTGAACGCAGATTATAATCGTCAAGATACAAATGAGGTTTAAGATGATATCAAGTGGCAAACTTGAAGAATTGTTTAGTTTCATATGTTATAATCAATATTTTAATTCATTTTAATTGTCCAATGTTATTAATATATAATATTCGAATTAATTAATACATATCGTGACCTGTGTACATGTCTCAGACTCGATCATAACTCAAAGTATATATATTATTGTAGAATCAACCTCAACCCTGTATAGCTAACTCAAGGATTACTGCATATAGAGTGCCTATGGTTATTCCAAATAATATATATAGATGCGTCGATATGATATGTCAAAACCTTGTATACGTGTCCCGATATTTAAAGTGCGTAAAATAAATAATAGAAATTAAATGACGATTAATAAAATTGCGAGAATATAAATTACGATAATTAAATTGCGATAAATAAAATGTAATCAGTTAGCTAGGAACAGTTAGTTAGGAACAGTTAGCGTGGATTTTTAACAAAATTTCTCATAGTTAATTTGTTTATTTCTAACAAATTTTATTTTGTCCAATGTTTTCTTCATTATGCCACTTGTTGGATTTTGGTAAATCAAAATCCAAATATGAAATTGGATGAAAATGGTTATTCTGCGGTGAACGGATACGTATATTGGTGGTTGTAAGTAGGATAGTGAATGACTGTTGAATCAGCTTCGATTAATGTACAGTGTAAATTATTAATGTGAAATCTAAATATTCCTCGGGTATTACCTACCCGTTAAAATATTTTCACTATTAACAGTTTGTACAAAAGAATTTTTAATTACAATCTTTATGAAAACATATATACATATATATTTTCTTCAGATGTGATTATGGATTTAATGAGTTAATATAACATTAAACTCATTTGCTTTTCGGTTAGAATTAGAGTACATAATCTCTAAAACATTAGAGATTACATAATCATCATGTCGAACGAAGATAAATAATGTAGTACTTCACGTAGAACGATGATTATACTCGAGGTACAGAATGAGATGTTGAGGCATGGGATGCAGATGTTGCTGTTGATGGTGGTGATGGTACTGTTGGTGTTGCTGATGGTGTTTGTAACCTTTGCACCATATTCTCCAAAGCCACCACCCGAGCGCGAAGCTCGTTGACTTCTTCTATTACACTGGGGTGATTGTCGGTTCGGACGAGCGAATAAATAAAATCTAGAATTTGATGTAGTATATAATCGTGACGAGATACTCTGGAAATGAGAGAGAAAATAGTGTTTCGGACAGGTTCGCCGGTAAGTGCTTCAGGTTCTTCGCCAAGAGGGCAATGTGGTGGATGGAAGGGATCACCTTCTTCTTGTCTCCAATGATTGAGGAGGCTACGAATCCATCCCCAATTTATCCAGAATAGATGATGGCTGATTGGTTGATCCATTCCGATCACACTGCTTTCGGAGCTTGATTGGGATTCCATTTCGGAATCCGAGGGGCTTGAACTAATGACGAATTCCATTTCGTACGATAGAGTAAGGATTTTTCGATACGAAATGATTTTACGGCTATCGGATGGTATTCTAATTACATAGAATATCTATATATATAGAGCAAAAGATTTCGTAGATTACAGAGGAATTTACGGGATATGTCAGGCAAAGGTTACAGTAACAGATACGCTAAGATATGAATTAGCAGATACGCTAAGATATTAATTTTGTCTGTACACTATTCATACAATCAATGCAATAAGATGTGTCTAGACTAAGAATGATAAGCAAGTGATTCCCTAAGAATGATAAATAGGTAATTTTCGACACAAAATGATAAGCAAAACATTTGACATGCAGACACGGTCGAAGTCCAGACTCACTGATGCATCTAAACAACTATCAGTTAGACACACTAATACAAGACCTGGTTCGCTAAGACCACCGCTCTGATACCAACTGAAAGGACCCGTCCTAATCCATCTGGACGAATACATTATATTTGGTTACATCGCGAGGTACTTGACCTCTATATGATACATTTTACAAATATTGCATTTGTTTTTGGAAAAGACAATCTTTCATTACATCGAAAGTTGATGGCATGCATACCATTTCATAATATATCCAACTATACTTGACTTAATAATAATCTCGATGAACTCAACGACTCGAATGCAACGTCTTTTGAAACATGTCATGAATGACTCCAAGTAATATCTCTAAAATGAGCAAATGAACAGCGGAAGATTTCTTTCATACCTGAGAATAAACATGCTTTCAAGTGTCAACCAAAAGGTTGGTAAGTTCATTAGTTTATCGTAATCAATCATTTCCATAATTTTAATAGACCACAAGATTTTCATTTTTCCATAAATATACATCTCATATCAGGCATTTCGTAAACTGCATAGAGATAAAAATCATTCATATAGATTGAACACCTGGTAACCGACCTTAACAAGATGCATATAGAATATCCCCCAGTATACAGCGCACATCTAATATACTAAATAATACCTCAAAGTACTAAAGCATCCATACCCTGGATGGGGCTCGTTGGGCCCGATAGATCTACCTTTAGGATTCGCGTCAATTAGGGGCCATTTCCCTAATACTTAGGTTACCGGACTTGAAGGGGCGATATTCGGTTTAATAATCCAACCATATAATGTAGTTTTGATTACTTGTGTCTATTTCGTCAAACATTTATAAAAGTAGTGCATGTATTCTCAGTCCTAAAAATATATATTGCAAAAGCATTTAAAAAGGGAGCAAATGAAATTCACAATACGATATTTTTGTAGTAAAAATATGCATACGACGATACTGAACAATGCAGGGTTGGCCTCGAATTCACGAACCTATTATTCAATCATGTATAATAATACATGTAATGGTAATCGAACAAATATATATATTATTAGTGATTTTATTTGTTATTTTATATCATGTGTTTTATTAATAACTTAATTAGATATATTTTATCATTATATAGATAATTAACATTTATTACAAAAGTATTAATATGGTTAGGTTTTATGTCATAAATATATTTTTATATCGAAAATCTTCATTTGATATATTAATAGTACTAATAATAATAATGATAAAAATTATGACAATTCTAATAATAATAATAATAATAATAATAATAATAATAATAATAATAATAATAATAATAATAATAATAATAATAATAATAATAATAATAATAATAATAATAATAATAATAATAATAATAATAATAATACCTATATTAATAATAGTCTTATAAAAATTAATAATAATGATAATAATAAAAGTATTAATGATAATACTAGTAATGATAATAATAATAATAATAATATTAGTGATAATAATAACAATTATAGTATTTAATAACAATTATAATTACTAATAATAATCATAACAATAATAACAATAATAATAATAATAATAATAATAATAATAATAATAATAATAATAATAATAATAATAATAATAATAATAATAATAAAATGGAAAACTACCTCAAATAATTGGATAAAAAAATATATGCCACCGGCGAGACTCGAACCCTCAAACTCTCGTATACCCATTACTCGTTAGACCAGCTGGGCTGTCCAGTCTTTTCTGATTTATACCAAACCCAAACTTATATAACCCGTATTACTTGGTATTCCCTTTTTCTTCTTCTTCCCATGTTTAAATCTACCAGGAGTAATAACAGTCAAAATCACCAATTACTAGTCGATTTAATTTCATTAAGTGAAATAGAAACGAGTAGTAACTGCGATTGGAATTAATCAGTGAAAGAAGAAAAAAAATAAAACAAAAGCAGAAGTGAAAACCCCGTTATTAACTCAAAATTACTTTTAAATTTTTAGATCATTTTAGATTGTAACTTCAACATGAAAAAGGCTTTAAATCGTTTATATAAACTTTCTGAATCATCCATTGATCCTAATACGCAAAGACGAATTCGAATTTAGCTAAGAACACTCCAGTTGACTTTTTAATCCTAGACTTTGACCTCAAAATTCGGATTCATTAAATGGAATTGAAAGTTCATATTTGATAGAAAGATTGAGTAAAAAAAATCTTAACAAAATTGCATTTTTAATTTTTGTATTTGATTTTGAAATCGGGGTTTGAGCAAACGAGTTCAAGAACAGGGGAAAAAATGCTTTTATATTGGAGATGTATTTATTTAATTTGACAGATTGAGTTTGTTAAATTGTTAATTGATAATGATGATGAAGGGATTAAGTGAGTTCACGGATATCACTGCCCATTCGACTAATTTTATAGTTCCAGTGGCGACAGTTAAATATTCGGTTAGATAAAATCAAGAAGGAGAAAACAAAAAGTGAATTAGACATCTAACTGAATTTGTTTGATTGTTGGAATAGAATTCGATATGTACAAATCAGGAACAGCAACATAAACTAATTTGATTTGGATAGGTAAAATTACGCGTGATCTCAGTATTTTATATATATATATATATATATATATATATATATATATATATATATATATATATATATATATATATATATATATATATATATATATGTTTCTTTTTTTTATAACTGTATGTACATTTATTTATTTATCCGATATATATTATCTGTTATATATTTATATATATCCATTGTACATATCTGTTATAATTATATTTTGTTTATATCTGTATTTTAAAGTATATAATCAATATTCATAATATATATATATATATATATATATATATATATATATATATATATATATATATATATATATATATATATATATATATAAGTAATAATAATATTTCCCATTAATAAACATTATATTAATAATACTTATTATTAATTATAGAAATAGAAATACTAATAATAATAATAATAATAGAAACACTTATAATAATAATAATAAAAGTAAATATAATAGCAATATAGTAATATTAATAATAACAATAATGATAATTTTAATAATAAAAATGATGATAAAAATATTATTAATAACACTATTAGTAATAATGTTAATATAAATATTATTAAAAGATAATAATAATACTAACAATAATAATAATCTAATAATTTATACATATCTGATTTCATATTTATACCATACTATTATTACTACTAATATTAATAGGTTTATTTTAATAATACAGAAAGTAATAATATTCTAACAACTATATTTTAATTTGTTCTTAATATTATACATTATTATTTATGTTATATTCTATAATATATTCATTTTATTAATACGTATATGTATATTTATGTATAATTATAATTACTTATATATATATATATATATATATATATATATATATATATATATATATATATATATATATATATATATATATATATATATATATATACATATTTATTTACAAATAATTGTTCGTGAATCGTCGGGCATGGTCAAAGGTCAAATATATACATGAACACAGTTCAAAGGTTTTGAGACTTCAATATTACTAACTTTGCTTATCGTGTCGAAATAATATAAAGATTAAGTTTAAATTTGGTCGGAAATTCCCGGGTCGTCACAGTACCTACCCGTTAAAGAAATTTCGTCCCGAAATTTGAGTGAGGTGGTCATGGCTAACAATAAAAATGTTTTCATGTCGAATATTAGTTGATAAGATAGAATTTTATCATCATTGAGTAGTACAGATAAAATAATTCGATTACTCGAAGAGTACGAGTGAAGCTATCACAAAAAAAAATGAAATGAGTAAATGCAGATTCGATTTACCGATGACGTAGTCACGGTTGATTTTAGAAAATAAGGTGCGTCTTAACTTTTGACGTTGTCTTGGTTGAATTTCGGAATTCAAGGGATTCAAAGAAAAATCTTCGTGATAAGATTTGATTTTTGGATAATTAAAGAAATTAAAATTTTCTTTGCTTAAATGAAATAATATGTCTCGATTGTTCGGTCTGACTTTTCAAATTACCAGAAGTGACGAGAAAAGATAGAACTATCAGGAAGATATGTTCTTGATATGTTTGGAGATTAGGTAGAATGTAAGAGTCGTGTAACCTAGCACATGATGATGTTATGGCCTGTGAATCATCACGTTCTATTAGAAACTCAGCATGACTTGCTGTAATATAATCACGTTGATCAAGTGTCATTATATTATACTAACTCATGCATCAATTTCCAACACTACTTCAAAATCATTCATAATTCAAATTCGAATTTTTCAGAATTTTAGAAACTAAAACAGTTTCTTTTACGATATAACACAGATAGAGCGGAGAGATAATTAATATCGGACAAGAAAAAAGTTATGAAGATATCTTCAGAAATATTGAGGATATTAATAAAGAAAGATACGATGATATCTTAGAATTTCAGAATCAAATTGTGATGAAGAAATTCATTCACGATGATTTAGAGCGGTTAAGGAGTAAGGTATTCGCTAAAAATTTCATCAGAAATAGAATCATCAGGATTCTTTATGTACAAGTTTAGTCCGTGTGATTTGTTCAGAGTCTCCTTCATGGTTTGCTCAATTCGTTTTTCAGTACCAAATTTTCTTTTGAGCTTTTCCAACGTATCCATCTTTATCATCAAACTTTTGACTATTAAAGTCATCTATAGTTTTTGCTGCTTTATCAGTTCTTTTAATACTCAAAGAATTGATTCGTAGACTGGGTGTTTTTCAGAATGGAAGATCATAATTCTAAGAGATAAATATTATATGTATATATATAACTCTTGATGTAGAAATGCTGCGAGATTAAAAATACTGATTGCTAATTTCCGGTAATTGGTATGGCAATTCTCGTTACAAGGTGCAGATGAGTATATGATAAGGTTTTAATGAATATAATGATTTTTCGAAAAGTCAAAGATCAATGAAATTGCTAGTAAGTTTGCTACTGATGTGATGGGATAGAAACGGTTCTCCGGTAACGATGATGAATGGCAAACTTATATATCGAGGTTATAATAAGGCTAATTCGAACGAAAAGTCGAAATTGATTTGCTGAAGCTGTGACAAAATTGACTACTTTGGAAAGGGATTGTAAAGTTATTTTCGGTAATAACAACGCCAAAGGAGCTAGCACAAATACGTGTTAAACGTTTACTCAGGTTCCGAGTGTTTTTAGATGCATAACTATATGAATCAATCTTTTCTTCCGTAGATGAAATGCAATTAGTTCATCCTCTCGATTGAGGGGTTTTCAAGAATCATGAAAGGTTTGAACGCAGATTGTAATCGTCAAAATGCAAATGAGGTTTAAGATGAAATCAAGTGGCAAACTTGAAGAATTGTTTAGTTTTATATGTCATAATCAATATTTTAATTCATTTTTAATTGTCCAATCTTGGTAGTCCACAGTTAGCAGTCCACAGTCACTAATTCAATAATTCATATATAGTTATAATATTCAAATTAATTAATACGCATCGTAACCCGTGTACATGTCTCAGACTCGATCACAACTCAAATTATATATATTATTATAGAATCAACCTCAACCCTGTATAGCTAACTCCAGCATTACTGCATATAGAGTGTCTATGGTGATTCCAAATAATATATATAGATGCGTCGATATGATATGTCAAAACCTTGTATACGTGTCCCGATATTTAAAGTGCGTAAAATAAATAACAGAAATTAAATGACAATAAATAAAATTGCGAGAATTAAAATTGCAATAAAATAAATTGCGATAATTAAATTGCGATAAATAAATTGCGATAATTAAAATGTAATACGGAATTAACAGTTAGCTAGGATTTTGTTGGCGTGGATTCTTAACAGAATTTCTCATAGTTAATTTGTTTGTTTCTAACAAATTTTATTTTGTCCAATGTTTTCTTCATTATGCCACTTGTTGGGTTCTGATAAATCAAAATCCAAATATGAAATTGAATGAAAATGGTTATTCTGTGATGAACGAATTCGTATATCGGTAGATGTAAATAGGATAGTAAATGACTGTTGAATCAGATTCGAAGAATGTACAGTGTAATTTATTAATGTGGAATCTAAATATTCCTTGGGTGTTACCTACCTGTTAAAATATTTTCACTATTAACAGTTTGTACAAAAGAATTTTTAATTACAATCTTTATGAAAATATATATACATATATATTTTCTTCAGATGTAATCATGGATTTAATGAGTTAATATGATATTAAACTCATTTGGTTTTCGGTTGAAACTAGAATGAATAATCTCTAAAACTTTAGAGATTACATAATCGCCATGTCGAACGAAGATAGATGAGGTAGAACGATTCGTAGAACGGAGATCATACTCGAAGTACAGATGGTGATATTAAGGCGTGTGATGTTGAGGCTTATGTTATTGGTGGTACTGGTGTTGCCGGTACTGTTGTTGAAGCTGGTAGGTTTTGTACCATGTTTTCTAAGTTGATTACTCGAGAGCGAAGCTCGTTGACTTCTTCGATTACTCCGGGATGATTGTCGGTAGGAATGAGCGGATGAATAAGGTTTGGAATTTGAGATAGTATTTAATCGTGATGAGATACTCTGGAAATGAAAGAGAAAATGGTGTTTCGAATATGTTCGTCGGTAAGTGCTTCAGGTTCATCGCCAAAAGGTGAATTCGGTCGATGAAAAGGATCACCTTATTCTTGTCTCCAATGATTAAATAGACTACGAACCCATCAGATGAATTGGGGATGGCTGATTAGTTGATTCATTCTGGTGACGTTGCTTCTGGAGCTTAGGTGAATATCCATGTCAGAATAGCTGTCGGAATAACTATCGGAATAGCTATCGAAATCTGAGGGACTCGAACTGGTTGAGGGATTCATCTCGTACTATCAGATGAAGGATTTTCAATAAGAAATAGATTATAGGATGTAGATTAGTACCCCACAATACATAATTTACATATGCATATATAATACTAAAATTCCATAAGTTATGGAGGAATATACGAAAGCTGTCAGACAAAGTTACAGTAACAGATACGCTAAAATATGAAGTAGCAGATACGCTAAGATATGAATTTTTATCTATACACTATTCATGCAATCCATGCAGTAAGATATGTCTAGATTAAGAATGATAAGCAAGTGATTCCCTAAGAATGATAAGCAGGTAATTTTCGACACGAAATGATAAGCAAAACTTTTGACATGCTGACACGGTCGAAGTCCAGACTCACTAATGCATCCTAACGACTTATTAGCTAGACACACTAATGCAAACCTGGTTCGCTAAGACCACCGCTCTGATACCAACTAAAACGACCCGTCCTAATCTATCCGGACGAAGTCCATATCGATTATAAACGATTCATAATAGTTGATTACATCGCGAGGTACTTGACCTCTATATGATACATTTTACAAACATTGCATTCGTTTTTAAAAGACAAACTTGCTTCACATCGAAAGTTGACGGCATGCATATCATTTCATAATATATTCAACTATAATTGACTTAATAATAATCTTGATGAACTCAATGACTCGAATGCAACGTATTTTGAAATATGTCATGAATGACTCCAAGTAATATCTCTAAAATGAGCAAATGCACAGCGGAAGATTTCTTTCATACCTGAGAATAAACATGCTTTAAAGTGTCAACCAAAAGGTTGGTGAGTTCATTAGTTTATCAAAAACGATCATTTTCATCATTTTAATAGACCACAAGAATTTCATTTCCAGTTCTCATAAATATACGTCCCATGCATAGAGACAAAAATCATTCATATGGTGAACACCTAGTAACCGACATTAACAAGATGCATATAAGAATATCCCATATCATTCCGGGAAATCCTTCGGACATAATAAAAACAACATCGAAGTACTAAAGCATCCGGTACTTTAGATGGGGTTCGTTAGGCCCAATAGATCTATCTTTAGGATTCGCGTCAATTAGTAGATCGGTTTACTAATTCTTAGGTTACCAAGCAAAAGGGGCATATTCGGCTTCGATCATTCACCCATATAATGTAGTTTCAATTACTTGTGTCTATTTCGTAAAACATTTATAAAAATTTCGCATGTATTCTCAGCCCAAAAATATAAAGGGTAAAAAGGCAAATGAAACTCACCTAATGTATTTTGTAGTAAAAATACATATGACTAAATTGAACAATGCAGGGTTGGCCTCGAATTCACGAACCGATATCATTTGTATATTTATTAATATACATAATTGTAATCGAACAAATGTATATACAAATTTATTAGTTATATCCTTTTTGTATTATTAGTATATATATGTTTCATATAATTTTTGTATATAAAAATATTAATTTTCGTTATATTATATGTATCAAATATTTTATATGTATTTATTTTATTTGTTTGTTAAATTAGTAATTACTAAAATAAAATTAGTAGTGATTAGAATAATGATAATGATGGTACTAGTGTTAATAATAATGATAATACTTGTGATTATACAATAATAATATTTCTTAATGATATTAGTGATAAGCATAATAATATTATTAATAACAATAATAATAATAATCCTAATTGTATTTATAATACATATACTAATAATAATGTCAATCATAATTTTCGTGTTTAATTTATAAGCTAATACTTAAAGTTTCTGTAACATCAATTCGTAATCTTAATCATAATAATAATAATAATAATAATAATAATAATAATAATAATAATAATAATAATAATAATAATAATAATAATAATAATAATAATAATAATAATAATAATAATAATAATAATAATAGTCTTATAAAAATTAATAATAATGATAATAATAAAAGTATTAATGATAATACTAGTAATGATAATAATAAGAATATTAGTGATAATAATAACAATTATAGTATTAATCTTAGTGTATTTAATAACAATTATAATTACTAATAATAATCATAACAATAATAATACTAATAACAATAACAATAACAATAACAATAATAATAATAATAATAATAATAATAATAATAATAATAATAATAATAATAATAATAATAATAATAATAATAATAATAATAATAATAATAATAATAATAGTAATAATAATAATAAAATAGAAAACTACCTCAAATAATTGGATAAAAAAATATATGCCACCGCCGAGACTCGAACCCTCAACCTCTCGTATACCCATTACTCGTTAGACAAGCTGGGCTGTCCAGTCTTTTCTGATTTATACCAAACCCAAACTTATATAACCCGTATTACGTGGTATTCCCTTTTTCTTCTTCTTCCCATGTTTAAATCTACCAGGAGTAATAACAGTCAAAATCACCAATTATGTGACGATCGCTCCAAATCCATATGGACGAACACGTCATTCATCGATTTCATTGAGAGGTATTTGACCTCTATATGATACGTTTTGTAAACATTGCATTCTTTTGAAAAGGCACACCATAAATGAATATTTAAATCAAAGGTTTTCGACATCTGATGATTTCTACATATAGACAATCTTCGTAAATAATAGTTTACAATAATACTTCCGTTGACAATGCAGTCAAAATAAGATACATGGTGATGATTTGATGAATGCAACGTTTCCTTGAAAAATATGTTATGTAAAACTCCATGTACATAGCTTGTCTAACATATAAGCAAACAGCGGAAGACTTCAAGGAAACCTGAGAATAAACATGCTAACTGAAATGTCCCGTTCTTATTGATTAAAAACGTTCCATATTAATTGATTTCGTTGCGAGGTTTTGACCTCTATATGAGACGTTTTTCAAAGACTGCATTCATTTTTAAAACAAACCATAACCTTTATTTCATAAATAAAGGTTTAAAAAGCTTTACGTAGATTATCAAATAATGATAATCTAAAATATCCTGTTTACACACGACCATTACATAATGGTTTACAATACAAATATGTTACATCGAAATCAGTTTCTTGAATGCAGTTTTTACACAATATCATACAAACATGGACTCCAATCTTGTCCTTATTTTAGTATGCAACAGCGGAAGCTCTTAATATTCACCTGAGAATAAACATGCTTTAAACGTCAACAAAAATGTTGGTGAGTTATAGGTTTAACCTATATATATCAAATCGTAACAATAGACCACAAGATTTCATATTTCAATACACATCCCATACATAGAGATAAAAATCATTCATATGGTGAACACCTGGTAACCGACAATAACAAGATGCATATATAAGAATATCCCCATCATTCCGGGACACCCTTCGGATATGATATAAATTTCGAAGTACTAAAGCATCCGGTACTTTGGATGGGGTTTGTTAGGCCCAATAGATCTATCTTTAGGATTCGCGTCAATTAGGGTGTCTGTTCCCTAATTCTTAGATTACCAGACTTAATAAAAAGGGGCATATTCGATTTCGATAATTCAACCATAGAATGTAGTTTCACGTACTTGTGTCTATTTTGTAAATCATTTATAAAATCTGCATGTATTCTCATCCCAAAAATATTAGATTTTAAAAGTGGGACTATAACTCACTTTCACAGATTTTTACTTCGTCGGGAAGTAAGACTTGGCCACTGGTTGATTCACGAACCTATAACAATATATACATATATATCAAAATATGTTTAAAATATATTTACAACACTTTTAATATATTTTGATGTTTTAAGTTTATTAAGTCAGCTGTCCTCGTTAGTAACCTATAACTAGTTGTCCACAGTTAGATGTACAGAAATAAATCGATAAATATTATCTTGAATCAATCCACGACCCAGTGTATACGTATCTCAGTATTGATCACAACTCAAACTATATATATTTTGGAATCAACCTCAACCCTGTATAGCTAACTCCAACATTCACATATAGAGTGTCTATGGTTGTTCCGAAATATATATAGATGTGTCGACATGATAGGTCGAAACATTGTATACGTGTCTATGGTATCTCAAGATTACATAATATATAATACAAGTTGATTAAGTTATGGTTGGAATAGATTTGTTACCAATTTTCACGTAGCTAAAATGAGAAAAATTATCCAATCTTGTTTTACCCATAACTTCTTCATTTTAAATCCGTTTTGAGTGAATCAAATTGCTATGGTTTCATATTAAACTCTATTTTATGAATCTAAACAAAAAAAGTATAGGTTTCTAGTCGGAAAAATAAGTTACAAGTCTTTTTTGTAAAGGTAGTCATTTCAGTCGAAGGAACGACGTCTAGATGACCATTTTAGAAAACATACTTCCACTTTGAGTTTAACCATAATTTTTGGATATAGTTTCATGTTCATAATAAAAATCATTTTCTCAGAATAACAACTTTTAAATCAAAGTTTATCATAGTTTTTAATTAACTAACCCAAAACAGCCCGCGGTGTTACTACGACGGCGTAAATCCGGTTTTACGGTGTTTTTCGTGTTTCCAGGTTTTAAATCATTAAGTTAGCATATCATATAGATATAGAACATGTGTTTAGTTGATTTTAAAAGTCAAGTTAGAAGGATTAACTTTTGTTTGCGAACAAGTTTAGAATTAACTAAACTATGTTCTAGTGATTACAAGTTTAAACCTTCGAATAAGATAGCTTTATATGTATGAATCGAATGATGTTATGAACATCATTACTACCTTAAGTTCCTTGGATGAACCTACTGGAAAAGAGAAAAATGGATCTAGCTTCAACGGATCCTTGGATGGCTCGAAGTTCTTGAAGCAGAATCATGACACGAAAACAAGTTCAAGTAAGATCATCACTTGAAATAAGATTGTTATAGTTATAGAAATTGAACCAAAGTTTAAATATGATTATTACCTTGTATTAGAATGATAACCTACTGTAAGAAACAAAGATTTCTTGAGGTTGGATGATCACCTTACAAGATTGGAAGTGAGCTAGCAAACTTGAAAGTATTCTTGATTTTATGTAACTAGAACTTGTAGAATATATGAAGAACACTTAGAACTTGAAGATAGAACTTGAGAGAGATTAATTAGATGAATAAAATTGAAGAATGAAAGTGTTTGTAGGTGTTTTTGGTCGTTGGTGTATGGATTAGATATAAAGGATATGTTATTTTGTTTTCATGTAAATAAGTCATGAATGATTACTCATATTTTTGTAATTTTATGAGATATTTCATGCTAGTTGCCAAATGATGGTTTCCACATGTGTTAGGTGACTCACATGGGCTGCTAAGAGCTGATCATTGGAGTGTATATACCAATAGTACATACATCTAAAAGCTGTGTATTGTACGAGTACGAATACGGGTGCATACGAGTAGAATTGTTGATGAAACTGAACGAGGATGTAATTGTAAGCATTTTTGTTAAGTAGAAGTATTTTGATAAGTGTATTGAAGTCTTTCAAAAGTGTATAAATACATATTAAAACACTACATGTATATACATTTTAACTGAGTCGTTAAGTCATCGTTAGTCGTTACATGTAAGTGTTGTTTTGAAACCTTTAGGTTAACGATCTTGTTAAATGTTGTTAACCCAATGTTTATAATATCAAATGAGATTTTAAATTATTATATTATCATGATATTATCATGTATGAATATCTCTTAATATGATATATATACATTAAATGTCTTTACAACGATAATCATTTCATATATGTCTCGTTTAAAAATCATTAAGTTAGTAGTCTTGTTTTTACATATGTAGTTCATTGTTAATATACTTTATGATATGTTTTCTTATCATAGTATCATGTTAACTATATATATATATATCCATATATATGTCATCATATAGTTTTTACAAGTTTTAACGTTCGTGAATCACCGATCAACTTGGGTGGTCAATTGTCTATATGAAACATATTTCAATTAATCAAGTCTTAACAAGTTTGATTGCTTAACATGTTGGAAACATTTAATCATGTAAATATCAATCTCAATTAATATATATAAACATGGAAAAGTTCGGGTCACTACAGTACCTACCCGTTAAATAAATTTCGTCCCGAAATTTTAAGCTGTTGAAGGTGTTGACGAATCTTCTGGAAATAGATGCGGGTATTTCTTCTTCATCTGATCTTCACGCTCCCAGGTGAACTCGGGTCCTCTACGAGCATTCCATCGAACCTTAACAATTGGTATCTTGTTTTGCTTAAGTCTTTTAACCTCACGATCCATTATTTCGACGGGTTCTTCGATGAATTGGAGTTTTTCGTTGATTTGGATTTCATCTAACGGAATAGTGAGATCTTCTTTAGCAAAACATTTCTTCAAATTCGAGACGTGGAAAGTGTTATGTACAGCCGCGAGTTGTTGAGGTAACTCAAGTCGGTAAGCTACTGGTCCGACACGATCAATAATCTTGAATGGTCCAATATACCTTGGATTTAATTTCCCTCGTTTACCAAATCGAACAACGCCTTTCCAAGGTGAAACTTTAAGCATGACCATCTCTCCAATTTCAAATTCTATATCTTTTCTTTTAATGTCAGCGTAGCTCTTTTGTCGACTTTGGGCGGTTTTCAACCGTTGTTGAATTTGGATGATCTTCTCGGTAGTTTCTTGTATAATCTCCGGACCCGTAATCTGTCTATCCCCCACCTCACTCCAACAAATCGGAGACCTGCACTTTCTACCATAAAGTGCTTCAAACGGCGCCATCTCAATGCTTGAATGGTAGCTGTTGTTGTAGGAAAATTCTGCTAACGGTAGATGTCGATCCCAACTGTTTCCGAAATCAATAACACATGCTCGTAGCATGTCTTCAAGCGTTTGTATCGTCCTTTCGCTCTGCCCATCAGTTTGTGGATGATAGGCAGTACTCATGTCTAGACGAGTTCCTAATGCTTGCTGTAATGTCTGCCAGAATCTTGAAATAAATCTGCCATCCCTATCAGAGATAATAGAGATTGGTATTCCATGTCTGGAGACGACTTCCTTCAAATACAGTCGTGCTAACTTCTCCATCTTGTCATCTTCTCTTATTGGTAGGAAGTGTGCTGATTTGGTGAGACGATCAACTATTACCCAAATAGTATCAAAACCACTTGCAGTCCTTGGCAATTTAGTGATGAAATCCATGGTAATGTTTTCCCATTTCCATTCCGGGATTTCGGGTTGTTGAAGTAGACCTGATGGTTTCTGATGCTCAGCTTTGACCTTAGAACACGTCAAACATTCTCCTACGTATTTAGCAACATCGGCTTTCATACCCGGCCACCAAAAATGTTTCTTGAGATCCTTGTACATCTTCCCCGTTCCAGGATGTATTGAGTATCTGGTTTTATGAGCTTCTCTAAGTACCATTTCTCTCATATCTCCAAATTTTGGTACCCAAATCCTTTCAGCCCTATACCGGGTTCCGTCTTCCCGAATATTAAGATGCTTCTCCGATCCTTTGGGTATTTCATCCTTTAAATTTCCCTCTTTTAAAACTCCTTGTTGCGCCTCCTTTATTTGAGTAGTAATGTTATTATGAATCATTATATTCATAGATTTTACTCGAATGGGTTCTCTATCCTTCCTGCTCAAGGCATCGGCTACCACATTTGCCTTCCCCGGGTGGTAACGAATCTCAAAATCGTAATCATTCAATAATTCAATCCACCTACGCTGCCTCATATTCAGTTGTTTCTGATTAAATATGTGTTGAAGACTTTTGTGGTCGGTATATATAATACTTTTGACCCCATATAAGTAGTGCCTCCAAGTCTTTAATGCAAAAACAACCGCGCCTAATTCCAAATCATGCGTCGTATAATTTTGTTCGTGAATCTTCAATTGTCTAGACGCATAAGCAATCACCTTCGTTCGTTGCATTAATACACAACCGAGACCTTGCTTTGATGCGTCACAATAAATCACAAAATCATCATTCCCTTCAGGCAATGACAATATAGGTGCCGTAGTTAGCTTTTTCTTCAATAACTGAAACGCTTTCTCTTGTTCATCATTCCATTCAAATTTCTTCCCTTTATGCGTTAATGCAGTCAAGGGTTTTGCTATTCTGGAAAAGTCTTGGATGAACCTTCTGTAGTAACCAGCTAGTCCTAAAAACTGGCGTATGTGTTTCGGAGTTTTCGGGGTTTCCCACTTTTCAACAGTTTCTATCTTTGCCGGATCCACCTTAATACCTTCTTTGTTCACTATGTGACCGAGGAATTGAACTTCTTCCAACCAAAATGCACACTTTGAAAACTTAGCGTACAATTCTTCCTTCCTCAATACTTCTAATACCTTTCTCAAATGTTCACCGTGTTCTTGGTCATTCTTTGAGTAAATAAGTATGTCATCAATGAAAACAATGACAAACTTGTCAAGGTATGGTCCACACACTCGGTTCATAAGGTCCATGAACACAGCTGGTGCATTAGTTAAACCAAACGGCATGACCATAAACTCGTAATGACCGTAACGTGTTCTGAAAGCAGTCTTTGGAATATCATCTTCTTTCACCCGCATTTGATGATACCCGGAACGTAAGTCAATCTTTGAATAAACAGACGAGCCTTGTAGTTGATCAAATAAGTCGTCGATTCTCGGTAGTGGGTAGCGGTTCTTGATGGTAAGTTTGTTCAACTCTCGGTAGTCGATACACAACCTGAATGTACCATCTTTCTTCTTGACAAACAAAACAGGAGCTCCCCACGGTGATGTGCTTGGTCGAATGAAACCACGCTCTAAAAGTTCTTGTAATTGGCTTTGCAGTTCTTTCATCTCGCTGGGTGCGAGTCTGTAAGGAGCACGAGCTATTGGTGCAGCTCCTGGTACAAGATCTATTTGAAATTCAACGGATCGATGTGGGGGTAATCCCGGTAATTCTTTCGGAAATACATCGGGAAATTCTTTTGCAATGGGAACATCATTGATGCTCTTTTCTTCAGTTTGTACTTTCTCGACGTGTGCTAGAACAGCATAGCAACCTTTTCTTATTAGTTTTTGTGCCTTCAAATTACTAATAAGATGTAGGTTCGTGTTGCCCTTTTCTCCGTACACCATTAAGGGTTTTCCTTTTTCTCGTATAATGCGAATTGCATTTTTGTAACAAACGATCTCCGCTTTCACTTCTTTCAACCAGTCCATACCGATTATCACATCAAAACTCCCTAACTCTACTGGTATCAAATCAATCTTAAATGTTTCGCTAACCAGTTTAATTTCTCGATTCCGACATATATTATCTGCTGAAATTAATTTACCATTTGCTAATTCGAGTAAAAATTTACTATCCAAAGGCGTCAATGGACAACTTAATTTAGCACAAAAATCTCTACTCATATAGCTTCTATCCGCACCCGAATCAAATAAAACGTAAGCAGATTTATTGTCAATAAGAAACGTACCCGTAACAAGCTCCGGGTCTTCCTGTGCCTCTACCGCATTAATATTGAAAACTCTTCCACGGCCTTGTCCATTCGTGTTCTCCTGGTTCGGGCAATTTCTAATAATGTGGCCTGGTTTTCCACATTTATAACAAACTACATTGGCATAACTTGCTCCGACACTACTTGCTCCGCCATTACTCGTTCCGACACCATTTGTTCCTTTCGTTCTATTAACCCCTGGTCCGTAGACCTCACACTTCGCCGCGCTATGACCATTTCTTTTACACTTGTTGCAAAATTTGGTGCAGAACCCCGAGTGATTCTTTTCACACCTTTGGCATAGCTGCTTCTGATTGTTGTTGTTGTTGCGGTTATTATTGTTGTTGGGATGATTGTTGTAGTTGCTGTTGTTGTTGTTGTTGTTGTTGTTGTTGTTGTTGTTGGGCCGTTTGTTGTAGTTGCGATTGATGTTGCGATTGTTGGGATAATTGTTGCGATTATTGTTGTAATTGCTGCTGTTGTTGTATTGGTGATTCTTATCACCGTTTTACTCCCACTTTCTTTTGACTTGCTTCACATTGGCCTCTTCAGCAGTCTGTTCTTTAATTCTTTCTTCAATTTGGTTCACGAGTTTGTGAGCCATTCTACATGCCTGTTGTATGGAGGCGGGCTCGTGTGAACTTATATCTTCTTGGATTCTTTCCGGTAATCCTTTCACAAACGCGTCGATCTTCTCTTCCTCATCTTCGAATGCTCCCGGACACAATAGGCACAATTCTGTGAATCGTCTTTCGTACGTGGTAATATCAAATCCTTGGGTTCGTAACCCTCTAAGTTCTGTCTTGAGCTTATTGACCTCGGTTCTGGGACGGTACTTCTCGTTCATCAAGTGCTTGAATGCTGACCACGGTAGTGCGTACGCATCGTCTTGTCCCACTTGCTCTAGATAGGTATTCCACCATGTTAACGCAGAACCTGTGAAGGTATGCGTAGCGTACTTTACTTTGTCCTCTTCAGTACACTTACTTATGGCAAACACCGATTCAACCTTCTCGGTCCACCGTTTCAATCCGATCGGTCCTTCGGTTCCATCAAATTCCAAAGGTTTGCAGGCAGTGAATTCTTTGTAGGTGCATCCTACACGATTTCCTGTACTGCTAGATCCAAGGTTATTGTTGGTATGTAGCGCAGCCTGTACTGCGGCTATGTTTGAAGCTAGAAAAGTACGGAATTCCTCTTCATTCATATTCACGGTGTGTCGAGTAGTCGGTGCCATTTCCTTCAAAATAGTTAAATGGAACAAGTTAATCATACAGAATATTAAGAGTAGTTAATAGTATTTCGTAGCATAATATGAACTCATTTATAAAAGCTTTTTCTTCATATTAGCGTTTTATAAGTTTAAATTCGGGTAGTACCTACCCGTTAAGTTCATACTTAGTAGCTAATATACAATTCAACTACTACAATTCTATATGAAAAACTGATTATAATAATATTTCGCGTTCAAACTTTTATACAATATTTTACAAACTTACAATACCGCTTATTTTACATAAAGCATGAAATATAGCACACAATAACTTTGATACAAGATAGTTGTGAAGACAATTCTAGCTAGTACACAAGTCGTTCAGCAAAGGCAATAAAGACACGTAATTCATACGTCCAGAAACAAGTCATGCATTCTGGTTTTACTAGGACTACTTCCCATCCTTGGTCTTGTGCAACATAACCGTTATGGCCGTTGATAAGACAGCGTGTTGTAACGTCATCAAAGGGACGAGGGTTACGTAATGTCCAACAGTCCCGTAATAATCTAAAAACCTCATTTCTTACCCCAATTACCGACTCCGTCACTTGTGGAAACGTTTTGTTTAATAGTTGTAGCCCGATGTTCTTGTTCTCACTTTGGTGAGAAGCGAACATTACTAATCCATAAGCATAACATGCTTCTTTATGTTGCATGTTAGCCGCTTTTTCTAAATCACGAAGTCCAATATTCGGATATATTGAGTCAAAATAATTTCTTAACCCGTTGCGTAAAATAGCATTTGGGTTCCCCGCAATATATGCGTCAAAGTAAACACATCGTAACTTATGGGTTTCCCAATGTGATATCCCCCATCTTTCAAACGAAAGTCTCTTATAAACCAAGACATTCTTGGAACGTTCTTCGAATGTCTTACAAACTGATCTCGCCTTAAATAGTTGTGCCGAAGAATTCTGGCCGACTCTAGACAAGATTTCATCAATCATGTCTCCGGGTAGGTCTCTTAAAATATTGGGTTGTCTATCCATTTTGTGTTTTTAAACTGTAAAATAGACAAGAGTTAGATTCATAAAAAAAATACTTATTAATACAAGCAATTTTTACATATATCATAAAGCATAAGAACACTATATTCCATATATTACACCACACGAATACAACTATCTTATTCCGACTCGCTCGTTTCTTCTTCTTCGGTTTTGGTTCGTTTTGCCAAGTTTCTAGGGATATATGATGTTCCCCTAATACGAGCCGTCGTTGTCCACATTGGTTTAGAAAAACCTGGTGGTTTAGAGGTTCCCGGGTCATTGTTACAACTTAAGGACTTCGGGGGTTGACGATACATATAAAGTTCATCGGGGTTGGAATTAGATTTCTCTATTTTTATGCCCTTTCCCTTATTATTTTCTTTTGCCTTTTTAAATTCAGTTGGGGTAATTTCTATAACATCATCGGAATTCTCGTCGGAATCCGATTCATCGGAGAATTGGTAATCCTCCCAATATTTTGCTTCCTTGGCGGAAACACCATTGACCATAATTAACTTTGGTCGGTTGGTTGAGGATTTTCTTTTACTTAACCGTTTTATTACTTCCCCCACCGGTTCTATTTCTTCATCAGGTTCCGATTCTTCTTCCGGTTCCGATTCTTCTTCCGGTTCCGACTCTTCTTCCGGTTCCTCTTCGGGAACTTGTGAATCAGTCCACAAATCATTCCAATTTACATTTGACTCTTCATTATTATTAGGTGAGTCAATGGGACTTGTTCTAGAGGTAGACATCTATCACATAATATCAAACACGTTAAGAGATTAATATATCACATAATATTCATATGTTAAAAATATATAGTTTCCAACAAAAATGTTAAGCAATCATTTTTAAAGAAAACACGGTCGAAGTCCAGACTCACTAATGCATCCTAACAAACTCGATAAGACACACTAATGCAAATTTTCTGGTTCTCTAAGACCAACGCTCGGATACCAACTGAAATGTCCCGTTCTTATTGATTAAAAACGTTCCATATTAATTGATTTCGTTGCGAGGTTTTGACCTCTATATGAGACGTTTTTCAAAGACTGCATTCATTTTTAAAACAAACCATAACCTTTATTTCATAAATAAAGGTTTAAAAAGCTTTACGTAGATTATCAAATAATGATAATCTAAAATATCCTGTTTACACACGACCATTACATAATGGTTTACAATACAAATATGTTACATCGAAATCAGTTTCTTGAATGCAGTTTTTACACAATATCATACAAACATGGACTCCAATCTTGTCCTTATTTTAGTATGCAACAGCGGAAGCTCTTAATATTCACCTGAGAATAAACATGCTTTAAACGTCAACAAAAATGTTGGTGAGTTATAGGTTTAACCTATATATATCAAATCGTAACAATAGACCACAAGATTTCATATTTCAATACACATCCCATACATAGAGATAAAAATCATTCATATGGTGAACACCTGGTAACCGACAATAACAAGATGCATATATAAGAATATCCCCATCATTCCGGGACACCCTTCGGATATGATATAAATTTCGAAGTACTAAAGCATCCGGTACTTTGGATGGGGTTTGTTAGGCCCAATAGATCTATCTTTAGGATTCGCGTCAATTAGGGTGTCTGTTCCCTAATTCTTAGATTACCAGACTTAATAAAAAGGGGCATATTCGATTTCGATAATTCAACCATAGAATGTAGTTTCACGTACTTGTGTCTATTTTGTAAATCATTTATAAAATCTGCATGTATTCTCATCCCAAAAATATTAGATTTTAAAAGTGGGACTATAACTCACTTTCACAGATTTTTACTTCGTCGGGAAGTAAGACTTGGCCACTGGTTGATTCACGAACCTATAACAATATATACATATATATCAAAATATGTTTAAAATATATTTACAACACTTTTAATATATTTTGATGTTTTAAGTTTATTAAGTCAGCTGTCCTCGTTAGTAACCTATAACTAGTTGTCCACAGTTAGATGTACAGAAATAAATCGATAAATATTATCTTGAATCAATCCACGACCCAGTGTATACGTATCTCAGTATTGATCACAACTCAAACTATATATATTTTGGAATCAACCTCAACCCTGTATAGCTAACTCCAACATTCACATATAGAGTGTCTATGGTTGTTCCGAAATATATATAGATGTGTCGACATGATAGGTCGAAACATTGTATACGTGTCTATGGTATCTCAAGATTACATAATATATAATACAAGTTGATTAAGTTATGGTTGGAATAGATTTGTTACCAATTTTCACGTAGCTAAAATGAGAAAAATTATCCAATCTTGTTTTACCCATAACTTCTTCATTTTAAATCCGTTTTGAGTGAATCAAATTGCTATGGTTTCATATTAAACTCTATTTTATGAATCTAAACAAAAAAAGTATAGGTTTCTAGTCGGAAAAATAAGTTACAAGTCTTTTTTGTAAAGGTAGTCATTTCAGTCGAAGGAACGACGTCTAGATGACCATTTTAGAAAACATACTTCCACTTTGAGTTTAACCATAATTTTTGGATATAGTTTCATGTTCATAATAAAAATCATTTTCTCAGAATAACAACTTTTAAATCAAAGTTTATCATAGTTTTTAATTAACTAACCCAAAACAGCCCGCGGTGTTACTACGACGGCGTAAATCCGGTTTTACGGTGTTTTTCGTGTTTCCAGGTTTTAAATCATTAAGTTAGCATATCATATAGATATAGAACATGTGTTTAGTTGATTTTAAAAGTCAAGTTAGAAGGATTAACTTTTGTTTGCGAACAAGTTTAGAATTAACTAAACTATGTTCTAGTGATTACAAGTTTAAACCTTCGAATAAGATAGCTTTATATGTATGAATCGAATGATGTTATGAACATCATTACTACCTTAAGTTCCTTGGATGAACCTACTGGAAAAGAGAAAAATGGATCTAGCTTCAACGGATCCTTGGATGGCTCGAAGTTCTTGAAGCAGAATCATGACACGAAAACAAGTTCAAGTAAGATCATCACTTGAAATAAGATTGTTATAGTTATAGAAATTGAACCAAAGTTTAAATATGATTATTACCTTGTATTAGAATGATAACCTACTGTAAGAAACAAAGATTTCTTGAGGTTGGATGATCACCTTACAAGATTGGAAGTGAGCTAGCAAACTTGAAAGTATTCTTGATTTTATGTAACTAGAACTTGTAGAATATATGAAGAACACTTAGAACTTGAAGATAGAACTTGAGAGAGATTAATTAGATGAATAAAATTGAAGAATGAAAGTGTTTGTAGGTGTTTTTGGTCGTTGGTGTATGGATTAGATATAAAGGATATGTTATTTTGTTTTCATGTAAATAAGTCATGAATGATTACTCATATTTTTGTAATTTTATGAGATATTTCATGCTAGTTGCCAAATGATGGTTCCCACATGTGTTAGGTGACTCACATGGGCTGCTAAGAGCTGATCATTGGAGTGTATATACCAATAGTACATACATCTAAAAGCTGTGTATTGTACGAGTACGAATACGGGTGCATACGAGTAGAATTGTTGATGAAACTGAACGAGGATGTAATTGTAAGCATTTTTGTTAAGTAGAAGTATTTTGATAAGTGTATTGAAGTCTTTCAAAAGTGTATAAATACATATTAAAACACTACATGTATATACATTTTAACTGAGTCGTTAAGTCATCGTTAGTCGTTACATGTAAGTGTTGTTTTGAAACCTTTAGGTTAACGATCTTGTTAAATGTTGTTAACCCAATGTTTATAATATCAAATGAGATTTTAAATTATTATATTATCATGATATTATCATGTATGAATATCTCTTAATATGATATATATACATTAAATGTCTTTACAACGATAATCATTTCATATATGTCTCGTTTAAAAATCATTAAGTTAGTAGTCTTGTTTTTACATATGTAGTTCATTGTTAATATACTTTATGATATGTTTTCTTATCATAGTATCATGTTAACTATATATATATATATCCATATATATGTCATCATATAGTTTTTACAAGTTTTAACGTTCGTGAATCACCGATCAACTTGGGTGGTCAATTGTCTATATGAAACATATTTCAATTAATCAAGTCTTAACAAGTTTGATTGCTTAACATGTTGGAAACATTTAATCATGTAAATATCAATCTCAATTAATATATATAAACATGGAAAAGTTCGGGTCACTACACTAACAAGTGTCAACACAAAGGTTGGTGAGTTCATAGTTTTAGTGTTGCGCATAATCTGTATATAAAGGTGGATCACAAGATTTCAGTTGTTTCATCCAGAAACGTTTATCAAAATATTCTACAAGATTGAGCACCCTGGTAACTAAACTTTAACGTATATCTAATAAGTACCCCTGTTTTAACATACATGCAACCAACATGTACAATACACGCAAACCAACATGTACTAAACTCAAATAACATACGTCTGTTTTATAGTTCAGGCTAGGGTTTCTATACCTGAAACAGACGGGGATGTCAAGCCCTATGGATCCATATACTACTACTCGCGCCCACCAGTTCTTATAACCGGCAGTTACTAGTTACCAAAGCTAAGGGATTTTCGGTTCAAACTCAGTGTAGAATTAAGTATGTACTTGTATCCATTGCATTTTTAAAATAAAGTGAATGTATTCTCAGCTCAAAAATATAGATTGCAAATGAAATTAAAAAGGGAGCAAATGAAACTCACCTTAGCAGCACATAAAGTTGTTCATCGAAATGTGACCGAAACTCGGAATACCAAATAACCGTAGATCTCAACCTAGAGAACATATGTTGGTCAATAAATGTCTATCAAGCTAGGTCAGGTCATAGTGTATCACAATCCTAATGCTCGAGATCGATATACAATAGTTATCAAAAGTTATTTCAAAAGTCAATCTGACTCCATACAATAGTTGAATGATCATGGCAATCGAATCATTTTAATATTTCACATAGTTTCCCAATTCTTGTAAGATTAAACTATAGTTTTTATAAGGCTTTAAAATATGATAAAACAATCAGTTTTGACAATTGTTCAACAAAACGAGACGTGTCTTATATAAGGATTTATTTACTCGGTTGGTAATATTCAAAAATCCATTTTATCAATCTCGTAAAAAAGTTGTTTAAATATTAATTGCAGATTTAAAAGCAATTCCAATTAACGTCAATTATAATTCAGTTGATCATATCTTTTAATCCGTTCATCGAAACTATTCGATATCTAAATGAAAAGTTATTGATTTTTCGCCAGCTTTCCAAAAACATGTATATCATATACCTTTTACCAGCAATATATGTATTTAATTTGTGATTCATTATAAACTGTTTAACGACGAAATTTAGCATACAAGCATGCTTAAATATATAGACTCGAGCACTAGACATGGATACACAATTAATATATAAAAGATAAAATATGAGTGCTTACGTATCAATATTGAGATTCAATATTGTAGAAAAGTACGTAGACACAACGGAGATGATAAACACTAGGTTTGACTTGCGAACAGTACCCATGAATATTACCCATAACCTCCATAGCTATAACCCATATTTTCCTTAGCTCTATCCCGCTCGTAAAACTTGTTTTTAAATTACTCGAACGGCACTCCGTCGTAGTATTTTATGTATAATACTAATTAATAATACTAATATTAATAAGATTAATAATAATATTAATCTTAATATTAATAATAATAATAATAATAATAATAATAATAATAATAATAATAATAATAATAATAATATAATAAATAAATATAATGCATACGGAGTGAGGATAGATGGATAGATGAAAAGGTGTAAAAACTGAACCCAAACTCGATCAATTTATAGAACCTTTTCTGAAAAAGTACCCCATGCGATCGCATGGGATTTGTGCTTCAAGGCCATGCGATCGCATGGCCCTCTGATCCAGCTCACAAACTTTTAAATTTTTGTTTGTCGACATAATTTTATATAATATATATAATATATTTAATTTATATAATTAATTATATATTATATTATATTCACATGCATAGTTGACTTGTAATTTTCGTTCCGATGACTCGTACGTTGTCACTCGACTTATGTCCCGGTTCTGGTTTCTCGAACGCATTTTTGTACACTTAGAAAACTCGCAATTTACGTTTTGTGACTCGTACCTTTTTCAAAATATAGTCTTAAATTATCAATAAACTATATCATTCAAAGTGTATCTTAAACTTTCGAGTGTTTTGGTCATTTACTTTTATAAATCATTGTCTCGCTATTTGTTGATATATATATATAATAACAAATCGTTTTATGACCAAGTTAATATATATTTTCAACATTCATAAACACGTTTTAAATATATGTCGCAAGTTATTCATATAATTAATATTCCAACTTATCATATATATTCAAATAAATATTTAAACCAATAAATTTAATGTACGGTATTAAACAATTAAAACTTTGTTACGTTTTCAAGTTATAGTATATATATGTATCTATTTACATATAATGGTTTGCGAATCATTGAGAACAATCGAAGGGTACTTGAATAGTTCAAAAATTTTGAGATTCGGTTTACAGACTTTACTTATCGTGTCGAAAACATTAAATCATTTAAAGATAAAGTTTTAATTTGGTTAGAAATTTTCGGGTCATCACAGTACCTACCCGTTAAAGAAATTTCGTCCCGAAATTTAAGTGAGGTCGTCATGGCTAACAATAGAAATGTTTTCATGACGAATATGAGTTGATAAATAGAATTTTATCACCGTTGAATTATATGGATAAAACAATCCGATTTCTCGAAGCGTATGAGAGAAGTTATCGTAAAAGAGTGAAATGAAAGAATAGATATTCGTCTTAGCTTTTGACGTAGTTACGATTGATTTCCGGAATTTAAGGAATAGAAAATCTTCATAATCTAAATAAGATTTGATTCTTCAGAATTTGCGGAAATTAGGATTTTCTTTGATTAAATGCGTAATCTGCGTCGATTGCTATGTCTGATATTTCGCTATAAATTGACCTCTTTCATTTCATTTATATTCACCACTCCTATAATCTTCTTTCTTATTTCATACATCCCAATAGATTGTGAAAATGTTTAATCCAGTTCTGATTCTTGATATTTTCCTAGCTATCGTATCCTTCATTCTTCTTTTTCATCTGCCACCAGAGGAAGTTATTTTCTTCTACTATTACCTTGGGGTTATAGTGTTTTTCATTCTCCCGTGTCTTTATATTGCTATACGCATTGATATACACGGTTTGTAATTTCGGGGTTGTTATCGGGCTTTATGTTCTCCATTATATTTCAGAACTTCATGCTTTCGTTTTCTCTTCCTGACCTTAAGTCAAGCGGATAATGGTCCAGAATTCGTAGGTATGAAGTTTCAGATGAACATAACTAATGTTCTAAGAAAGAAATGGTAATAGTACAATCTGACTTGTCAAATTACCAGAATACCTCGAAAAAGACCGAATCATTAAGAAAATATTTTCTTGATATTTTTAGAGATTATATAGAATGAAAGAGTTATGTAACATAGTTTATGATGAGGGTATGATCTGTGAACCTTTATCACGTTCCATTAGAAACTCATCAAGACTTACTGTAATATAATCACGTTAATAAGTGTCATTATATTATACTAACTCATGCTTCAATTCCCAACATTACTTCAAAACATTTATATTTTAAACTTGAAAGTTTCAGAATTTAGAAACTAAAATAGTTTCTTTTATGGTGTAACACAGATATCGTAAGGAGAAAATTGATTTCTGATAAGAATGATTATGGAATTATCTCCAGAAATATGGAGGATATTTATAATGAAAGATACGATGATATCTTAGAATTTCTAATATCAGAGGATGATGAAGAATATTGTCCGCAAGGGTTTAGATTCGGAAGCAAGGTATTCGTTAATGGCTTCAGCAGATACTGAATCATTTGGATTCTTTGAAGACAGATTTCATCCTTGTGATTTATCCACAGCCTCTTTCATACTTTGCTCAATCCGTTTTCCAGTTCCAAACTTTCTCTTTTTTTTTTAGCTTTGCCAGCACACTATCCTTTATCATCAAACTTTTTACTGTTAAGGTCGTTTACAGTTTTTGCTGCTTCATCAGCATTTTTCAAGATTTCGAGAACTAGTTCGTAGTTTAAGGTGTTTTTTAGAAAATTCACATTCGAAATCTGTAGGTCTAGAAGATATATGTTATCTATATATAACTGTTGTTGTAAAAAATGCTGCGAGATTCAAAATACTGATTGCTAATTTCTGGTGGTTGGTATGGCAATTGTTGTTACTAGTTGTATATGAGTACTTGATAGAGTTTCAATGAATAATTATTGTGATTTTTCGAAGAAACTTAGGTCACAGATTAATGAAGTTGCTGGTAAATTTACTGCTAATGTGGTGGGACATGAAAGGTTCCCTTGTAACAAGAACGTATATGTCAAGGTTACAATAAAGTTAATCTGAAAAGTCAAAGTTGACTGGTTGGAAGTGTGATGAAAATTGATATCTTGAAAAGAATTGCAAGATTATTTTCGGTATTAACAACATTAAAGGATCTTGCACAGTTTTGAAGTCAAAGTATAGCTTTGAAAGATGTAGAGATCTAAGAATGATGTCACAGGTTCAGAGTTATGACTTGGATTCTGATCCGTCAATATTAGAATATGTAATTGAAGTTGTATGAAAACGATTGTATATCGTTGTGAAGATAGTGAGTATAGTTAATGATTTTTGAATCAAAATTGAAGAATGTACAGTGTAACATATTAATTGCGAACTTAAATATTTCCCGGGTATTACCTACCCGTTAAAGATTTCACAATTAATACTTTGTACAAAAGAATTTTTTTTATTACTGTCTTTATGAAAATATATGTATGTATATTTTCTTCAGATGTAATACAGATTTAATGAGTTAGTATCATATTAAGCTCATTTGATTTTTGGCTTGGATGAATAATCTCTAAAACATTAGAGATTACATAATCTTCACGGAGTATTTCACTAATGAAATCAATACTTCATTATTTATTCTTATTGATATTCCTCGGTGAAGGATGTTGATGCTTGTGGAATTCTTGCGAACTTTGCAAGGCACATATGATGTTTTCTGGAAAGTTTCGAGTATATCGAAAATGAAAATGTATAATCAATTATGTAATTGAATAATACACTTGGTTTATTATGAAATGGGATTCATTAAGTTGAAACAGAGATTATAGTTAATAATGGTTAAGTTGTTAAGGAAGGATGTACATCATTGCATATTAGTAATATGAACTAACCGAGTAGTACCTACCAGTTAAGATTCACACGTAATAGCTTAGTACGAAAAGATTTATTTTGATTTAAAAATTCATATATATTAAATATACATAAAATTTCTTCAGGGGAAATGAGTTAATACTTCATCGGTTATTGTTGCTGGTATTTCTTGGTAACTACGGTGCGTATGACGTTGATGCTCGTGGAACAGATTGTGAAGTTGAGGTTTGCGATGCGGATGTTGTTGGTGGTGGTAATGGTACTGTTGGTGTTGTTGTCGGTGGTACTGTTGATGCCGGTGATGCTGCTGGTGCTTGTAACCTTTGCACTATATTCTCCAAAGCTACTACCCGAGCATGAAGCTCGTTGACTTCTTCTACAACACCGGGATGATTGGCGGTTCGGACGAGCGGATGAATAAGATCTAGAATTTGAGAGAGTATATGATCATGACGAGATATTCTGGAGATGAGAGAAAAAATGGTATTACGAACAGGTTCGCCGGTAAGTGCTTCAGGTTCTTCGCCAAGAGGGCAATGTGGTGGATGGAATGGATCACCTTCTTCTTGTCTCCAATAATTAAGTAGACTACGAACCCATCCCCAATTCATCCAGAATAGATGATGGCTAATTGGTTGATCCATTCCAGTTACACTATCTTCAGAATTCAGGTGAATATCCATATCGGAATAGCTGTCGGAGTTTAAGGAATTTGAACTAGATACGGGATTCATCTTACACGATTAGATAAAGGATTTTTGGTATGAAATGATTTTTGAGTATCGGATGATATTCTAATTACATAGAATACCAATATATAGAACAAGGGATCCCGCAAATTACGAAGAAATTTTTGAAAGCTGTCAGGTAAAGTTGACAGTAACAGATATGCTAAGATATGAAATTTGGTCTATACACTATCTATGCAATCAATGCAATAAGACGTGTTTAGACTTAAGATGATAGACAGGTAATTTCCGATAAGAAATGATAAACAAAACTTTTGACATGCAGACACAGTCGAAGTCCAGACTTACTAATGTATCCTAACAATTATCAGTTAGACACACTCATGCAAGACCTGGTTCACTAGGACCAACGCTCTGATACCAACTGTGATGATCACCCCAAATCCATATGGACGAACACGTTATTCATCGATTTCATTGCGAGGTATTTGACCTCTATATGATATGTTTTGTAAACATTGCATTCTTTTGAAAAGGCACACCATAAATGAATATTTAAATCAAAGGTTTTCGACATCTGATGATTTCTACATATAGACAATCATCGTAAATAATAGTTTACAATAATACTTCCGTTGACAATGCAGTCAAAATAAGATACATGGTGATGATTTGATGAATGCAATGTTTCCTTGAAAAATATGTTATGTAAGACTCCATGCACATAGCTTGTCTAACATATAAGCAAACAGCGGAAGACTTCAAGAAAACCTGAGAATAAACATGCTAACAAGTGTCAACACAAAGGTTGGTGAGTTCATAGTTTTAGTGTTGCACATAATCTGTATATAAAGGTGGATCACAAGATTTCAGTTGTTTCATCCAGAAACGTTTATCAAAATATTCTACAAGATTGAGCACCCTGGTAACTAAACTTTAACGTATATCTAATAAGTACCCCTGTTTTAACATACATGCAACCAACATGTACAATACATGCAAACCAACGTGTACTAAACTCAAATAGCATACGTCTGTTTTATAGTTCAGGCTAGGGGTTCTATACCTGGAACAGACGGGGATGTCAAGCCCTATGGATCCATATACTACTACTCGCGCCCACCAGTTCTTATAACCGGCAGTTACTAGTTACCAAAGCTAAGGGATTTTCGGTTCAAACTCAGTGTAGAATTAAGTATGTACTTGTATCCATTGCATTTTTAAAATAAAGTGCATGTATTCTCAGCCCAAAAATATAGATTGCAAAAGCAATTAAAAAGGGAGCAAATGAAACTCACCTTAGCAGCACATAAAGTTGTTCATCGAAATGTGATCGAAACTCGGAATACCAAATAACCGTAGATCTCAACCTAGAGAACATATGTTGGTCAATAAATGTCTATCAAGCTAGGTCAGGTCATAGTGTATCACAATCCTAATGCTCGAGATCGATATACAATAGTTATCAAAAGTTATTTCAAAAAGTCAATCTGACTCCATATAATAGTTGAATGATCATGGCAATCGAATCATTTTAATATTTCACATAGTTTCTCAATTCTTGTAAGATTAAACTATAGTTTTTATAAGGCTTTAAAATATGATAAAACAATCAGTTTTGACAATTGTTCAACAAAACGAGACGTGTCTTATATAAGGATTTATTTACTCGGTTGGTAATATTCAAAAATCTATTTTATCAATCTCGTAAAAAAGTTTTTTAAATATTAATTGCAGATTCAAAAGCAATTCCAATTAACGTCAATTATAATTCAGTTGATCATATCTTTTAATCTGTTCATCGAAACTATTCGATATCTAAATGAAAAGTTATTGATTTTTCGCCAGCTTTCCAAAAACATGTATATCATATACCTTTTACCAGCAATATATGTATTTAATTTGTGATTCATTAAAACTGTTTAACGACGAAATTTAGCATACAAGCATGCTTAAATATATAGACTCGAGCACTAGACATGGATACACAATTAATATATAAAAGATAAAATATGAGTGCTTACGTATCAATATTGAGATTCAATATTGTAGAAAAGTACGTAGACACAACGGAGATGATAAACACTAGGTTTGACTTGAGAACAGCACCCATGAATATTACCCATAACCTCCATAGCTATAACCCATATTTTCCTTAGCTCTATCCCGCTCGTAAAACTTGTTTTTAAATTACTCGAACGGCACTCCGTCGTAGTATTTTATGTATAATACTAATTAATAATACTAATATTAATAAGATTAATAATAATATTAATCTTAATAATAATAATAATAATAATAATAATAATAATAATATAATAATAATAAATAAATATAATGCATACGGAGTGAGGATAGATGGATAGATGAAAAGGTGTAAAAACTAAACCCAAACTCGATCAATTTATAGAACCTTTTCTGAAAAAGTACCCCATGCGATCGCATGGGATTTGTGCTTCAAGGCCATGCGATCGCATGACCCTCTGATCTAGCTCACAAACTTTTAACTTTTTGTTTGTCGACATAATTTTATATAATATATATAATATATTTAATTTATATAATTAATTATATATTATATTAAATTCACATGCATAGTTGACTTGTAATTTTCGTTCCGATGACTCGTACGTTGTCACTCGACTTATGTCCCGGTTCCGGTTTCTCGAACGCATTTTCGTACGCTTTGAAAACTCGCAATTTACGTTTTGTGACTCGTACCTTTGTCAAAATATAGTCTTAAATTATCAATAAACTATATCATTCAAAGTGTATCTTAAACTTTCGAGTGTTTTGGTCATTTACTTCTATAAATCATTATCTCGCTATTTGTTGATATATATATAATAACAAATCGTTTTAAGACCAAGTTAATATATATTTTCAACATTCATAAACACGTTTTAAATATACGTCGCAAGTTATTCATACAATTAATATTCCAACTTATCATATATATTCAAATAAATATTTAAACCAATAAATTTAATGTACGGTATTAAACAATTAAAACTTTGTTACGTTTTCAAGTTATAGTATATATATGTATCTATTTACATATAATGGTTTGCGAATCGTTGAGAACAACCGAAGGGTACTTGAATAGTTCAAAAATTTTGAGATTCGGTTTTACAGACTTTGCTTATCGTATCGAAAATATTAAATCATTTAAAGATAAAGTTTAAATTTGGTCAGAAATTTCTGGGTCATCACAAATTACTAGTCGATTTAATTTCATTAAGTGAAATAGAAACGAGTAGTAACTGCGATTGGAATTAATCAGTGAAAGAAGAAAAAAAATAAAACAAAAGCAGAAGTGAAAAACCCGTTATTAACTCAAAATTACTTTTAAATTTTTAGATCGTTTTAGATTGTAACTTCAACATGAAAAAGGCTTTAAATCGTTTATATAAACTTTCTGAATCATCCATTGATCCTAATACGCAAAGATGAATTCGAATTTAGCTAAGAACACTCCGGTTGACTTTTTAATCCTAGACTTTGACCTCAAAATTCGGATTCGTTAAAAGGAATTGAAAGCTCATATTTGACAGAAAGATTGAGTAAAAGAATCTTAACAAAATTGCATTTTTACTTTTTGTATTTGATTTTGAAATCGGGGTTTGAGCAAACGAGTTCAAGAACAGGGGAAAAATGCTTTTATATTCGAGATGTATTTATTAAATTTGACAGATTGAGTTTGTTAAATTGTTAATTGATAATGATGATGAAGGGATTGAGTGATTTCACGGATATCACTGCCCATTCGACTAATTTATAGTTCCAGTGGCGACAGTTAAATATTCGATTAGATAAAATCAAGAAGGAGAAAACAAAAAGTGAATCAGACATCTAACTGAATTTGTTTGATTGTTGGAATAGAATTCGATATGTACAAATCAGGAACAGCAACATAAACTAATTTGATTTGGATAGGTAAAATTACGCATGATCTCAGTATTATATATATATCTGTTTCTTTTTTTATAACCGTAATTAAATTTATTTATTTATCTGATATATATTATCCGTTATATATTTATATATATCCGTTGTACATATCTGTTATAATTATATTTTGTATATATCTGTATTTTAAAGTATATAATCAATATTCATAATATATATATATATATATATATATATATATATATATATATATATATATATATATATATATATATATATATATATATATATATATATAAGTAATAATAATATTTCCCATTAATAAACATTATATTAATAATACTTATTATTAATTATAGAAATAGAAATACTAATAATAATAATAATAATAATAATAGAAACACTTATAATAATAATAAAAGTAAATATAATAGCAATATAATAATATTAATAATAACAATAATGATAATTTTAATAATAAAAATGATGATAAACAATTATTAATAACACTATTAGTAATAATGTTAATATAAATATTATTAAAAGATAATAATAATAATAATACTAACAATAATAATAATCTAATAATTTATACATATCTGATTTCATATTTATACCATACTGTTATTACTACTAATATTAATAGGTTTATTTTAATAATACAGAAAGTACTAATATTCTAACAACTATATTTTAATTTGTACTTAATATTATACATTATTATTTATGTTGTATTCTATAATATATTCATTTTATTAAAACTTTGATAATTATTCAACAAAACGAGACGTGCCTTATATAAAAATTTATTTACTTAATTAGTAATATCTAAAAATCCAATTTATCAATCTCATAGACAAGTTGTTTAAATATTAAATTACAGTTTCAAATACAATTTCAATTAATGTCAAACATAATTCAGTTGACCATATCTTTTAATCCGTTCATCGAAATCACGCGATTTCTAAATGAAAAGTTATTAATTTTTCGATAGCTTTCCAATGACATGCATATCATATACTTTATATCAGTAGCATATGTATCAAATTCGTGATTCATCATAAACTATCTAACGAAAAAATTAAAGCATACAAGCATGCATAAACATATATACTCGAGCACTAGACATGGATACAGTATTAATATATAAAAGAAAAGATATGAATGCTCACATATCAATATTGTGATTCAATATTGCAGGAAAGTACGTAGTCGCAACAGAGATGATAAACACTAGGTTTGACTTGCGAACAATACCCACAAACATTACCCATAACCTCCATAGCTATAACCCATAATTTCCTAAGCTTTGACTTATTTGAAAACTCGGTTTGAAATCATTTGAGCAGAACTTCGTCATAGTATTTTATGTATAATAATACTAATAATAATACTCCTAACTATAAGATTAATAATAATATTAATCTTAATAATAATAATAATAATAATAATAATAATAATAATAATAATAATAATAATAATAATAATAATAATAATAATAATAATAATAATAATAATAATAATAATAATAAAAAAAATAAATATACTATGGAGTATGTGATTTAGATAGAGAGATAGATTGAATTGTGAAATGGTACGGCAGGTTTGATCGAATATATATATATATATATATATATATATATATAAAATAATATAATAATATAAATATATTATAATAATATAGAGAATAAAAACGTGACAATTAACATTTAATAATATCTGCGACAGTTTTCACAGACCGATATTTCGTACTCTGTTGCTAATAATTGACGGGTAAAAGTATAAATAAAAAATATTTCACTTTTTATAATTGAATACATATATTTATTTTGGTCTTAAGCTTTATAAAACTAGTTGTAAAAAGGTTCATTTATTTATAAAATTACTATATACGTTCGACGTAGAGTGTACGTATTAGTCTGCTGATCATTATGTGCCACCGTAAATTACTGAATTCATTTAATTCAATCGAATTAACGAATTTTAATATTTTAAAAAGTCTTATTTATTAAATACTTCAGGTGTATTTAACTTATAATTAATAATTTCTATCATGTCGCTTTCATGTTAATAGTAAATTAATTAATTTCGTTTCATTTACTATTCATATGAATAGTAAATGAATTAATTTCGATTCAACTATTTAAGTTACGTTGTTGTACGTTGTGCTTTACAACTTGTACATCTTTGATTTAACTTCGTATCTTCTTAAAAACTAAAAAAATACATCATAAAAATAAAACGATTATATACGTAAACTTTTTAATTCGAACTTGCATCATTCAATAGTAAATTTTTATCATTTCGTATATAAATATTATTCGCATGTTTCTGTATATATATATATATACACACACACACACACACAATTATATAATTATCATAAGTTACGACGTTCGTGAATCGTCGGACAAACAGGATGGTCAAACGTTATATAAAAACTCATTTTCAAAAGTTTTAAAACTTGTCATAATTCATTACTTATCATGTTAGAAACATTTATAGTTTTGGTTCAAAATAAGTCGAAATTTTTCGGGTCGTCACAGATATAAAACAATAATTTTCTAACCCTAGCTTAGAATAATTCAAGTATCTATCTAAACTGTATTTTACTTTACTATTCATGACAAAATCTTTGAATTTTGAAGGTAGAACAGTTCTTCAACTTGATTTTCTAAGTTGGTCATGAGCAACACTATCAGTATTAGTATTTCCCTCATGGATAGTATTTGTCACAGTGATTTCTTCATTAGAAGTTGTAGGAACATCTTCACTAGGCAACTCATATGAGTCAACAACTAGTGAAGGTCCACTGCCATCATCTTTTGGACTGTCTCTCCCTTCATCATTGGGACTTTTAGAAAAAAATGGTTTTAGAATCAGTCTCTGCATCAGTATTGAAAACATTTTTGGCATCAGTAGAAATAGTATCATTTTCAATATAATCAAAAAAGTTTAGATTAATTAAATCTTTTTCTCTGAAATCAATCTTATAAACATTATCAAGTTTGAAAGGAAAAATATGCTCATAAAATTTTACATCTCTAGAAAAAATGAAAGTTTTATCCTCCAAACAAAACAGTTTGTAACCCTTTTGAACATTAGAATAATCGATAAAAACACATTTTAAAGACCTGCTAGAAAAGTTATCAGTATTATGTAAAATGGTGGCAAAACAGAGACATCCAAAAGTTTTTAAATGGAAGAGTTTTGAACATGAACCATACACCAACTCATAAGGACATTTCTCAGAAAGCACAGAAGAGGGCAGCCTGTTAATAAGATAAATATTATGTAAAATGGTGGCAAAACAGAGACATCCAAAAGTTTTTAAATGGGAGAGTTTTGGACATGAACCATTCACCAACTCATAAGGACTTTTCCCAGAAAGCACGGAAGAGGTCAACCTATTAATAAGATAAGTAGCAGTTAATATACACTCAGACCACAAATACAGAGGAATTCCCCTTAAAACATAAGAGATCTAGCAACATTTAAAAGATGTCTATGTTTCCTTTCAGCAATGTCATTCTGTTGTGGTGTATATGCACAAGATGTTTGATGAATAATTCATTTATTAGTGATAAAACAATTCATTTTATTATTGACAAACTCCGTTCCATTATCACTTCTTATTACTTTAATCCTTTGTCAAACTGATTTAACATTAAGTTATAAAAACATTCAAAATAATCAACCACATTAGTTTTGGATTTAAGTAAATAAGTCCAAACAGCTCTAGAATAGTCATCCACGATAGTTAGAAAATATTTAAAACCTTCTTTGCTTTGAACCTTATAAGGACCCTAGGTATCTAAGTGTATTAATTCAACTGCATGTTTTGATTTATGTTCACTAAGCTGAAAAAGGGTCCCTTGTTTGTTTTGCTTTATGACATACATCACACGGTTCATTTATTATAACATTTTCTATACCAAGACTTTTTCCAAGTATCTGCAAGACTTGATCTGCAGGATTACTAAGTCTGCAGTGCCATATATTATGCTTATAATTAACAGAAGTAAAGTTGGACACAAACTTCTTACCACTATCACATTCATCAAAAAAATATAATCCATCAGACTCACTACTAGTCCCCATCAATCTTTTTTGAGTTAAATCCTGTATATAACATTTCTGCATGTCAAAACTTACCATACAATTATTATCTTTAATCAGTTTATTCACAGAACCAAGATATCAAACAGTTCAATATCATTAGATAGTTTAAGTTTCCAATTTGTAAGACTTTAGCCACTGTATCATTAGGATGATTAACACTAAGATTTAAATCAGTTATATCAACAACATTATTAAGTTTTTGAGAAGTTGAAACCATGTGTTGATTAGCTCCAGAATCTATTATCCAACCCTTAGATGTATTTTGAGATGTTTGAAAACTGTTTGAAGAGTAAAATTCATTGAAGTTGTTATTGAAAAACACATTATTATTCATAAAGTTACCTGCTATATTAGAATCAACAGATTTTGCATTATCCTTATCATTCACCAAACTTAATAGCTTCATAATTTGCTCATTAGTTAGCTGCATAGAAGGCTCTACACTAGCACACTTGTCAATACCAGAATTATTACTATTAAATCTTGGTGATCCTTGATTAAAAGGGTTTTTAATATAACTAAGTGAATATCCAATCAACTCATAACATCTATCAACAGTATGCCCTAACAAATTACACTTAGTGCATTTTAAGGGTGGATTTCTATATTTTTTTCTGTTATTACCACTATTATTAGAGTTATTGAAACCAGTTTTACTAACAAAAGCAGTGGGTTGATTTTTAACATTAGTGTGATTAGAGTGCATTCTGTGTGATTCATCCCTATTAATTATTGAAAAAGAAACTTTAACAGATGGCACGTTGTCACTAGTAAGAATTTAACTTCTAATAGGTGTGTACACATCATCTAATCCCATTAAAAACTACATCATAAATTTTATAAACTGACAATGCTCTTGAAATGATTTATTAGCAGACACCATATCATCAATTTTTACCATATCATCAAATTATCTCCACATAGCATTTAGTTTATGATAATAATCAGATAAGGACTGACCAGATTGACTACATGAATTAATTTTTTGATATAGATTAAAAGTTACAGAAGCATCAACTTTATCATAAGTTTCTTTTAACTCATTTCAAACAAATTCAGCAGTTGTATAGAAAATTTGACCATTGTACACATCTTCAGATAGTGACATTAAAATTCAAGTAAGAACCACATAATTACATCTCTTCCATTGACCTAATAACACTTCATGATCTTCATACTCATATCTAACACATGTACCATTAATTAAACCTAGTTTATTTTTAGTTTGTAAAGCAAGTTTCATAGCACATGACTACACATTATAATTTTCTGTTCCTTTCAGTTTTTGTGTGATTAATGATGCACCAGATGTGTCACTAGGATGTAAATATAAAGGATCATTAAATTCAAGTTTACTAATCTTAGTGATACCAGCAGAACTAACAGAACTATCATTAGACATGATTATAGTAACAAGAAGAGATCAAAAATCAATTAAAGAAAATAGTAATAACACAATATTAAACAAATTCAGATGCACAGTAAAAAGCAATCATGCAATAACAAAATATTTTAAGCATGCAAAGTACACAAATCTTTAATCATGCAGTTCTAAACATATAATAGCACACTAAACCCCATCAAACTCAGGGTTCAGACACCTGTAAGAAAAGAAATCAAACCACAACGGACTAGCTACTAGCTAGGCAACCTGTTGAGATGATTAACAGTAATATTGGTCAAGATCAATCTACGCTTGATCGGGTTTTCATAGATCTCAAGGATCTAGATCAGGAGTTAGATGTAGAGATCTGGTCAGGGTAAAACAAAACACGAATAAACACGAGACTCCCCTTTGAAGACAAATCTGCAGCAGAAGAACACAAAAAACAAAGACGAACAAACCCTAATTTACAAAATTAGTGTTTCTCACCAAAAATCTTCTGATCAGCAAAATTGACCCATAAAACAGAATCCATAAGTCGTTGTCTAACCCAAGCACAGTAATAACAGTAAAACTTCCAACCAATCTTGAAGAAACAATCGAAGAACAGAAACCCTAATTTTCAGATCTAAAAATTAGACAATAATGAATCACCAGATCAAACGAAATCAACCTCGCCGCTCTGATACCATGAAAAAATTAGAAGAAGAATCGCAAGATATAATCCTTCAATCACAGAAGGCAAAACCTCTAATCACAAGAGGTTAAACAAACCAAAAATAAGACCAAACAATTGATCCGGTTCACACAGTATACAAAGATTCACTCTTAACAAGATCAATACAGTTTGATCTTGTTATCACTCACAATAGAACAATCGAATGAAAACCCTAATTTTGAGAGAGAATTACAAACGAATACAGATGATGCAGAATAAATAAATTAAACAAAAAAAAATAACTTAATATATAAATTAAAAATTGCATCCAAGTCGCTCATGTTCCCTTTTCTTCTTTTCAGCAGCAGCACCAAAGAACCATCTTTTACACTTTAGCCACAACTTTAACAAAATGACTCCATGGTCCCTGCACATCTTAACCCAGAATTTAGAACATGTGAAACATATCATAGTTAGATTGTTATTCAATTTAACACAGACCACAAGTTCCTGTATAGTTTGCTCATTTTGCATGTGCAGTTCCTGAGACTAACATACGTTAAAATGTCTGTTAAGTCAAATCACATGCCAAGCACGTGAGGGTGCATCGTTAAGGTGAAGGACCAAGCGGGTAATTTACGATATTTGAGTGACCAACCGAGTCCGAAAAAACATAATTGGTAAATGTGAAATATGAGACAAGTGTTAAGGGCTAATTGTGTAAATTGTTTTAAAAAAAATACGGAGTACCTTATTAACATTGTCAAAACTTTATATATGTAGATAATGATACATAAATAACAAATTCATAGCCTACATTAAATTTTTTTTTTTTTTATATATAGCCTATGTCAAAACGAAAGTGAAAATATATGATCAATTCCTAACTTTAACTCATTTTTTAATTCATAAGGTAATATTAAACTGTTGTTGATCGGTCATTTGTGAATTTAAACCCGATTAATTGTTTTAAAGGTGTTTTTATTTCTTTCCTTTTGTAGTCTCGCCTAGCTGTTTCTATTTCTTTCTTAATTTTTTGAATTTTATGTATTGCCAATTTCTCAATATATATATATATATATATAAGTCAAATATTTAAACCAACCAATATGATGAGAATATGCCTTTGCATTCCTTGAGGTCTAGAACGTTTCCTACTGGGTATCAAACGCTGACCCAAGGATCCATATAGCCTCAAGTGGTGACGATACTAATTTCTAATTAAATTCAATTTTCCAAATTATATTTAATTACAATATATATAATACAATATATATGTATATATATACTATATAGTTATTTAAAAGGCTGATCGCGGATTTGGAAGATGCTGACAATAGCGTGGTTAGGTTTCGTGGCTCATAGATTTTGTTTGGCTTTGAAGGTTCGATGTTGACTTGTAGGTTTCGTTTTATTTCGGTGCTCGTTGTATTGTTTTTGTTAGTGTTGTCATCCTCATTTCATGTAAATAGACGAGACAAAATTGCTTCACAAGTAGACATCTTCCCACAATGTTTGAGAGGTTACATTGGATTGCGTTTTCAAAACATGTTTGCTTTTTTAAAACTGTATTTTCTTTCTTGCATTTTGTTGATTATTTACTTGTTTTAACGTAACAATCTAATAATAATCTCGTCAAATCATAATTCCAACGATTGTTGAATCTATTCAAAATTATGGATTTATTGATTGTTACTCTTCCCTTTCACTCAAGAAAGTACTCTACGTGAGCACTATATATGTAGATATGTAGCAAGATAAAGTTTTGTTTATTCTTTCAATGAGTTTATCATTGTTGAGTACATTATTTTGTGTATTGTACTATAGTTGCTTTGTTAATATCAATAAAAAATCAATATATATAATGAATTAGAATATAATTACAACTTTTTGTCTTGGATCTCACTTTACTTTAAACCAAAGGCAAGTTCACGTATTTTTTTCCCTTTTTAATTTTGCTTTAAAAGACGATAACATAACATGCTTTTCTAGCACTCTAATTAAACTTCTAAATTGTTCTTATCACCACAGAACACAAGACACATAATTTTTACTTTTTGGCATAACTTCAATTAATAGTGTTAAACTATATTATACCAACTGTTGAATATATTATTAAATTAAAACTTACGGAATATAATATACTGTATTGTTGAAAAGAAAAATAAAAGAAAAAGAAAAAAGAAAACATATTAAACATTTAATAAAGTGTTTGGTTGTTAGAAACTTAGAGGGAGGGATTACTTAACAAAAGATGGTGACTTTTTCTTTTCTTCTAGTGTAAATGAAAGAGTCTAAATGAATATGGGTTTTCCGTTTAAGTTATTTTAAGAGAAAAATGTTTATATATATGTTTATATACGTGATCAAAATAAGTTATTTCATAATTGTTTCGGTTAATTTCTTTGGACATTCTAAGATGTGTTATTAATGAAATTTGATTTTAAACCTCTTGTGAGGGTCGATGATAATAACGACTAATTATGTCGTGGTTGGTAGATAAATATAAATTTAAATTGTTAGTGATAAAGTTAAACGGGAATTAAAAATAACTAGATTCGGAGGCCCGCGCGTTGCAGCGGTTCTCAACGTTTTCGTCATAACGTTTTTGCAAAAACGTGATTTGACAAAACATTTGTTGTATGCATTTAGCATTTTAAAGTTAACGTCGTAATGGTACTTTGAATTAGATTTAGCGTTGATTATTTACTCATTTATCCCCATAATAAATTTATAACAAAATATATGAAAAATGAAAGGATAAATTAGAAAAATAGAAGTAAAAGGGACAAAAATAAGGCTTCCCCTTTTTGGTGTTGGGCTTTATTCCTTTATTTATTGTGATGACCCGAAAATTTCTGACCAAATTTAAACTTAATCTTTGTATGATTAACATTTCCGACACGATAAGCAAAGTCTGTAAAACTGAATCTCAAAATTTTTGAACTACTTTCATATATTCAAATACCTTTAGGTTATTCTTTACGATTCGCGAACAATTATATGTATATAGATACATATATATATATATATATATATATATATATATATATATATATATATATATATATATATATATATATACTATAACTTGAAAACGTAACAATGTATTAATTGTTTGATACCGTACATTAAATTTATTGGTTTAAATATTTATTTGAATATATATGATAAGTTGAAATATTAATTATATGAATAACTTGCGACGTATATTTAAAACGTGTTTATAAATGTTGAAAATATATATTAACTTGGTCATAAAACGATTTGTTATTATATATATATATTAACAAATAGCGAGACGATGATTTATAAAAGTAAATGACCAAAATACTCGAAAGTTTAAGATATACTTTGAGTGGTATAGTTTAGGGATAATTTAAGGCTATATTTTGACAAAGGTACGTGACACGAAACGTAAAATGCAAGTTTTCTCAGCGTACGAAAGGACATTTGAAAAATCGGAACCGGGACATAAGGCGAGTGATGACGTACGATTTATCAGAACAAAAATTACAAGTCAACTATGCATGTGAATTTAATATAATATAATTAATTATATAAATTAAATATATTATATATATAATATAAAATTATGTCGACAAACAAGAAGTTAAAAATTTGTGAGCTGTCCCAGGGTGCCATGCGATCGCATGGCCTTGAAGCACAAATCACATGCGATCGCATGTGGTACTTTTTCAGAAAAAGTTCTATAAATTGCTCAGTTTTCACACTTCTTTCTCTAATATTACTCCGTATTTATTTTATTTATTTATTTATTATTATTATTATTATTATTATTATTATTATTAAGATTAATATTATTATTAATCTTATTATTATTAATATTATTAATTAGTATTATACATAAAATACTACGACGAGGTTATGAGCGTGTCACTTTCAAAATGGTTTTCAAGCGAGATAGAGCTAAGGAAATTATGGGTTATTGCCAAGGAGGTCATGGGTAATGTTCGGGGGTATATTTGTGAATCAAACCTAGTGTTTATCATCTCCGTTACGTCTACGTACTTTCCTACAATATTGAATCTCAATACTGATACGTAAACACTCATATCTTATATTTTATATATTAATTATGTATCCATGTCTAGTGCTCGAGTATATATATTTATATATGCTTGTATGCTAAATTTCGTCGTTAAACAGTTTATAATGAATCACTAATTAAATACATATATTACTGGTAAAAGGTATATGATATACATGTTTTTGGAAAGCTGGCGAAAAATCAATAACTTTTCATTTAGATATCGAATAGTTTCGATGAACGGATTAAAAGATATGATCAACTGAATTATGATTGACGTTAATTGAAATTGCTTTTGAATCTGCAATTAAGATTTAAACAACTTGTTTACGAGATTGATAAAGTGAACTTTTAAATATTACCAACCGAGTAAATGAATCCTTATATAAGGTACGTCTCGTTTGTTGAACTATTGTCAAAATTGACTTTTTGAAACAACATTGGATAACTTTTGTATGTCGATATCGAGCATTAGGATTGTGATACACTATGACCTGACCTAGCTTGATAGACATTTATTGACCAACATATGTTCTCTAGTTTGAGATCTACGATTATTTGATATTCCGAGTTTCGGTTACATTACGATGAACAACTTTATGTGCTGCTAAGGTGAGTTTCATTTGCTCCCTTTTTAATTGCTTTTGCAATCTATATTTTTGGGCTGAGAATACACGCATTTTATTTTAAACGCAATGGATACGAGTACATACTTAATTCTACGCTGAGTTTAAACCGAAAATCCCTTAGCTTTGGTAACTAGTAACTGCCAGTACATAGGATATGGACTGGTGGGCGCGAATAACAGTATATGGATCGATAGGGCTTGACATCCCCGTCCGAGCTAGAGCGCTAGCCTTTTAACGGACGTGTGTTATTTGAGTTTAGGACACGTTGGTTTGCGTGTATTAAAACGAATGGGGTATTTATCATTATAACATTAAAGCTTAGTTACCAGGGTGCTCTGCTACGTAGAATCTATTGACAAACTTTTGATAAACGTTTCTGGATGAAACAACTGAAATCTTGTGATCCACTTTTATATATAGATTATGCGAAACACTAAAACTATGAACTCACCAACCTTTGTGTTGACACTTGTTAGCATGTTTATTCTCAGGTTTCCTAGAAGTCTTCCGCTGTTTGCTTATATGTTAGACAAGCTATGTGCATGGAGTCGTACATGGCATATTTTTCAAGGAAACGTTGCATTCACCAAATCATCTCCATGTATCTTACTTTGACTGCATTGTCAACGGAAGTACTATTGTAAACTATTATTTACAGTGATTGTCTATATGTAGAAATCATCAGATGTCGAAAACATTTGATTTAAATATTCATTTATGGTGTGCCTTTTCAAAAGAATGCAATGTTTACAAAACGTATCATATAGAGGTCAAATACCTCGCAATGAAATCGATGAATGACGTGTTCGTCCATATAGATTTGGACCGATCGTCACAGTTGGTATCAGAGCGTTGATCCTAGCGAACCAGGTCTTGCATGATTGTGTCTAACTGATAGTTGTTAAGATGCATTAGTAAGTCTGAACTTCGACCGTGTCTGCATGTTAAAAGTTTTGCTTATCATTTCTTGTCGAAAATTATATGCTTATCATTCTTAAGTCTAGACACGTTTTACTGCATTGATTGTATGAATAGTGTATAGACAAAATTCATATCTTAGCAAATCTATTACTGTAAACTTTTCCTGACATCTTCCAAAAAATTCTCCGTGATTTATAGAATTTGGTATTATATATACATATGTAAATTATGTATTGAAGAATACCAAACTAAATTCTATAATCTAATTCATATCAAAAATCATCTCCCTAATTATACAAGATGGATCCCGTATCTAGTTCAAATTCCTTAAACTCTGACAGCTATTCCAATATGGATATTCACCTGAATTCCGAAGACAGTGTAACCGGAATGGATCAACCAATTAGTCATCATCTATTCTGGATGAATTGGGTACTTAATCATTAGAGACAAGAAGAAGGCGATCCCTTCCATCCACCACATTCACCTCTTGGTGAAGAACCTGAAGCACTTACCGGCGAACCCGTTCGTAACACCATTTTCACCCTCATTTCCAGAACAGCTCGCAACGACTACGTAATATCCAATATTCTAAATCTTATTCATCCGCTTGTCCGAACCACCAATCATCCCAGTATAATAGAAGAAGTCAACGAGCTTCGTGCTCGGGTAGTGGCTTTGGAGAATATGGTGCAAGGATTACAAACACCAGCAGCAGCGCCAGCAGCATAACCAGTACCACCATCATCAACACCAATAGTATCATTACCACCACCAATAACAACATCCCCATCACACGCCTCAACATCACAATCTGTACCTCGGATATCAACATCATACTCACCATAGATACCAAGGGGTACCAACAACAATAAATAATGAAGTATTGATTTCATTAGTGAAATACTCCGCGAAGATTATGTAATCTCTAATGTTTTAGAGATTAATCTTTCTAAGTCAAGCCGAAAATCAAATGAGCTTAATATGATATTAACTCATTAAATCTGTATTACATCTGAAGAAAATATACATACATATATTTTCATAAAGACGAGAATAAAAATTCTTTTGTACAAAGTATTAATTGTGAAATCTTTAACGGGTAGGTAATACCCGGGAAATATTTAAGTTCGCAATTAATATGTTACACTGTACATTCTTCAACTTTGATTCAAAAATCATTAACTATACTCACTATCTTCACAGTGATACACAATTATTTCATACAAATTCAATTACATATTCTGATATTGACGGATCAGAATCCAAGTCATAACTCTGAACCGGTGACGTCATTCTTAGATCTCTACATCTTTCAAAACTATACTTTGACTTCAAAACCGTGCAAGATCCTTTAGCGTTGTTTTTACCGAAAATAATCTTGCAATCTTTTTTCAAAGTATTCAGTTTTACTATACTTCCAACCAGTCAACCTCGACTTTTCAGATTAGCCTTATTATAACCTTGACATATACGTTTTTGTTACTGGGGAACCTTTCATGTTCCACCACATTAGCAATAAATTTACCAACAACTTCATTTATCCTTGATCTTTTAAAAAATCCTTATACTCATTGAAACCCTATCATGTACTCATCCACATCTTGTAACGATAATTGCCATACCAACTACCGGGAATTAGCAATCAGTATTTTGAATTTTGTAGCAATTCTATGCCAACAGTTATATATAAATATATAATGTCTATCTCCTAGACTTACAGACTTCGAATGTGAAGTTTCTGAAAAACACCCTAAACTATGAACTAGTTCTCTGAAATTGGAACAATGCTGATGAAGCAGCAAAAAACTGTAAACGACCTTAACAGTCAAAAGTTTGATGATAAAGAATGGTAAGGTGGTAAAGCTGAGAAAAAGAGAAGATTTGGAACTGGAAAACGGATTTAACAGACCATGAAGGAGGCTGTGGACAAATCACAAGGATGAAATCTACCTTCAAAGGATCCAAATGATTCAGTGTCTGCTAAAATCGTTAGCAAACACCTTACTCCTCATTCTAAACCTTCACAGACAGATTTTCCGCATCATCCTCTGATATTAGAAATTCTAAGATATCATCGTATCTTTCATTATAAATATCCTCGATATTTCTGGAGATATCTTCATAACTATTCTTATCTGAAATCATTCATCTCTTCGCGCTATCTGTATTACATCATAAAAGAAACTATTTTAGTTTCTAAATTCTGAAACCTTCAAGTTTAAAATATGAATGTTTTGAAGTAGTGTTGGGAACTGAAGCATGAATTAGTATAATATAATGACACTTGATCAACGTGATTATATTACAGTAAGTCATGCTAAGTTTCTAATGGAACGTGATAAAGGTTAACAGATCCCACCCTCATCATGAACCATGTTACATAACTCTCTCATTCTATATAATCTCTAAATATATCAAGAAAATATATTTCTTGATGATTCGGTCTTTTCCGGATATTCTAGTAATTTGATAAATCAAGATCGTGCCATTACAATTCCCTTCTTAGAACATTAACTATGTTCATCCAAAACTCCATACCTACGAATTCTGGACCATTATTCGCTTGACTTGAAGTCGGGAAGGAAAAAAAAAAGCTTGAAGCTCCGAAATATAATGGAGAATAAAAAGCCCCATAAAAACCCCGAAATTACAAACCGTGTATATCAATGCGTATAGCAATATAAAGACACGGGAGAATGAAAAACACTATAACCCCAAGGTAATAGTAGAAGAAAATAACCTCCTCTGGTGGCAGATGAAAAAGAAGAATGAAGGATACGATAGCCAAGAAAATATCAAGAATCGGAACTGGATTAAGCATTTTCAAAATCTATTAGGAAGTATGAAATAAGGAAGAAGTTTATAGGAGTGGTGAAAATAAATGAAATGGAAGAGGTCAATTTATAGTAAAATATCAGACATAGCAATCGAGTCAGATTACGCAGTTAATTAAAGAAGATCTTAATCTCCTTAATTTCCGAAGAATCAAATCTTATTTAGATTATGAAGATTTTCTATTCCTTAAATTACGGAAATCAATCGTTAATATGTCAAGAGTTAAGACGAATCTCTATTCTTCATTTCACTCTTTTACGATAACTTCTCTCATACGCTTCGAATAATCGGATTGTTTTATCCATATTATTCAACGGTGATAAAACTCTATTTATCAACACATATACGTCATGAAAACATTTTTATTGTTAGTCATGACAACCTCACTCAAATTTCGGGACGAAATTTCTTTAACGGGTAGGTACTGTGATGACCCGGAAATTTCTGACCAAATTTAAACTTAATCTTTATATGATTAACATTTCCGACACGATAAGCAAAGTCTGTAAAACTGAATCTCAAAATTTTTGAACTACTTTCATATATTCAAATACCTTTCGGTTATTCTTGACGATTCGCGAACAATTATATGTATATAGATACATATATATATATATACACTATAACTTGAAAACGTAACAATGTATTAATTGTTTGATACTGTACATTAAACTTATTGGTTTAAATATTTATTTGAATATATATAATAAGTTGGAATAATAATTATATGAATAACTTGCGACGTATATTTAAAACGTTTTTATAAATGTTGAAAATATATATTAACTTGGTCATAAAACGATTTGTTATTATATATATATTAACAAATAGCGAGACGATGATTTATAAAAGTAAATGACCAAAATACTCGAAAGTTAAGATATACTTTGAGTGGTATAGTTTAGGATAATTTAAGGCTATATTTTGACAAAGGTACGTGACACGAAACATAAAATGCAAGTTTTCTCAGCGTACGAAAGGACATTTGAAAAATTGGAACCAGGACATAAGTCGAGTGATGACGTACGACTTATCACAACAAAAATTACAAGTCAACTATGCATGTGAATATAATATAATATATAATTAATTATATAAATTAAATATATTATATATATAATATAAAATTATGTCGACAAACAAGAAGTTAAAAATTTGTGAGCTGTCCCAGGGTGCCATGCGATCGCATGGCCTTGAAGCACAAATCCCATGCGATCGCATGTGGTACTTTTTCAGAAAAGGTTCTATAAATTGCTCAGTTTTCACACTTCTTTCTCTAATATTACTCCGTATTTATTTTATTTATTATTATTATTATTATTATTATTATTATTATTATTATTATTATTATTATTATTATTAAGATTAATATTATTATTAATCTTATTATTATTAATATTATTAATTAGTATTATACATAAAATACTACGACGAGGTTATGAGCGTGTCACTTTCAAAATGGTTTTCAAGCGGGATAGAGCTAAGGAAATTATGGGTTATTGCCAAGGAGGTTATGGGTAATGTTCGGGGGTATATTTATGAATCAAACCTAGTGTTTATCATCTCCGTTATGTCTACGTACTTTCCTACAATATTGAATCTCAATACTGATACTTAAGCACTCATATCTTATCTTTTATATATTAATTAAGTATCCATGTCTAGTGCTCGAGTATATATATTTATATATACTTGTATGCTAAATTTCGTCGTTAAACAGTTTATAATGAATCACTAATTAAATACATATATTACTGGTAAAAGGTATATGATATACATGTTTTTGGAAAGCTGGCGAAAAATCAATAACTTTTCATTTAGATATCGAATAGTTTCGATGAACGGATTAAAAGATATGATCAACTGAATTATGATTGACGTTAATTGAAATTGTTTTTGAATCTGCAATTAAGATTTAAACAACTTGTTTACGAGATTGATAAAGTGAACTTTTAAATATTACCAACCGAGTAAATGAATCCTTATATAAGGTACGTCTCGTTTGTTGAACTATTGTCAAAATTGACTTTTTGAAACAACATTGGATAACTTTTGTATGTCGATATCGAGCATTAGGATTGTGATACACTATGACCTGACCTAGCTTGATAGACATTTATTGACCAACATATGTTCTCTAGGTTGAGATCTACGATTATTTGATATTCCGAGTTTCGGTCACATTACGATGAACAACTTTATGTGCTACTAAGGTGAGTTTCATTTGCTCCCTTTTTAATTGCTTTTGCAATCAATATTTTTGGGTTGAGAATACATGCACTTTATTTTAAACGCAATGGATACAAGTACATACTTAATTCTACGCTGAGTTTAAACCGAAAATCCCTTAGCTTTGGTAACTAGTAACTACCAGTACATAGGATAAGGACTGATGGGTGCGAATAACAGTATATGGATCCATAGGGCTTGACATCCCCGTCCGAGCTAGAGCGCTAGCCTTTTAACGGACGTGTGTTATTTGAGTTTAGGACACGTTGGTTTGCGTGTATTAAAATGAATGGGGTATTTATCATTGTAACATTAAAGCTTAGTTACCAGGGTGCTCTGTTACGTAGAATCTATTGACAAACTTTTGATAAACGTTTCTGGATGAAACAACTGAAATCTTGTGATCCACTTTTATATACAGATTATGCGAAACACTAAAACGATGAACTCACCAACCTTTTTGTTGACACTTGTTAGCATGTTTATTCTCAGGTTTCCTAGAAGTCTTCCGCTGTTTGCTTATATGTTAGACAAGCTATGTGCATGGAGTCGTACATGGCATATTTTTCAAGGAAACGTTGCATTCACCAAATCATCACCATGTATCTTACTTTGACTGCATTGTCAACAGAAGTACTATTGTAAACTATTATTTACAGTGATTGTCTATATGTAGAAATCATCAGATGTCGAAAACCTTTGATTTAAATATTCATTTATGGTGTGCCTTTTCAAAAGAATGCAATGTTTACAAAACGTATCATATAGAGGTCAAATACCTCACAATGAAATTGATGAATGACGTGTTCGTCCATATGGATTTGGAGCGATCGTCACATTTATACTCCGTAATATTGCAGTATTTTTCGATTTAAAAGAGTTGGAAGATGCAACGGTCAACCGCCCTCCGTATTTGGTAGCCACGTGATTTGGTCAACAATTACTTTACTACTCTGCCTTACCCCTTTACTCTCTCGGTCTCTCATCTTTCTTTTTTCTTTCTACCTACTACAACACCTGTTTGATGATAAAATCGGCCAAACCGCCTTCTTTTTTGGAAAAACATCCATCTCTATTTTTTTCTCAGATCAAGGTGATTTCTATAGGTGATTCAGTTGGTGTCGCTGTTGTTTCGACTTTTATCTGCCAATTTCGGTAGGTTAATCTAACGTTTAAAAAAATAGTTATATGTTGGTTAGATGAACAGGGGAAAGAAGCAAGTGAGAGAAAGTTGTATATTTTTGTTACTGCGGGATGGTTAACAGTCAGTTAATTAAACGGTTAAAATGCTTGTTCTTTGTTTACATTGAACGTTAACTTCCCTAGATACCCTCTAACAATTATCCCACATCCATTCTCACGAATGACATTGTCCGATGTCGTGGGCCATTCTGTCGACTACGACCATCCAAGCGATCTAACGACTCTCCCACATTGTGTGACGACCCGGAAATTTTCGACCAAATTTAAACCTAATCTTATATGTTTCCGACTCGATAAGCAAAGAATGTAATGTTGAGTCTCAAAAACTTTGCACTATGTTCATGTATTCATTTAAACTTTGACCAATTCCGACGATTCATGAACAACTATTTGTAAATAAATATGTAAATACATATATGGATATAAATATAAATATAAGTGTATATATATAAATAAAGTACACTTAATCAATTAAAACTGTAGAATAATAAATAGAACAAATAAGTTACCATATATATATGTATATATCTATATTAAAAAGGAAATATGTAATATTAATTACAAGTTTAAAAATAGTGTTTTATCAATATAATTAATGTCACCCTCATTTTTGTTATTAACATTAATAATAACATTATTAATTACTAATATTAATATAATATATATATTATATAGATAAGAAAGTTGAAATAGGTAACTTGTTATATTATAATTATTACTTGTATTATCATTAGATATTATTAGCATTAAAAATCATTTTTATCATTATCATTTTTATTAACGTTATTATTATTATTATTATTATTTTTATTGATACTGGAATTATTATTATAATCATTAACAACATATTATTATTAATATCAATATAATTATTATTTGTATTATTATTTATAATATAATTATTATTACTCAGTACTTGTAGGGAGGGGACACCCGAAGATGCGACTAGAGCAAAAGAGAGATATAAAGAAGCCAAAAGAGAAGCTAAGAAAGCTGTTGCACGCGCAAAAGAAAAAGCGTATGAAGATTTGTATAGGAAACTAGACTCCAAGGAAGGAGCAAATGATATCTATAGGATTGCAAAAGCTAGGGAACGTAGAAGGAGGGATATAGATAACATTAAGTTTATCAAAGATGAAGCGGGTCAAACCATAATGAAGGAAGATGAAATTAGAAAAAGGTGGGAAAAGTATTTCTCATCTCTTTTCATCAGTGGAGGATCCGAGCGTCGTGGGGATTTTCAAGACTTGATAATAGGACATTTCCAGAACAACTGTTTTTGCAGGAGGATCAACCAGGAAGAAGTAAGAGCGGCACTACGAAAGATGGGAAGAAAAAAAGCTGTTGGACCAGATCAAATCCCGATAGAGGCGTGGCGATGCCTTGGTAAGGATGGTGTTAGGTGGTTGACGTGTCTTTTCAACAAGACGTTTAGAAGCTATAAAATGCCTACAGAATGGAGACTCAGCGAGATTATCCCCATCTATAAAAATAAGGGGGATGCCCAAATTTGCGGTAATTATAGAGGCATAAAACTACTTAGTCATACCATGAAGCTTTGGGAGAGAGTGATTGAGACTAGACTTCGGCGCGAAACAAATGTCTCAGAGAACCAATTTGGTTTCATGCCAGGCCGCTCGTCGATCGAGGCAATTCATATTATAAGGAGCCTTATGGAAAAGTATAGGGAAAAACAAAAGAGCCTAGAGATGGTCTTCTTAGACTTAGAAAAGGCTTATGATTGTGTCTCGCGAAAGCTGATTTGGAAGACCCTTAATGTTAGAGGTATACCTAGTAGATATATTAGAGCTATTATTGATATGTACGAAGGGGCGAAATCTTGCGTTCGAACGCCCGTTGGAAACACAGAGTATTTCCCAATAGAAGTAGGACTACACCAGGGATCGGCCCTTAGCCCTTTCCTTTTCGCTCTGATCCTGGACGAGCTGTCTCGAGGAATACAAGAGAGCATCCCTTGGTGTTTGATTTTTGCCGATGATATTGTGCTTGTCTCGAAATCCAAGGAGGAGCTTAATAGAAGGCTAGAGCTATAGAGAGAGGCCTTAGAACGAAATGTCCTACAGATCAGTAGATAAAAGACAGAATATCTTAGGTGTGATTTTGACAGGATCGGTGTTGAACAAAATGTTGGAGTAAATATCAACATTGGAGACCAGATCTTGCATCCACAAGATTCGTTTAGATACCTAGGCTCGGTACTCCACAAATTAGGGAGGATAGAGGACGACGTGACTCATCGTATTAAAGTAGGTTGGTTGAAGTGGAGAGCAGCAAAAGGGGTCTTGTGCGACAAGAAGGTACCGCTTAAATTAAAAGGGAAATTCTACAAGGTGGCAATTAGACCTGCCATGTTGTACGGATCAGAGTGTTGGCCAATGACAAAGGCCCAAGAGAGAAGGATGGAGGTGGGTGAAATGAGGATGCTTAGGTGGACGTGTGGTAAAATCATGCTAGATATGATTCCAAATGGGGTGTTTAGGGAGAACCTGGGAGTTAGAAGCATCATCGACAAGCTAAGAGAAGAACGACTTCGATGGTTTGGGCATGTGATGCGACGACCACGTTTAGCCCCGGTTAGGAGAGTCGAGGCACTCACGGTGGATGGCGTAAGGAGAAGGGGCAGACCAAAACGTAGGTGGGAGGATAAACTAAGGCTCGACATGAAGGAGCTTTTATTGACCGAGGACATGACTTCTGATAGGGATGCGTGGAGGACTAGAATGGGAATAGTCGAGTAGAGGTTTTTAGTGAGTGGTATGTAGGTGTTGGTATGAGTCTGTGTTCCTACGTATATACATTTTTTCTTATTTAGGAATGCATGTACGGGTGTGTATGTACGTATTCATGTTTTATGTTTGGTTGTATGTCTTGTATGTATGTTTGTATGTACGTATGCATGCATACCCATGTATGTATGTTTTTACGGTTGTTTGTATGTAGGTTTGTTTAGGGTCGTCCGTGTGCATGATTAGGTTTGTCTTTGTGTTTGTTTATGTATTTATATATATAGGCATGTATGGATGTTTATATGTATGAATGTATGTGTGTATACTTATGTATGCATGGATGGATACATGTATGGATGCTTATGTATGTATGTAGGTATGTTTATGTTGATATGTAATGTTTGTAGGTTTATGTATGTATGTATATGTATGTTTATGTAAGTATGCATGTATGTATGTGTATATGTATGTATATATGTATGTCTGTTTTTGCTTCTGTATGTACATCTATGTATATTTTTTTTTTCACGACTGTACATGTCTATCGTTCTTCGTAGTGTAGCCTTTTTGCTTTTCTCTTGAGCTACGTATTGCACTCTCAGGTATGTATCTATTTATGTATATCATTATTTTATTATGTGTTTAGCCCTCTTGGTATGTGTTTGTATGTGCGTGCATGTAGGTATTATGTATGTATGTGTTATGCATCCATGTAGGTTTATACATGTTAGTTCGTTTTTGTATGTATGTATGTTTTGTATGTTTGTGGGGTTTTATGTATGCATGTATGTAGGTTTTTGTTCATAGATTTATGTATGACTAGGCTTGTATCTACGTATATGGATTTGGATGTAGGTATGCCTATGTAGGTGTCTATGCATGTTTATGCATTTATGTAGGTACGTAGGTATGGATGCTTTCGTAGGTTGGTATGGTTATATGTATGTATGTACGTATGTATGTTTCACGTATGTATGCAGGTATGCTTATGGACAGATGTATTAGGTGCCTCGCATCGTTCGGTGCATCTTGGGGCCATTATGGCTGAGGACGACCTTCTTTGCTATTGAGCTTAGTTGGTTGTCACTTAGTTACGTGGTTTCGGGGATGTTTACCGTAAAGGTGCATGAGTGGTGTTTGGTTTGTTCCCGGTGGTTGGCTCTTTGCTTGCGCAATAACTTCCACCTGGCATGACTTTCGAGTTCTGTTTCAGTAACTTTTGGCTCTATTTATTGAGGTAACAACAAGCGTCGATTTATTGGCGACTTGACTGCCGCGTGGAGCCTATATTGAACCCCAGGCAGGCTTTAGAACCCATGAAAATTTGACCCCACCATTTTCATGGCGTCTCTTTTTATCCCGTTTTTATTTGTATTATCCCATTTTTATTTGTATTACGGTTTTTTTTTTTTTTTTTTTTGGAGGTCCTCTCGGAAGCAATCTCCCTACTTTGGAGTAGAGAGGAGGATGACTTCCTCTCTCGGTGGGTGGAGAATTTTTTCTCAACTCGTGGTTAGAGGGACGACTTCTCTTCTATTCTAGGGTAGAGGAAGGATTGTCTACATCTCACCTCCCCCATACCTCGCATGCGCGGGATTGGGTGTTGTTGTTGTTGTTGTTGTTGTTGTTGTTGTTGTTGTATTTATTAGTTATAAATATTAATTATATATATAAAAACAAGAAATTCATACGATTATGTTAACAAGTTACAATCAAACTGTTTTATGATTTGTTTATATCTGTAATTTTGTACAAATCGAATCTTATATGTCTCAATAACATCCAAAATCTGTTACGCATCGTTATCTATTTTTTATGTTTTTTATTTTTTTCTTTTTTTTCTTCTCTGATCAATTATTTTCCATCGACCAATTTGCTATAAATAAAATCGTTCCAGCTGATAATGGATATCATACAACTTCACATAATCACTTTCAAATCACAGAAACCTTTAACAACTCTTAATTAAACGAATTAAACAGAAAATATTGAAGAACACCAAGCCGTTTCCTCTGTTCTTGCATCATTTATCCAAAACCTCCAATTCAAATTCCATTTCAAATTATGTTAATGTGGTCTTGTTAGGATCCTTTTTCTCAAACTTTCTACAAAATCTCATGTTCCAATTTATTTTAACGAGCTTTAATCTTCGAGTCAAAGTTTGAAACTAAAAAGTCAAATGATTGGTTCTTCATGAAATTCGAAGTTGTTTTGATGTTGTTGGATCAATTGATGATTCAATAAGTTTCTATGGATGATATACTACCTACTTCATGTAGTAATTATTGTCTAAAAACCTCTCAAAATCAAAATCATATTTTTTTTTCTTCTTTTGAATATCACGAACATCAGTAGTTGTTTTTTTTTCCAGTTAATTCCAGAGTTATGTGGTCGAGTATACTCTGGTTGAAGGTCCTAAAAACGTTTGGATGATTGATTATCATGTTGGTTTAATCTTGGATCGATTTGGTTTTGAAGATGATGAAGAAAATGGGTGTAGGAAAAATACGGGTTATATGATATTAGAAAGCATAATATTCAGAAAAATATGAATGGCTTAATGGTTAGGGTGTTGTGTGAGAAACAAGAGGTCTTGGGTTCGAATCCGGCTTATGACAATTACTTTTTTTAAGCACTCTTGGAGGTAGTTTTCAAAATCAAAAATCAAAAATCATTATTATTATTATTGTTATTATTACTTGAATATTAATTATATCATGATTATTATTATGATTTTGAGATTATTAGTATTTATAGTATTTATAGTATTATTATTATTATTACTAGTATTATAATTATTATTAGTATTAGTATTAAGATTATTATTATAAGTATCATAATTGTTATTATTATTATTATTATCATCATAATTATACGTATTATAACTTATAATTATAAATATTACTTATGATATTATTATTAATTTTATAACTTTAATATTACTATCATTATGATGGATATGTTTAGTATTATTATTATTATTATGAAAATAATATAAATTATTATTATTTTCGTAAACGTTAGTATTAGTATCTTTTTATAAATAATAGAATTGTCAATATTAACATAAGTATTATTATTAATATTTTTATATACAAAATGAATATATGAGAGGTATATATATTATTAATATAAAAATGATATAAGTAGTAAATTATATATATATAAACTTATGCGATTACGGTTATGTGTATTAATATATATACAAATGATATAGGTTCGTGAATCCAAGGCCAACCCTGCATTGTTCAGTATCGTCGTATGAATATTTTTACGACAAAATATTGTATTGTGAGTTTCATTTGCTCCCTTTTTAATTGCTTTTGCAATATATATTTTTGGGCTGAGAATACATGCGTAGCTTTTATATTTGACGAAATAGACACAAGTACTTAAAATATATTCTACGTTGAGTTGTACTACCTTACATATCTTCCCTAATAGCTTGGTAACTAATATTTACATGTTGGAAGAACATGTAAGCGCGAATCCTATTGATAGATCTATCGGGTTTGACCACCCCAACCGGGCTAGTCGCTCTAGTATCGTAAACGGTTGCATAGTACTTCGTTTTTACTACACTTGGTACAGTGTAGGGAGATTTCATAATAAAAGGAATATGCCACATTAATTGTTAAATATGGTTACCGAAGCGCTCAACAACTTATAGAATACTTTTATACACTTGCGAGTGTACATATATTTATAAACGGAAATCTTGTGGTCTATTAATATACTGAAATGATTGTTATGATAAACCTATGAACTCACCAACCTTTTGGTTAACACTTGAAAGCATGTTTATTCTCAGGTATGAAAGAAATCTTTCGCTGTGCATTTGATCATATTAGAGATATTACTTGGAGTCATTCATGGCATATTTCAAAAGACGTTGCATTCAAGTCGTCGAGTTCATCAAGATTATTACTAAGTCAATTATAGTTGGATATATTATGAAATGGTATGCATACCGTCAACTTTCGATGTAATGAAAGTTTGTCTTTTAAAAATGAATGCAATGTTTGTAAAATGTATCATATAGAGGTCAAGTACCTCGCGATGGGACCAGATGTTGATGACTTCGTCCAGGTGGATTAAGATGGGCCGTTTCAGATGGTATCAGAGCGGTGGTCTTAGCGAACCAGGTCTTGCATTAGTGTGTCTAACTGATAGTTGTTAAGATGCATTAGTGAGTCTGAACTTCGACCGTATCTGCATGTCAAAAGTTTTGCTTATCATTTCGTGTCAAAAATCGCTTCTTATCATTCTTAGTCTAGACACATGTTACTGCATTAATTGCATGATTAGTGTATGGACAAAATTCATATCTTAGCGTATCTGCTAAATTCATATCTTAGCATATCTGTTACTCTAAACTTTGCCTGACATATGCCATAAATTCCTCCGTAGTCTACGAAATCTTTTGTTCTATATATATGGATATTCTATGTAATTAGAATACCATCTGATAGCCGAAAATCATTTCTATCGAAAAATCCTTTATTCAATCGTACAAAATGGAACTCGCCACTAGTTCAAGTCCCTCGGATTTTGACATGGAGTCCCACTCAAGCTTTGAAAGCAGCGTCACCAGAATGAATTCAACCAATCAGCCATCCTTGATTCATCTGATGGATTCGTATTCGACTTAATCAATGGAAATGCGAAGAAGGAGATCCTTTCCATCAACCGAATTCACTTCTTGGCGAAGAACCTGAAGCACTTACCGGTGAACCTGTTCGAAACACCATTTTCTCTCTCATTTCCAGAGTATCTCGCCACGACTATATCACAACTCAGATTTTAAACCTTATTCGTTCACTCATTCCTACCGACAATCATTCCCAAGTAATAAGTCAGCGAGCTTCGCGCCCGAGTTGTAACCTTGGAAAATATGGTGCAAAACATACCAGCTTCGGCAACATCACCGGCACCAACAGTACCACCAACATCAATATCAGTACCACCAACAACCCCATCCACACTGCAAACCTCAATTTTACAACCTGTCCCACGAACATTGTGACGATCGCTCCAAATCCATATGGACGAACACGCCATTCATCGATTTCATTGCGAGGTATTTGACCTCTATATGATACGTTTTGTAAACATTGCATTCTTTTGAAAAGGCACACAATAAATGAATATTTAAATCAAAGTTTTTCGACATCTGATGATTTCTACATATAGACAATCACCGTAAATAATATTTTACAATAGTACTTCCATTGACAATGCAATCAAAATAAGATACATGGTGATGATTTGGTGAATTTAACGTTTCCTTGATAAATATGCCATGTAAGACTCCATGCACATAGCTTGTCTAACATATAAGCAAACAGCGAAAGACTTCTAGGAACCTGAGAATAAACATGCTAACATGTGTCAATACAAAGGTTGGTAAGTTCATAGTTTTAGTGTTTCGCATAATCTGTATATAAAGGTGGACCACAAGATTTCAGTTGTTTCATCCAGAAACGTTTATCAAAATATCCTACAAGATTGAGCACCCTGGTAACTAAACTTAACGTATATATAATTTGTACCCTTTGTATAATCATCTTAATAATACACGCAAACCAACGTGTACGCTTCTCAAATAGCATACGTCCGTTAAAAGGCTAGTGCTGTAGCTCGGACGGGGATATCAAGCCCTATGGATCCATATACTACTACTCGCGCCCACCAGTTCTTATAACTGGCTGTTACTAGTTACCAAAGCTAAGGGATTTTCGGTTCAAACTCAGTGTAGATGTGACGACCTGGAAATTTCCGACCAAATTTAAAATTGATCTTTATATGTTTCTGACACGATAAGCAAAGTCTATAATGTTGAGTCTCGAAAATTTTGGAACAGTTTACATAAATGCATTTGCCCTTTTGGCCATCCTCGACGATTCACGAACTGCTATGTGTAAATAAAATGTATATATATATATATATATATATATCTTAGAAATAATAAATAATCAATAACAGTTATTATATGATATACTATATAAATAATAAATATTACATATGTAATAATACATATATCTAATACAAGTATAGCTATAGTTATAATAATATTATTATTACTTTCAATATTAATGACAATACTAGTATTATTAATATTATTTTAAATATATATAAAATCTATAAATGTAAAATTGATGTATATGGGAATTGTTAAAATATTGCTATTACTAATATTATTATTAATAATAAAATTTATATTAATATAATTAGTATTATTATCATGAATATGAATAATATTGTTTTTAACAATTTCATAATTAAAATCAATATTATTATTATAATTACTAACATAATTATTATTATTATTATTATTATTATTATTATTATTATTATTATTATTATTTATTGGAAGTAATATATTTTGTTATCTTTAACATTAATAATAAGATCAATATCATTATTATATTATGTATTTCGATTATTATTATTATTATTATTAATACTTATATCATTATTAATCTGTATTATTATCAATTAGAATTATAATTACTTATACATATATTTATTATTACGGATCATATAAACACCAACTAAGGAGCTGAATCAGTTTTTTTTTTCTTTCATCACAACCTAATCCTATTTTTTTTTTCTCTTCTTCAATATTCGTTATTGGTCTGCAAAAATCCAAATGATCGATCACTTTATCTTTTTCAATTCAAGAATTCGTACAATCAAGATCAAGGCATAGATATGATTCCAAATTTAGTTTGATGTCCCTATCTAAATTCTATAGTTTCTGTTTTATCTTTTTCCTCTGGAACGAATATCCTGCCGACATATTGCTGTATTTACTCTATCACATATACATTGTAATTCAGTCATTTACTTCATCACCCAACCTTTACCATCGAGCACATACTCACCATACTCATCCTGCTACCTATTTCGACCCAAATCACCACCATAGAACACGCACACCACCTCTATATATCACCTTTGTGAGCCACTCTAAATCACACAAATCAACCACAAACACTCCACTATCCACTTTTTTTATATATATATATACATATGTACACCCATTATTTTGTTATCCTTCGTGAAACCATAACAAAACCGATCACCTTCACTCTTAAAACAACCAACAAAACTCATATGTGAACTGCCTTTTGCTCCTGCTTCAGCTGTTTTTCGTTTCTTCTGTTTAAACCTTCGAAACCAACGAACCTTCATTTAATCCATCATATTTCTTTCTTGGTTCAATGAATTTAAATAGCACTCTTTGAATTATTTATGATGGTGGCAGACAAGAGGAAGCATTATATGATATAATAACAACAACTTGGACCCATGGAACATGATGTAGTTAGTAGAGAATCGGTTGATATATTTTTTTTGTTTTGTTTCGGTTTGTACTCCACTCGAGACCCACCCATATGGGTATCCAATAAATCTTGCCACCTTTTCTTTGCAATTCCTTTTTAAACCAACGAAATACATATCATTCATACAGCAAATTTGATTTTTATTTTTGCATGATGACAAAAAGGAGCCTTGATGGCCGACAAAAAGAAAATAAGTTGTTGGTGTTTGACATGTGAGCTACTTCTTTATATTTTTTTTCTTCGATCTTCTTGCGATAAATCGAGCAATGATGGTGATGATTCATGAAGACGAATGATGATTATGATGAAATGAAGATGTCTTGATATAATAGTGAAGATGAAAACCGTGATGATTAGGGGATAGTGAGGGTGGAATTATGACTACATGATAAATGATACATGATAACGATGAAGTGGTAGTATGGGTTGATGTTGAATGTGATGATGATATCGTGATTTCATGTAAAGGATATCACGATGATGATAATGATGATAGATAACCGTATGATGATGATGATGGATTTCATTCTGGTAATTCGAAATTGAGAAGGAGAAGAAAAGAATAACAGACGAGTTATATAATTAGTTAAGGGTCTTAAATCAGAAATGACTGAAATGGAGGGATGGTTTGAGGTGTTATGGGTGAGCGAGAGGTCTCGGGTTCGAGTCCTGTTCATGGCGTTTTCTTTTTAGGAAGCTATTAAGGTAGTTATTACCATTATTATTATTATTATCATTATTATTATTATTATTATTATTATTATTATTATTATTATTATTATTATTATTATTATTATTATTATTATTATTATTATTATTATTATTGTTATTTATTATTATTACCATTATCATTATTATTATTACAACATATGTTACTTACATAAAAATGGATTTAACACATATAAAATACTTATGTTAATATTACAAACTATTTTGTTTTCAAAATAAAATATTAGTAGCTATTATTAATTAAATTACCTATAAGATATAAATATATTTTTATATAACCTTATATATAAATTTTAATATATCATATATGTTTTAATTAAAATACTTTAATAAGAATCTGATATATGTATATATTAACTATGTAATTAAAATATATCATTATTTTAAATAAGTAAAATAATATATATAAATGATATATATAAACTGGTTTGATTTCCATTATATGCTCATTATAGGTTTTAATATATATATATATAGCTGATATAGGTTCGTGAATCCGAGGCCAACCTTGCATTGTTCAGTTATTCATTGTCGTCATATGTATTTTTACTACAAAATACAGTAATGTGAGTTTCATTTGCTCCCTTTTTAATTGCTTTTGCAATATATATTTTTGAGCTGAGAATACATGCGCTGCTTTTATGTTTGACGAAATAGACATAAGTACTTAAAATATATTCTACGTTGAGTTGTACCACCTTGCATATCTTCCCTAATAGCTTGGTAACTAATATTTACATGTTGTGAGAACATGTAAGCGTGAATCCTATTGATAGATCTATCGGGTTTGACCACCCCAACCGGGCTAGTCGCTCTAGTATCGTAAACGGTTGCATAGTACTTCATTTTTACTACACTTGGTACAGTGTAGGGAGATTTCATAATAAAGGGAATATGCCACATTAATAGTTAAGTATGATTACCGAAGCACTCAACAACTTATAGAATACTTTTATACACTTGCGAGTGTATATATATTTATAAACGGAAATCTTGTGGTCTATTAAAATATTGAAATGATTATTATGATAAACTTATGAACTCACCAACCTTTTGGTTGATACTTTAAAGCATGTTTATTCTCAGGTATGAAAGAAATCTTCCGCTGTGCATTTGCTCATTTTAAGGATATTACATGGAGTCGCTCATGGCATATTTAGGACAGTACCTCGCAATGGGAACAAATGTTGATGATTTCGTCCAGGTGGATTAGGACGGGTCGTCACAGTTGGTATCAGAGCAGTGGTCTTAGCTGAAATGTCCCATTCATATTGATTATAAACGTTCCATATTAATTGATTTCGTCGCGAGGTTTTGACCTCTATATGAGACATTTTTCAAAGACTGCATTAGATTTTAAAACAAACCATAACCTTTAAAATATTACGACGATTATCAAATAATGATAATCTAAAATATAGCATTTTTAACACGACCATTACATAATAGTTTACAATAATATTACACATCAACATAAGTCTTCGAATGCAGTTTTTAAACAATATTATACAAGCATGGACTCCAAATGTTGTTCTTAATTTAGTATGCAACAACGGAAGCTCTTAATAATCACCTGAGAATAAACATGCTTAAAACGTCAACAAAATTGTTGGTGAGTTATAGGTTTAACCTACATATTATTAAATCATAATAATAGACCACAAGATTTCATTTTTATAACACATCTCTTATCAGGCATTTCGCAAACTGCATAGAGATAAAAAATCATTCATATGTTGAACACCTGGTAACCGACTTTAACTTAATGCATAGAATATCCCCAAAACAGAACCTCTCGTCTGTATAATAAGCGCGAAGTACTAAACCATCCATAACCTGAATGGGGGTTGTTAAGCCCAATAGATCTATCTTTAGGATTCGCGTCAATTAGGGGCCATTTCCCTAATTCTTAGGCTACCAGACTTGAAGGGCGATATTCGGTTTAATAATCCAACCATAGAATGTAGTTTTGCGTACTTGTGTCTATTTTGTAAAACATTTATAAAGCTGCATGTATTCTCATCCCAAAATATTATATTTTAAAAGTGGGACTATAACTCACTTTCACAGATTTTTAATTCGTCAGGAAGTATGACTTGGCCACTGGTCGATTCACGAACCTATAACAAATATGTATATATATATATATATATCAAAGTATGTTCAAAATATATTTACAACATTTTTAATACGTTTTAATGTTTTAAATATTTTCAGTCAGCTGTCCTCGTTAGTAACCTTCAACTAGTTGTCCATAGTTAGATGTACAGAAATAAATTGATATATATTATCTTGACCCAATCCACGACCCAGTGTATACACGTCTCAGTCTAGATCACAACTTAAAGTATATATATTTTTGGAATCAACCTCAACCCTGTATAGCTAACTCCAATATTACTGCATATAGAGTGTCTATGGTTGTTCCAAATAATATATATAGATGGGTCGATATGATATGTCAAAACATTTGCATACGTGTCTATGGTATCCCAATATTACATAATATATTAGAATACATGTATAATATAATATAAGTTAGCTAGGATATGATTTGTATAGATTTGTTACCAATTTTCACGTAGCTACAACAAGTAAAAATATCCAATCTTGTTTTACCCATAACTTCTTCGTTTTAAATCCGTTTTGAGTGAATCCAATTGCTATGGTTTCATATTGAACTTAAGTTTATCAATATAAATAGAAAAAGTATAAGTTTATAGTCAGAAATACAGGTTACAAGTCATTTTTGTAAAGGTAGTCATTTCAGTCGAAAGAACGACGTCTAGATGACCATTTTGGAAAACATACTTCCACTTTGAGTTTAACCATGATTTTTGGATATAGTTTCATGTTCATAAGAAAAATCATTTTCCCAGAAGAACAACTTTTAAATCAAAGTTTATCATAGTTTTTAATTAACTAACCCAAAACAGCCCGCGGTATTACTACGGCGGCGTATATCCAGTTTTTCGTGTTTTCAGGTTTTAAATCATTAAGTTAGCATATCATATAGATATAGAACATGTGTGTAGTTGATTTTAAATGTCAAGTTAGAAGGATTAACTTTTGTTTGCAAACAAGTTTTAGAATTAACTAAACTATGTTCTAGTGATTACAAGTTTAAACCTTCGAATAAGGTAGTTTTATATATATGAATCGAATGATGTTATGAACATCATTACTACATCAGGTTTTGTGGATAAACCCACTGGAAATGAGAAAAATATATCTAGCTTCAAAGGATCCTTGGATGGCTTGAAAGTTCTTGAAGCAGAATCATGACACGAAAACAAGTTCAAGTAAAATTTCCACTCGAAATAAGATTGTTAAAGTTATAGAAATTGAATCAAAGTTTGAATATGAGTATTACCTTGTATTAGAAAGATATCTTACTGTAAATTAGAAAGATTTCTTGAGGTTGGATGATCACTTTACAAGATTGGAAGTAAGCTAGCAAACTTGGAAGTATTCTTGATTTTATGAAACTAGAACTTATAGAATTTATGAAGAACACTTAGAACTTGAAGATAGAACTTGAGAGAGATCAATTTGATGAAGAAAATTGATGAATGAAAGTGTTTTTAGGTGTTTTTGGTCGTTGGTATATGGATTAGATATAAAGGATGTGTAATTTTGTTTACATGTAAATAAGTCATGAATGATTACTAATATTTTTGTAATTTTATGAGATATTTCATGCTAGTTGCCAAATGATGGTTCCCACATGTGTTAGGTGACTCACATAGGCTGATAAGAGCTGATCATTGGAGTGTATATACTAATAGTACATACATCTAAAAGCTGTGTATTGTACGAGTACGAATACGGGTGCATACGAGTAGAATTGTTGATGAAACTGAACGAGGATGTAATTGTAAGCATTTTTGTTAAGTAGAAGTATTTTGATAAGTGTCTTTAAGTCTTTCAAAAGTGTATAAATACATATTAAAACACTACATGTATATACATTTTAACTGAGTCGTTAAGTCATCGTTAGTCGTTACATGTAAATGTTGTTTTGAAGCCTTTAGGTTAACGATCCTGTTAAGTGTTGTTAACCCATTATTTATTTTATCAAATGAGATGTTAAATTATTACATTATCATGATATTATGATATATTAATATATCTTAATATGATATATATACAATTAAATGTCGTTATAACGATAATCATTACATATATGTCTCGTTTCGAAATCATTAAGTTAGTAGTCTTGTTTTTACATATGTAGTTCATTGTTAATATAATTAATGATATGTTTACTTATCATAATACCATGTTAACTATATATATATATATCCATATATATGACATCATATAGTTTTTACAAGTTTTAACGTTCGTGAATCATCGGTCAACTTGGGTGGTCAATTGTCTATATAAAACCTATTTCAATTAATCAAGTCTAAACAAGTTTGATTGCTTAACATGTTGGAAACACTTCATCATATAAATATCAATTTCATTTAATATATATAAACATGGAAAAGTTCGGGTCACTACAGTACCTACCCGTTAAATAAATTTCGTCCCGAAATTTTAAGCAGTTGGAGGTGTTGACGTATCTTCTGGAAATAAATGCGGGTATTTCTTCTTCATCTGATCTTCTCATTCCCAGGTGAACTCGGGTCCTCTACGAGCATTCCATCGAACCTTAACAATTGGTATCTTGTTTTGCTTGAGCCTTTTAACCTCACGATCCATTATCTCGACGGGTTCTTCAATGAATTGTAGTTTTTCATTGATTTTAATTTCGTCTAAAGGAAAAGTGAGATCTTCTTTAGCTAAGAACTTCTTCAGATTCGAGACATGAAAGGTATTATGTACATTGGCGAGTTGTTGAGGTAATTCAAGTCGGTAGGCTACTGGTCCGACACGATCTAAAATCTTGAATGGTCCAATGTATCTTGGATTTAGTTTCCCCCGTTTACCAAATCGAACAACGCCTTTCCAAGGTGAAACCTTAAGCATGACCATCTCCCCAATTTCAAATTCTATATCTTTCCTTTTAAGGTCCGCGTAGCTCTTTTGTCGACTCTGAGCGGTTTTCAACCGTTGTTGAATTTGGATGATTTTCTCTGTAGTTTCTTGGATTATCTCCGGACCTGTAATCTGTCTATCCCCCAATTCATTCCAACAAATTGGAGATCTGCACTTTCTACCATAAAGTGCTTCGAACGGTGCCATTTCGATACTCGAGTGGTAACTGTTGTTGTAGGAAAATTCTGCTAATGGTAGATGTCGATCCTAACTGTTTCCAAAATCAATAACACATGCTCGTAGCATGTCTTCAAGAGTCTATATTGTCCTTTCGCTCTGCCCATCGATTTGTGGATGATAGGCAGTACTCATGTCTAGACGAGTTTCCAATGCTTGTTGTAATGTCTGCCAAAACCTTGAAACAAATCTGCCATCCCTATCAGAGATAATAGAGATTGGTATTCCATGTCTGGAGACGACTTCCTTCAAATACAGTCGTGCTAACTTCTCCATCTTGTAATCTTCTCTTATTGGCAGGAAGTGTGCTGATTTGGTGAGACGATCACCTATTACCCAAATAGTATCAAAACCACTTGCAGTCCTTGGCAATTTAGTGATGAAATCCATGGTAATGTTTTCCCATTTCCATTCCGGGATTTCGGGTTGTTGAAGTAGACCTGATGGTTTCTGATGCTCAACTTTGACCTTAGAACACGTCAAACATTCCCCTACGTATTTAGAAACATCAGCTTTCATACCTGGCCACCAAAAATGTATCTTGAGATCTTTGTACATCTTCCCCGTTCCAGGATGTATTGAGTATCTGGTTTTATGAGCTTCTCTAAGTACCATTTCTCTCATATCTCTAAATTTTGGTACCCAAATTCTTTCAGCCCTATACCGGGTTCCGTCTTCTCGAATATTAAGATGCTTCTCTGATCCTTTGGGTATTTCATCCTTTAAATTTCTCTCTCTTTTAAAACTCCTTGTTGCGCCTCCTTTATTTGAGTAGTAAGGTTATTATGAATCATTATATTCATAGCTTTTACTCGAATGGGTTCTCTGTCCTTTCAACTCAAAGCGTCGGCTACCACATTCGCCTTCCCAGGGTGGTAACGAATCTCAAAGTCGTAATCATTCAACAATTCAATTCACCTGCGCTACCTCATGTTCAGTTGTTTCTGATTAAATATATGTTGAAGACTTTTGTGGTCGGTATATATAATACTTTTGACCCCATATAAGTAGTGCCTCCAAGTCTTTAATGCAAAAACAACAGCGCCTAATTCCAAATCGTGTGTCATATAATTTTGCTCATGAATCTTCAATTGTTTAGATGCATAAGCAATTACCTTCGTTCGTTGTATTAATACACAACCGAGGCCTTGCTTTGAGGCGTCACAATATATCACAAAATCATCATTCCCTTCAGGCAATGATAATATCGGTGCCGTAGTTAACTTTTTCTTCAACAATCGAAACGCTTTTTCTTGTTCATCCTTCCATTCAAATTTCTTCCCTTTATGCATTAATGCAGTCAAGGGTTTTGCTATTTTGGAAAAATATTGGATGAATCTTCTGTAGTAACCAGCCAGTCCTAAAAATTGGCGTATATGCTTCGGAGTTTTAGGGGTTTCCCACTTTTCAACGGTCTCAATCTTTGCCGGATCCACCTGAATACCTTCTTTGTTCACTATGTGACCGAGGAATTGAACTTCTTCCAACCAAAATGCACACTTTGAAAACTTAGCGTACAGTTTTTCTTTCCTCAACAACCCTAGCACTTTTCTCAAATGTTCTTCGTGCTCTTGATCATTCTTTGAGTAGATAAGTATGTCATCAATGAAAACAATGACAAATTTGTCGAGATATGGCCCACACACACGGTTCATGAGGTCCATGAACACAGCTGGTGCATTAGTCAATCCAAACGGTATAACCATAAACTCGTAATGACCGTAACGCGTTCTGAAGGCAGTCTTCAGAATATCGTCCTCCTTCACCCACATTTGATGATACCAAGAACGTAAATCAATCTTCGAATAAACTGACGAGCCATGTAATTGATCAAATAAGTCATCGATTCTCGGTAGTGGGTAACGGTTCTTGATGGTAAGTTTGTTCAACTCTCGGTAGTCGATACACAACCTGAATGTACCATCCTTCTTTTTGACAAACAAAACAGGAGCTCCCCATGGTGATGTACTTGGTCGTATGAAACCACGCTCTAGAAGTTCTTGTAATTGGCTTTGAAGTTCCTTCATTTCGCTGGGTGCGAGTCTGTATGGAGCACGAGCTATTGGTGCAGCTCCCGGTGCAAGATCTATTTGAAATTCAACAGATCAGTGTGGAGGTAATCCCGATAATTCTTTCGGAAATACATCGGGAAATTCTTTTGCGACGGGAACATCATTGATGCTCTTTTCTTCAGTTTGTACTTTCTCAACGTGTGCTAGAACAGCATAGTAACCCTTTCTTATTAACTTTTGCGCCTTCAAATTACTAATAAGATTTAGCTTCGCGTTGCTCTTTTCTCCGTACACCATTAAGGGTTTTCCTTCTTCTCGTACAATGCGAATTGCATTTTTGTAACATACGATCTTTGCTTTCACCTCTTTCAACCAGTCCATGCCGATTATCACATCAAAACTCCCTAACTCTACTGGTATCATATCAATCTTAAATGTTTCGCTAACCAGTTTAATTTCTCGATTCCGACATATATTATCTGCTGCAATTAATTTACCGTTTGCTAATTCTAGTATAAACTTAGTATCCAAAGGCGTCAATGGACAACTTAATTTAGCACAGAAATCCTTACTCATATAGCTTCTATCCGCACCCGAATCAAATAAAACATAAGCAGATGTATTGTCAATAAGAAACGTACCCGTAACAAGCTCCGGGTCTTCCTGCGCTTCAACCGCATTAATGTTGAAGACTCTTCCTCGGCCTTGCCCATTATTATCCCCCTGATTTGGACACATATTTTTGTAATAGCCCTTCTTCCCGTATCCAAAACAGGTAATGTCAGCATAACTTGTTCCGGCATTATTTGTTCCCTTAGCCATTGATCCGTAGATATCGCACTTTGTCGCACCATGGCCCTTCCTATTACACTTAGTACACACTGCTGTACAGAGCCCAGTTGGATGGTATCCTTCACATCTCTGGCAGAATTTCTGCCTCTTGTTGTTATTGTTGGGATTGTTGTTGTTGCGGTTGTTATTGTTGTTGAAACGGTTGTTGTAGTTGTTGCTGGGGTGGTTGTTGTTGTTGCGTTTGTTGTTGCGAAAATTGGTGCGATTGTAGTTATGATTGTTGGGTTGATTATTGAAATTGTGACCCTTGTCACTGGTTTCTTCCCATTTCCTCTTGACTTGTTTCGTATTGGCTTCTTCGGCCGCCTGTTCTTTAATCCTTTCCTCAATTTGATTTATAAGTTTATGAGCCATTCGAATTGCCTTTTGTATGGAGGTGGGCTCGTGTGAACTTATATCCTCTTGGATCCTTTCTGGTAACTATTTTACAAATGCGTCGATTTTCTCTTCTTCATCTTCGAACGCTCCCGGACACAATAGGCACAACTCTGTGAATCGTCGTTCATACGTGGTAATATCAAACCCTTGTGTTCGTAACCCTCTAAGCTCTACCTTGAGCTTATTGACCTCGTTTCTGGGACGGTACTGCTCGTTCATTAAGTGTTTGAATGCTGACCACGGTAGTGCGTAAGCAGCATCTTCTCCCACTTGTTCGAGATAGGTATTCCACCATGTTAACGCAGTACCTGTGAAGGTATGCGTGGCGTACTTTACCTTATCTTCCTCAGCACATTTGCTTATAGCAAACACAGATTCAACCTTTTCGGTCCATCGTTTCAGTCCGACTGGTCCTTCAGTTCCATCGAATTCCAGAGGTTTACAGGCAGTGAAAGCCTTGTAGGAGCATCCTACACGGTTTCCTGTGGAGTTAACTCCACTGCTAGACCCTGAGTTATTGTTGTTTTGCATTGCAGCCTGTACTGTGGCTATATTTGCTGCAAGGAAAGCACAGAAGTCTTCCTCACTCATGTTCAAGTTCTGACGAGTAGTCGGTGCCATTTCCTTCAAAAATAGCCAAAAGAATTAAGTTAATCATATAGAATATTAAGAGTAGTCAATAGTATTCCGTAGCATAATATGAACTCATTTATAAAAGCTTTTTCTTCATATTAGCGTTTTATAAGTTTTAATTCGGGTAATACCTACCCGTTAAGTTCATACTTAGTAGCTAACATACAATTCAACTACTACAATTCTATATGAAAACTGATTATAATAATATTTCACATTCAAACTTTTATACAATATTTTGCAAACTTATAATACCGCTATTTTACATATAGCATGAAATATAGCACATAAAAACTCTGATACAAAACAGTTGCGAAGACAATTCTAGTTAATACGTAAGTCGTTCAACAAAGGCAATAAAGACATGTAATTCATACGTCCAAAAACAAGTCATGCATTCTGGTTTTACTATAACTACTTCCCATCCTTGGTCTTGTGGAACATAACCATTGTGACCGTTGACAAGACAGCATGTTGTAATGTCGTCAAAAGGATGAGGGTTTCTTAATGACCAACAGCCCCGTAATAATCTAAAAACCTTGTTTCTAATCTCAACTACCGAGTCCATCACTTGTGGGAATGTTTTATTTAAAAGTTTCGACCCAATGTTCTTTTTCTCAATTTGATGAGAAGCGAACATTATTAACCCGTAAGCATAACATGCTTCTTTATGTTGCATGTTAGAAGCTCTTTCTAACTCATCAAATCCTATGTTGGGATATGTTGAGTCAAAATAGGTTCTTAACCCGTAGCGTAAAATTGCATTTGGGTTCCCCGTATTTAACGCTTTAAAGAAAACACGGCGTAACTTACGGTCTCCCAAATGTGATATACCCCACCTATCAAAGGAAAGCCTTTTATAAACTAAGGCATTTCTGGAAAGTCTTTCAAATGTTTGACAAGTTAATTTCGCCATAACTAAATGTGCTGATGAATTTTGACCGACTCTAGACAAGATTTCCTCAATCATATCCTCTGGTAGGTCTTCTAAATTATTCGGTTATCTACCCTTAACGTCCATTTTGTTTTTATACTGTAAAATAGACAAGGATTAGATTCGTAAAAGATAATTAACAAACAATACAAGCAATTTTTACATAGAACATAAAAGTACAAGCACACTATATTACATATATTACACAACATGATTACAACTCTTTAATCCGACTCACTCGTTTCTTCTTCTTCGGACTTGGTTCGTTATGCTAATTTCCTAGGGATATATGATGCTCCCCTAATATGAGCTGTCATTTTCCACAATGGTTTAGAAAAACCTGGTGGTTTAGCGGTTCCCGAGTCATTGTTACATTTTAGAAAATACGGATGTTGCCGATACATATAAAGTTCATCGGGGTTGGAATCGGGTTTCTCTATTTTTATACCTTTTCCCTTATTATTTTCTTTCGCTTTATTAAATTGGGTCGAGGTAATTTCTATAAAATCATCGGAATCCTCATCGGGATCCGATTCATCGGAAAATTGATAATCTTCCCAATATTTTTCTTCCTTGGCTGAAACACCATTGACCATTATTAACTTTGGTCCGTTGGTTGAGGATTTTCTTTTATTTAATCGATTTACTATAGGTATCAATATTTCTTCTTCCGGAACCTCTTCTTCTTCCGGTTCCTCCTCTTCTGATTCCTCTTCTTCCGGTTCCTCTTCGGGAATTTGTGAATCTTCCCAAATTATATTCAACTCTTCATTATTATTAGGTGAGTCGATGAGATTTGTACTAGTGGTAGACATCTATCACACAATATCAAACACATTAAGAGGTTAATATATCACATAATATTTACATGTTAATAATATATAATTTCCAACAAAAGTGTTAAGCAATCGTTTTTAAAGAAAAGATGGTCGAAGTCCAGACTCACTAATGTATCCTAACAAACTCGATAAGACACACTAATGCAAATTTCTAGTTCTCTAAGACCAACTCTCGTAATACCAACTGAAATGTCCCGTTCATATTGATTATAAACATTCCATATTAATTAATTTCGTCGCGAGGTTTTGACCTTTATATGAGACGTTTTTCAAAGACTGCATTCGATTTTAAAACAAACCATAACCTTTAAAATATTACGATGATTATCAAATAATGATAATAAAAAATATAGCGTTTTTCACACGACCATTACATAATGGTTTACAATAATATTACACATCAACATAAGTCTTCGAATGCAGTTTTTAAACAATATTATACAAGCATGGACTCTAAATCTTGTCCTTAATTTAGTATGCAACAGCGGAAGCTCTTAATAATCACCTGAGAATAAACATGCTTAAAACGTCAACAAAATTGTTGGTGAGTTATAGGTTTAACCTACATATTATTAAATCATAATAATAGACCACAAGATTTCATTTTTATAACACATCTCTTATCAGGCATTTCGCAAACTGCATAGAGATAAAAATCATTCATATGTTGAACACCTGGTAACCGATATTAACTTAATGCATAGAATATCCCCAAAACAGAACCTCTCGTCTGTATAATAATCTCGAAGTACTAAACCATCCATAATCTGAATGGGGGTTGTTAAGCCCAATAGATCTATCTTTAGGATTCGCGTCAATTAGGGGCCATTTCCCTAATTCTTAGGCTACCAGACTTGAAGGGCGATATTCGGTTTAATAATCCAACCATAGAATGTAGTTTTGCGTACTTGTGTCTATTTTGTAAAACATTTATAAAGCTGCATGTATTCTCATCCCAAAATATTAGATTTTAAAAGTGGGACTATAATTCACTTTCACAGATTTTTTACTTCGTCGGGAAGTAAGACTTGGCCACTGGTAGATTCACGAACCTATAACAAATATGTACATATATATCAAAGTATGTTCAAAATATATTTACAACATTTTTTAATACGTTTTAATATTTTAAATATTTTCAGTCAGCTGTCCTCGTTAGTAACCTACAACTAGTTGTCATTAGTTAGATGTACAGAAATAAATTGATATATATTATCTTGATCCAATCCACGACCCAGTGTATACACGTCTCAGGCTAGATCACAACTCAAAGTATATATATTTTTGGAATCAACCTCAACCCTGTATAGCTAACTCCAACATTACTGCATATAGAGTGTCTATGGTTGTTCCAAATAATATATATAGATGGGTCGATATGATATGTTAAAACATTTGCATATGTGTCTATGGTATCCCAATATTACATAATATATTAGAATACATGTATAATACAATATAAGTTGGCTAGGATATGATTTGTATAGATTTGTTACCAATTTTCACATAGCTACAACAAGTAAAAATATCCAATCTTGTTTTACCCATAACTTCTTCGTTTTAAATCCATTTTGAGTGAATCCAATTGCCATGGTTTCATATTGAACTTAAGTTTATGAATCTATACAGAAAAAGTATAAGTTTATAGTCAAAAATACAGGTTTTAAGTCATTTTTGTAAACGTAGTCATTTCAATCGAAAGAACGACGACTAGATGACCATTTTGGAAAACATACTTCCATTTTGAGTTTAATCATGATTTTTGGATATAGTTTCATGTTCATAAGAAAAATCATTTTCCCATAAGAACAACTTTTAAATCAAAGTTTATCATAGTTTTTAATTAACTAACCCAAAACAGCCCGCGGTGTTACTACGACGGCGTATATCCAGTTTTACGGTGATTTTCGTGTTTTCAGGTTTTAAATCATTAAATTAGCATATCATATAGATATAGAATATGTGTTTAGTTGATTTTGAAAGTCAAGTTAGAAGGATTAACTTTTATTTGCGAACAAGTTTAGAATTAACTAAACTATGTTCTAGTGATTACAAGTTTAAACCTTCGAATAAGGTAGTTTTATATATATGAATCGAATGATGTTATGAACATCATTACTACCTCAGGTTTTGTGGATAAACCCACTGGAAATGAGAAAAATATATCTAGCTTCAAAGGATCCTTGGATGGCTTGAAAGTTCTTGAAGCAGAATCATGACACGAAAACAAGTTCAAGTAAGATTTTCACTCGAAATAAGATTGTTAGAGTTATAGAAATTGAATCAAAGTTTGAATATGAGTATTACCTTGTATTAGAAAGATATCTTACTGTAAATAAGAAAGATTTTTTGAGGTTGGATGATCACTTTACAAGATTGGAAGTAAGCTAGCAAACTTGGAAGTATTCTTGATTTTATGAAACTAGAACTTATAGAATTTATGAAGAACACTTAGAACTTGAAGATAGAACTTGAGAGAGATAAATTTGATGAAGAAAATTGATGAATGAAAGTGTTTGTAGGTGTTTTTTGTCATTGGTATATGGATTAGATATAAAGGATGTGTAATTTTGTTTACATGTAAATAAGTCATGAATGATTACTAATATTTTTGTAATTTGATGAGATATTTCATGCTAGTTGCCAAATGATGGTCCCCACATGTGTTAGGTGACTCACATGGGCTGCTAAGAGCTGATTATTGGAGTGTATATACCAATAGTACATACATCTAAAGCTGTGTATTGTACGAGTACGAATACGGGTGCATACGACTAGAATTGTTGATGAAACTGAACGAGGATGTAATTGTAAGCATTTTTGTTAAGTAGAAGTATTTTGATAAGTGTCTTGAAGTCTTTCAAAAGTGTATAAATACATATTAAAACACTACATGTATATACATTTTAACTGAGTCGTTAAGTCATCGTTAGTCGTTACATGTAAATGTTGTTTTGAAGCCTTTAGGTTAACGATCCTGTTAAGTGTTGTTAACCCATTATTTATTATATCAAATGAGATGTTAAATTATTACATTATCATGATATTATGATATATTAATATATCTTAATATGATATATATACAATTAAATGTCGTTACAACGATAATAGTTACATATATGTCTCGTTTCAAAATCATTAAGTTAGTAGTCTTGTTTTTACATATGTAGTTCATTGTTAATATACTTAATGATATGTTTACTTATCATAATACCATGTTAACTATATATATATATATCCATATATATGACATCATATAGTTTTTACAAGTTTTAACGTTCGTGAATCACCGGTCAACTTGGGTGGTCAATTGTCTATATAAAACCTATTTCAATTAATCAAGTCTTAACAAGTTTGATTGCTTAACATGTTGAAAACACTTAATCATATAAATATCAATTTCATTTAATATATATAAACATGGAAAAGTTCGGGTCACTACATTAGCGAACCAGGTCTTGCATTAGTGTGTCTAACTGATAGGTGTTTAGATGCATTAGTGAGTCTGGGCTTCGACCGTGTCTGCATGTCAAAAGTTTTGCTTATCATTTCGTGTCAAAAATTACCTGCTTATCATCCTTAAAGTCTAGACACATCTTACTGCATTGACTGCATGAATAGTGCGTAGACAAAAATTCATATCTTAGCGTATCTGTTACTGTAGACTTTTCCTGACAGTTTCCGTAGATTCCTCCGTAAGTTATGGGATTTTAGTATTATATATGCATATGTAAATTATGTATTGCAGGGTACTAATCTACATCCTATAATCTATTTCTTATCGAAAATCCTCCATCTGATCGTACGAGATGAATCCCTCAACCAGTTCGAGTCCCTCAGATTTCAATAGCTATTCCGATAGTTATTCCGACAGCTATTCCGACATGGATATTCACCTAAGCTCCGAAAGCGGTGTCACTAGAATGAATCAATCAATCAGCCATCCCCAATTCATCTGATGGGTTCGTAGACGACTTAACCGATGAAGACGCGAAGAAGGCGATCCCTTCCACTAACTGAATTCACCTCTTGGTGAAGAACCCGAAGCACTTACCGGCGAACCTATCCGAAACACCATTTTCAGTCTCATTTCCAGAATAGCTCGACACGATTATATTCTATCCACAATTCTAAACCTTATTCATCCGCTCGTGCCGACCAACAATCATCCCGGAGTAATACAAGAAGTCAACGAACTTCGCGCTCGAGTAATCAATTTGGAGAATATGGTGCAAAACGTACCAGCTTCAGCAACATCACCGGCATTAACAGTATCACCAACAACATAAATTTCAACATCACTTACCCCAATATCTCATTCTGTACCTCGAATATAATCATCGTACTACGTATCGTTCTATCTATTTTATTTTCGTTCGACATGGCGATTATGTAATCTCTAATGTTTTAGAGATTATATATTCTTGTTCTAATGGTAAATCAAATGATTTTAATATCATATTGACTCATTAAATCCATGATTACATCTGAAAGAAATATATATGTATATATGTTTTCATAAAGATTGTAATTAAAAATTTTTTCTTACAAAACTGTTAATGATGAAAATATTTTAACGGGTAGGTAATACCCAAGGAATATTTAGATTTCACATTAATAAGTTACATTGTACATTCTTCGAATCTGATTCAACATTCATTTACTATCCTACTTACATCCACACGATATACGAATCCGTTCACCACAGAATAACCATTATCATTCAATTTCATATTTAGATTTTGAACTTATCAGAATCCAACAAGTGGCATAATGAAGAAAACATTGGACAAAATAAAATTTGTTAGAAACAAACAAATTAACTATGAGAAAATTTTTGTTAAGAATCCACGCTAACTATTCCTAGCTAACTGTTCCTAGCTAACTGATTACATTTTATTTATCGCAGTTTATTTATCGTAATTTATATTCTCGCAATTTAATTTATCGTCATTTAATTTCTGTTATTTATTTTACGCACTTTAAATATCGGGACACTTATACAAGGTTTTGACATATCATATCGATGCATCTATATATATTATTTAGAATAACTATAGACACTCTATATGCAGTAATGCTTGAGTTAGCTATACAGGGTTGAGGTGATTCTACAATAATATATATACTTTGAGTTGTGATCGAGTCTGATACATGTATGCAATGGGTCACGATACGTATTAATAAATTCGAATATTATATATGAATTATTGAATTACTAACTGTGGATTGCTAACTGTGGACTGCCAACATTGGACAATTAAATTGAATTAAAATCTTGTTTATAACATATGAAACTAAACAATTCTTCAAGCTTGCCACTTGATTTCATCTTAAACCTCATTTTTTAGTGACCCGAACTTTTCCATGTTTATATATATTAAATGAAATTGTTATTTACATGATTAAGTGTTTCCAACATATTAAGCAATCAAACTTGTTAAGACTTGATTAATTGAAATATGTTTTATATAGACAATTGACTACCCAAGTTGACCAGTGATTCACGAACGTTAAAACTTGTAAAAACTATATGATGTCATATATATGGATATATGTATAGTTAACATGGTATTATGATAAGTAAACATATCATTAAGTATATTAACAATGAACTACATATGTAAAAACAAGACTACTAACTTAAGGATTTCGAAACGAGGCATATATGTAACTATTATCGTTGTAACGACATTTAATTGTATATATATCATATTAAGATATATTAATACATCATAATAGCATGATAATGTAATAATTTAACATCTCATTTGATATAATAAATAATGGGTTAACAATACTTAACAGGATCGTTAACCTAAAGGCTTCAAAACAACATTTACATGTAACGACTAACGATGACTTAACGACTCAGTTAAAATGTATATACATGTAGTGTTTTAATATGTATTCATACACTTTTGAAAGACTTCAAGACACTTATAAAAATACTTCTACTTAACAAAAATGCTTACAATTACATCCGTTCAGTTTCATCAACAATTCTACTCGTATGCACCCGTATTCGTACTCGTACAATACACAGCTTTTAGATGTATGTACTATTGGTATATACACTCCAATAATCAGCTCTTAGAAACCCATGTGAGTCACCTAACATATATGGGAACCATCATTTGGCAACTAGCATGAAATATCTCATAAAATTACAAAAATATTAGTAATCATTCATTACTTATTTACATGTAAACAAAATTACACATCCTTTATATCTAATCCATATACCAACGACCAAAAATACCTACAAATACTTTAATTTTTCAATTTTCTTCATCTAATTGATCTCTCTCAAGTTCTATCTTCAAGTTCTAAGTGTTCTTCATAAATTCTATAAGTTCTAGTTTCATAAAATCAAGAATACTTCCAAGTTTGCTAGCTTACTTCCAATCTTGTAAAGTGATCATCCAACCTCAAGAAATATTTCTTATTTACAGTAAGATATCTTTCTAATACAAGGTAATACTCATATTCAAACTTTGATTCAATTTCTATAACTATAACAATCTTATTTCGAGTGGAAATCTTACTTGAACTTGTTTTCGTGTCATGATTCTGCTTCAAGAACTTTCAAGCCATCCAAGGATCCTTTGAAGCTAGATCTATTTTTCTCATTTCCAGTAGGTTTATCCACAAAACTTGAGGTAGTAATGATGTTCATAACATCATTCGATTCATATATATAAAACTACCTTTTTCGAAGGTTTAAACTTGAAATCACTAGAACATAGTTTAGTTAATTCTAAACTTGTTCGCAAACAAAAGTTAATCCTTCTAACTTGACTTTTAAAATCAACTAAAAACATGTTCTATATCTATATGATATGCTAACTTAATGATTTAAAACCTGAAAACACGAAAAACACCGTAAAACCGGACATACGCCGTCGTAGTAACACCGCGGGCTGTTTTGGGTTTGATAATTAAAAACTATGATAAAATTTGATTTAAAAGTTGTTCTTCTGGGAAAATGATTTTTCTTATGAACATGAAACTATATCCAAAAATCATGGTTAAACTCAAAGTGGAAGTATGTTTTCCAAAATGGTCATCTAGACGTCGTTCTTTCGACTTAAATGACTACCTTTACAAAAATGACTTGTAACCTGTATTCTTGACTATAAATTTATACTTTTTATATTTAGATTCATAAACTTAAGTTCAATATGAAACCATGGCAATTTGATTCACTCAAAACGGATTTAAAACGAAGAAGTTATGGGTAAAACAAGATTGGATATTTTTTTGATTGTTGTAGCTACGGAAATATTGTAACAATTCTATACAAATCATATCCTAGCTAACTTATATTGTATTATACATGTATTTTAATATATTATGTAATCTTGGGATACCATATACACGTATGCAAATGTTTTGACATATCATATCGACCCATCTATATATATTATTTGGAACAACCATAGACACTCTATATGCAGTAATGTTGGAGTTAGCTATATAGGGTTGAGGTTGATTCCAAAAATATATATACTTTAAGTTGTGATCTAGCCTGAGACGTGTATACACTGGGTCGTGGATTGATTCAAGATAATATACATCGATTTATTTCTGTACATCTAACTATGGACAACTAGTTGTATGTTACTAACGGGGATAGCTGACTTAATAACTTAAAACAGTAAAACGTATTAAAAATATTGTAAATATATTTTGAACATACTTTGATATATATGTACATATTTGTTATAGGTTTGTGAATCGACCAGTGGCCAAGTCTTACTTCCCGACGAAGTAAAAATATGTGAAAGTGAGTTATAGTCCCACTTTTAAAATCTAATATTTTGGGATGAGAATACATGCAGTTTTATAAATGTTTTACGAAATAGACACAAGTAAATGAAACTACTTTATATGGGTGAATGATCGAAGCCGAATATGCCCCTTTTTAGCTTGGTAGCCTAAGAATTTGGGAACAGACCCCAAAATTGACGCGAATCCTAAAGATAGATCTATCGGGCCCAACAAGCCCCATTCTGAAATTTGGAATGCTTTAGTACTTCAAAATTATCATATCCGATGGGTGTTCTGGAATGATGGGGATATTCTATATGCATCTTGTTAATATCAGTTACCAGGTGTTCACCATATGAATGAATTTTATCTCTATGTATGGGATGTATATTGAAATATGAAATCTTGTGGTCTATTATTATGATTTGATAATATATAGGTTAAACCTATAACTCACCAACATTTTTTGTTGACGTTTTAAGCATGTCTATTCTCAGGTGATTATTAAGAGCTTCCGCTATTGCATACTAAAATAGGGACAAGATTTGGAGTCCATGCTTGTATGATATTATGTAAAAACTGCAATCAAGAAACTTATTTTTGATGTAATATATTCTTATTGTAAACCATTATGTAATGGTCGTGTGTAAACGGTATATTTTAGATTATCATTATTTGATAATCTACGTAATGCTTTTTAAACCTTTATCGATAAAATAAATGTTATGGTTGTTTTAAAAATGAATGCAGTCTTTGAAAATCGTCTCATATAGAGGTCAAAACCTCGCAACGAAATCAATTAATATGGAACGTTTATAATCAATATGAATGGGACATTTCACGTTTGTATCTTGACGATTAGAATCTGCATTCAAACCTTTCATGATTCTTGAAAACACCTCAATCGAGAAGATGAACCAACCACACTTCATCTACGGAAGGAAAGATTTATGCATATAGTTATGCACTTGAAAAACTCTCGTAAACTGAGTAAACATTTAACACGTATCTGTGCTAGCTCCTTTAGCCTTGTTATTACCGAAAATAACTTTGCAACTCCTGTTCGAGATAGCCAGTTTGGTCATAGCTCCAGCAAGTCAACTTCGACTTTTCGTTCGAAACAACCTTATTATAACCTTGATATATACGTTGCCTTTTTGCCTTTGTTATCGGGAAACCTTTTATATTCTGCAATATTACCAACAGATGTACCAGCAACCTCGTTGCTCCTTGGCTTAAATCTCTCCGAAAAATTTCTATACTTATTTATTAAAACCCTATCATGTACTCATCGACATCTTGTAACAATTGTTGCCATACCAAATACCGGGAAGCATTAATCAGTATTTCGAATCTCGCAGCGCTTCTACATCAGCAGATATATGTATACATATAACATTTACCTGTTAGAATTATGATCTTTAATTCTGAAATTCTGAAAATCACCCAGTCTGCGAATCAATACTCCAAATTTTGAAAAATTGCTGATAAAGCAGCAAAAAAAAACTGTAAACGATCTTAACAGTCGAAAGTTTGATGATAAAGAATTGTATGTTGGCAAAGCTCAGAAATGTTGGAACTGGAAAAACGGATTGAGCAAACCATAAAGGAGACCGTGGACAAATCACAGATTAAATATGCCTTTAAAGAATCCAAATGATTCAGTATATGTTGAAGTCATTAACGAATACCTTACTCCTTACTCTAAACCCTTGCAGACAAATCTTCTTCATCATCCTTCGATAATAGAAATTCTAAGATATCATCGTATCTTTCTCTATTAATATCCTCAATATTTCTGAAGATATCTTCATAAATATTCTTGTCCGATATTAATTATCTCGCCGCGCTATCTGTGTTATATCCTCAAAACAAACTGTTTTAGTTTCTAAATCTCTGAAAACTTAGAGCTTGAATTTTGAATGATTTTGAAGTAGTGTTGGAAATTGATGCATGAGTTAGTATAATATAATGACACTTGATCAACGTGATTATATTACAGTAAGTCATGCTGAGTTTCTAATGTAACGTGATGATTCACAGACTATAACATCATCATGTGCCATGTTACACGACTCTTACATTCTATCTAATCTATAAACACATCAAGAACATATTTTCTTGATAGACCTATCTTTTCTCTTGAATTCTGGTAATTTGACAAACCAAGATCGTGCTATTAAAATCTCTCTCTTAGAACGTTAGTCATGTTCATTCGAAACTTCATACCTACGAATTCTGAACCATTATTCACTTGACTTAAGGTCGGGAAGAGAAAACAAAAGGATGGAACTCCAAAATATAAAGGAAATAAAGAGGGTGAATATATAGCGAAATATCAGACAGAGCAACCGTGACAGATTATCGCATTTAATCAAAGAGGATCCTAATTTCCTTAATTATCGAAGAATCAAATCTTATTATAAAGATTTTCTCCAAATCCCTTGACTTTCGGAATTCATCCTGACTACGTCAAAAGCTAAGACAAATCTTTACTTCTTTATTTCACTCTTTTGTGATAACTTCACTCATACTCTTCGAGTAATCGAATTATATTATCCATGTTACTCAACAGTAATAAAACTCTATTTATCAGCTGATAATCGTCAGGAAAACATTCTTATTGTTAGTCATGACGATATCGATCAAATTTCGGGGACGAAATTTCTTTAACGAGTAGGTACTGTGACGACCCGAAAATTTCCGACCAAATTTAAACCTAATCTTATATGTTTCTGACACGATAAGCAAAGACTGTAATGTTGAGTCTCAAAAACTTTGAACTATGTTCATGTATTCATTTAAACTTTGACCAATTCCGACGATTCATGAACAACTATTTGTAAATAAATATGTAAATACATATATGGATATAAATATAAATATAAGTGTACATATATAAATAAAGTACACTTAATCAATTAAAACTTAAAACTGTAGAATAATAAATAGAACAAATAAGTTACCATATATATATATTTATATATCTATATTAAAAAGGACATATGTAATATTAATTAAAAGTTTAAAAATAGTGTTTTATCAATATAATTAATGTCACCCTCATTTTGTTATTAACATTAATAATAACATTATTAATTACTAATATTAATATAATATATATATATATATATATATATATATATATATATATATATATATTATATAGATAAGAAAGTCGAAATAGGTAACTTGTTATATTATAATTATTACTTGTATTATCATTAGATATTATTAGCATTAAAAATCATTTTTATTAACGTTATTATTATTATTATTTTTATTGATACTAGAATTATTATTATAATCATTAAAAACATATTATTATTAATATCAATATAATTATTATTTGTATTATTATTTATAATATAATTATTATTACTATATTTATTAGTTATAAATATTAATTATATATATAAAAACAAGAAATTCATACGATTATGTTACAAGTTAAAATCAAACTGTTTTATGATTTGTTTATATCTATAATTTTGCACAAATCGAATCTTATATGTCTCAATAACATCCAAAATCTGTTACGCATCGTTATCTAATTTTTATTTTTTATTTTTTTTCATTTTTTCTTCTCTGATCAATTATTTTCCATCGACCAATTTGCTATAAATAAAATCGTTACAGCTGATAATGGATATCATAAAACTTCACATAATCACAGAAACCTTTAACAACTCTTAATTAATCGAATTAAACAGAAAATGTTGAAGAACACCAAGCCGTTTCCTCTGTTCTTGCATCATTTATCCAAAACCTCAAATTCGAATTCCATTTCAAATTGAGTTAATGTGGTCTTGTTAGGATCCTTTTTCTCAAACTTTCTGCAAAATCTCATGTTCCAATTTATTTTAGCGAGCTTTAATCTTCGAGTCAAAGTTTGAAACTAAAAAGTCAAACGATTGATTCTTCATGAAATTTGCAGTTGTTTTGATGTTGTTGGATCAATTGATGATTCAATAAGTTTCTATGGATGATATACTACCTAATTCATGTAGTAATTATTGTCTAAAAACCTCTCAAAATCAAAAATCATATTTTTTTTTCTTCTTTTGAATATCACGAACAGCAGTAGCTGTTTTTTTTTTGTTTTGTTTTTTTTTCAATTAATTCCAGAGTTATGTGGTCGATTATACTCTGGTTGAAGGTCCTAAAAACGTTTGGATGATTGATTATCATGTTGGTTTAATCTTGGGTCGATTTGGTTTTGAAGATGATGAAGAAAATGGGTGTAGGAAAAATACGGGTTATATGATATTAGAAAGCATAATATTCAGAAAAACATGAATGGCTTAATGGTTAGGGTGTTGTGTGAGAAACAAGAGGTCTTGGGTTCGAGTCCGGCTTATGACAACTATTTTTTTTAAGCACTCTTGGAGGTAGTTTTCAAAATCAAAAATCAAAAATCATTATTATTATTGTTATTATTACTTGAATATTAGTTATATCATGATTATTATTATGATTTTAAGATTAGTATTTATAGTATTATTATTATTATTATTATTATTATTATTATTATTATTATTATTATTATTATTATTATTATTATTATTATTATAATTATTATTAGTATTAAGATTATTATTATAATATCATAATTGTTATTATTATTATTATCATAATTATACGTATTATAACTTATAATTATAAATATTACTTATGATATTATTATTAATTTTATAACTTTAATATTACTCTCATTATGATGGATATGTTTAGTATTATTATTATTATGAAAATAATACAAATTATTATTATTTTCGTAAACGTTAGTATTAGTATCTTTTTATAAATAATAGAATTGTCAATATTGACATAAGTATTATTATTAATATTTTTATATACAAAATGAATATATGAGAGGTATATATATTATTAATATAAAAATGATACAAGTAGTAAATTATATATATATAAACTTATGTGATTACGGTTATGTGTATTAATATATATACAAATGATATAGGTTCGTGAATCCAAGGCCAACTCTGCATTGTTCAGTATCGTCGTATGAATATTTTAACGACAAAATATTGTATTGTGAGTTTCATTTCCTCCCTTTTTAATTGCTTTTGCAATATATACTTTTGGGCTGAGAATACATGCGCTGCTTTTATGTTTGACGAAATAGACACAAGTACTTAAAATATATTCTACGTTGAGTTGTACTACCTTGCATATCTTCCCTAATAGCTTGGTAACTAATATTTACATGTTGAAAGAACATGTAAGCGCGAATCCTATTGATAGATCTATCGAGTTTGACCACCCCAACCGGGCTAGTCGCTCTAGTTTCGTAAACGGTTGCATAGTACTTCGTTTTTACTACACTTGGTACAGTGTAGGGAGATTTCATAATAAAGAGAATATGTCAAATTAATTGTTAAATATGGTTACCGAAGCGCTCAACAACTTATAGAATTCTTTTATACACTTGCGAGTGTACATATATTTATAAACGGAAATCTTGTGGTCTATTAATATACTGAAATGATTGTTATGATAAACCTATGAACTCACCAACCTTTTGGTTGACACTTGAAAGCATGTTTATTCTCAGGTATGAAAGAAATCTTTCGCTGTGCATTTGATCATATTAGAGATATTACTTGGAGTCATTCATGGCATATTTCAAAAGACGTTGCATTCGAGTCGTCGAGTTCATCAAGATTATTACTAAGTCAATTATAGTTGGATATATTATGAAATGGTATGCATGCCGTTAACTTTCGATGTAATGAAAGTTTGTCTTTTAAAAATGAATGCAATGTTTGTAAAATGTATCATATAGAGGTCAAGTACCTCGCGATGGGACCAGATGTTGATGACTTCGTCCAGGTGGATTAGGACGGGTCGTTTCACATTGCCACTATCTTTTTCTTTTCAAGTGACTTTATTTTTTTTAAACACAACTTGCAATATTGACTATCGACTAATATAACATACAAATTTATAATTTATCATTTAGTTAATGACTCATTTTAATACGGAGTATTAAGTATTAGTCTACATATCTATAAATCTATACACTCCATTAAAATTTAAATTCTAATATGTATATGTACTACCAAAGAAACAATTGATTATTTGTTATTGGCAGAGTAGATATAAACACATGTTGGTCCTACCAAAAGTAAGAAACTTCTGAAAATAATTTTATTTATATGACTACCAATGTCTACAATTAAATTACTGAGTACTAGAGTAATATTTTTCTTATCTCTCATCTTCAGATTTTAAAACCAGATTTTAAAACCTAAAGCTCTCAACTCTCTCTCTCTCTCTCTCTCTCTCTCTCTCTCTCTCTCTCTCTCTCTCTCTCTCTCCTCCTTCCCAACTTCCGCCGCTACCTAACACCACCATATCGTCGCCGCCGTTCACCAAGACACCGCTCCTAATCAACAACAAAAGTCTTACTCTATTCGGATCTGAAGTTTGTCGACCTTTACCTCCAAACCGCCACCTATCACCTCCAAATCCCCGCCAACATAACAGATCTGAACCGTCTCCCCATTATCACCACGTCGCTCTTTCCTTTTCAGGTCAAAAAGCCCTTTGACGGTGGTCACACAGCCTCACGGTGGTGACTGTTCGTGTTGGTGGCTCGACTCCGTCGTCTCTTTTTTTGTGTGATATCAAGGTAAACCCATATGTACAAATCGTGTAACATCTGTTTTTTTTTTTTTTTGGATATAGTGGATAGCGGATGATGATTGATGAGAGTGTTTGTTGGTAATTTTTGTGTTCAGATTTGGTGGTGGTTGGAAGCGGTTGACGGTGAAGGCTGCAGACGGTTGCTTGATGCTAGTGGTGGCAGTGGTTGTGGGTGGTGGTAATTAATAAGTTTTCAGTTTTGGGGTTTCTTTTTTTTTTTTTTTTTTTTTTTTTTTTGCAATTTATGGGGTGTAAAAAGACAAAAATGTCAATTTTGGTGTATGATCTTTTTTATCAAATTTGTTTCAATTTTTTTACTGTAGCAATCTTGATGATGTGGCGGGATATAATTGGTCGGCCTTGTTTAAGTATATAGTATAATATACCAAGGGTTCAGAGTCTTATTCTCCCAAAAAAAAAAAAAAAACGTTGCTGCTCCGGATGAACAGTGGGTTTTAGGGCAGAAAAAGTTACGGTAATTAGTATATAGTATAGTATAATATAATATAATATCACAAATATTGTTTAATTATTGCTTTCCGATAAACAATTAAAGCTGCATTTGTATCTATCTAATAAGATATTTTATTAAACCTATAGGTTTAATGTTGTAGTTGATAGCTTAATGCTATAAGTTTAGTCCCCAATTTCAGAGTGTGACACATTTGTCTCTTCCTAAGAAAATTCTCTTCATTTTTACAAAAGATTAGAAATTATTTGTCCCTAAAAAACCTCTCTATCAACAAATCAATCAATATTGGTAACGTGTGTCTTTTTTAAAATTTTAAAAGTTTCCAGAGAATGATCATAAATATATAATGTATATAAGTAGTGTTTGATAAACCTCAAAACTTGATTTTGCTGTTGTTATGGTCAGAACTAATATAAAAAAGTAAAATTAATTCTTTAACGGCCTTTTAACTGGTCACAAAGTTAATATGAGAAAAAAAAATCGTGTAACTTGAGCACATGACATTCGTTTTATGTTACTTGTCTAATGATTAGGGTTTACTTTTGGTATTACACTCAAACCATGACATTCACGTATATATCACATGATTCTTACTTATCCTCTACCATAACGCCGGAATCTCATAAACTGTTAAACTGTCCTCGACATTTGACAATGACATAGCATTTAACCACCGTAATCGTATCTCTCGATCGAACTTGGGTTATTCCCGTTCTTTGAAAAGTTAAATCTTGTTGTCCTTAAACCCCCCTTATTGCACTCAAGTAAATTATTTGCTTGGTCAATTGATGCAATCCGTGAGATACCCAACTAATTCAAGTGCTTTCGGTGTAAAACGTTCGGTCATTAAAAGTTTGTTTTTCCTTATTGAACCATTAAATAAATACTACTATTTGTTATTGCGAAACTGCATATTTGTAAAAACGAGTATATTTTACTATATGATGTCTAATTACATCATGCGAACCTTGTTAACAAGCTATATGGGACCTGTCCACGTAGATATACGTGAAGTTATCCACGCAGTTGTCCGTGAAGTTGTTCTCGAAGCTGTATGTGAACATGCTCTTGTACGCGTAGTAATAATAAGTTAATAATAAGTTAAGTATGATACTTGACAAAGCTATTGTATCAAATTGAGACAGCTTAATGATTGGGGTATAATTTGAGATTACACTCAAGTTTCAATTACGAGGTACCCAAATCTCTAACCTCTTAGATATAAATAAAAGGTTAAACCCTACATACAAAGCACACCTCATACGAAAATTCCCGACCTCCCTCTCTACGATTGTCTACATGACAATACCTTACATTCTTACGTATATATCACACAATATTTGCTTATACTCCACTAATCGTGTATCTCGACAGTCGACGGTTAACCTTAACATTTAACCACTCTAATCGTGTATCTCGATCGATCTTGGGTTATTTACGTTCTTCTAAGAGTAAACCTTGTTATCCTTAGATCCCTTTATTACAATCAGTAAAATTTTTACTTGATCAATATCCCCAACCACTAAACTACTATCAAAAAAACTTTTGTTATAATAATGAATTGGAGGTGATCCCCACACACCCTTTTTTGATCCACCCACACTTTTTTGTTTAAATATGACTATAATACCCTTAAGTATGAAGATTAAGAGGGTGAATGGTGTAAATTATTGTAGGGGATAAATTAATCACATTCAAACCAAAAGTGTGAATGGATCAAATTAGAGTGTGTGAGGATCACCCCTAATGGATTGGATGGGGTTGATATCTTAACAATGTATAGTACACCTTTTCTTGAACCAGAGTTTCTATCCGACTTCCACATATGTTTAATACAAACGCGCAAAATCTGAGAAAATCTCTCACAAATATTCTATCGTAAAGGCCAGTCCTTCATGCATGCTTCACTTGGCTTGAGGGGGATATAACTCTGTTGGTAGAGCGCCTCTCTTGTAATTGGGTCGTTGCGATTACGGGTTGGATGTCTAATTGTCTAGGCAAATCCATTATATGTTTTACGTCAAGCAATTAACGAATTAACTATGGGTATATCAGTAAAAACAAGACGTGTAGGTCGACTCATCAAGTTCCTCTTAAGATAGGATTCACACAATGAAAACAAATTCAACAGGCCTTAGAAGGAACTCCGGAGTGCCCCACAAAAATTAGTAGTATGACGTCAAATCTTCTATTTTTAACATAAATTTAATAAACACATCGCTCTATCTAGCAAGATGCTAGAAGAGACAATTAGCAAACCAGTAATTCGAAAAGACAAATCTAAAAATATTTTTTTATGCTAAGAAAATAAATACAATCGAATTATATCAAAAGCACACATTTCTTGAATACTTAGCCGTTAAAGCCACATTTTTTCTATGACGCCATAAAAATTGCATACAATATCCACTTCAAACTCAACGACAATTGTCAAACCAATAAGTGATTTCTCCTATGGAATTGAAAACAAGAATGTTGTGCTGAGCCAGACACGATCCAAACTCCATAAATCCGAAGATATAAACAACCAAAGAACGCATGATTTGAACCTTCGACACGTTAGTCACACATCGGACAACTTAAAGAGTCCACTTCTAATCCCCCTAACAAGAGATTAAATCGATGTGGAAGCTTTAATATCACCAGCCACAATAAAACGTTAACTTTCCAAGGTAAACATTTCAAGCACCTGGTATTTGGTGACAATGACGGAAGAAAATAATTCTCTAAATGAACTCTAGAAGATTGAACTCAAAAGGATCCATCGTTGGAGAAACATTAGTCACACCTATCAACTTGATCTGATAACTTTGACATTGGGTATATCTGAACGACAAATATTGTTGCACAAATGAATTCACAAAAATAGATAACAACATAAAGTATTAGCTAACTGGACTAAGTAGATTCCAATTTGAAAGAGCATACAAAATTTAGGAGTTTTTAACGTTGTTAATGTACCTTTAGCGTCGAGAAATACTCTCTCCATTTCTGTTGAGCTTTTTTTAGTTCCCAATTTCAAGGCATCAATAACGTGCGTGTTAAAGGGGTTTATTAAGCCCCATTATTTTTAAGACAGTACTAAACATAGCCTTACATTTAAACATACCATATATAAATTAATTCGCTACTTAACTCAAAATTATCATGAATAAATATTTATACCAAGTTTAAATGTGAAAAGTTAGTATTAAAAAGACTATTTAAACTTTAAAATCATTAACTAAGTTTATAAACCTAAATATAGTAAGCTTAAATGTAGCCATAAGAACTACAAATTGTCCTTATTTTATAACATTTTCTTCTAAAATCTCATTGATTAAAAGTAATTCCGTTAAAAACATGGAGTTTCTAATGCGATTTGGAAAAGTCTCCGTGGTGTGTGTGTGTGTGTGTGTGTGTGGGGGGGGGGGGGTTCCCAACCTTCGATGGTAATGCCAACATCGTCGCGAATTGGGTTTACTAAATAAAATAAAAAAATGCTCATTAAAAAATTAATTTGGGTATTAAACAAACTGATGAGCTCAAACACAGAGATTAAGCTTTAACACTTCCAATCGCTCGTTTAAAATCTTTAAAAGCTAGAGTTATAATATTAAAAAAATGGGCTTAAGAAGTATATATTTTAAAGCGTTATACTCAATAAGTTTGGATCATAATCACGGGCTTCATAAGCCCACATTTATGAGAGGAAGGCCTTGTCATTAACCTCTCTCTAAATAAAAGCTACTAAAAAATGAATATAAAATGAGTGACACTAAGATGTGATTCTCTATCATAATGTAAAGTTTAATTAGTATTTTTGAATCCTTATCATTATAGTTTGAAATTTGTAATGTGATCTAATTATTGCAGATTTACACTTTTGTAGTGCATCCGAAAAAACGTTGTGACTACGGACGTGTAGGGATGGCAATGGATCGGATATAGATATCCATATCCATTTAAATATAAATCATCCATCCATATCTATATTTGTTGGATGAATTTGGTAAATGGATGTACATCGGATGTTAAATTTTTCTAAAATATTCATATTATAATATAAAATCATCAAAGTATTTTAACAATGATATGTAATATATGCAAGATATACGAATTTAATACTATTTAGATAGTTGTATTATCAAAATCTATATTTTTGATTACATTTTAATATTTTATAATGTACATATATAAAGATATGTAAATGTAAACACATATATTTAAGTAAAGAAGTATATATTTATATGTATATATATATATATATATATATATATATATATATATATATATATATATATATATATATATATACACTATTCCTATGATAATATAAAATCATCAAAGTATTTTAACAATGATATGTAATATATGCAAGATATACGAATTTAATACTATTCAGATAGTTGTATTATCAAAATCTATATTTTCGATTACATTTTAATATTTTATAATGTACATATATAAAGATATGTAAATGTAAACACATAAATTTAAGTAAAGAAGTATATATTTATATTTATATGTATGTTATATATATATATATATATATATATATATATATATATATATATATATATATATATATATATATATATATATATATATATATATATATATATATATATATATATATATATATATTGGGTGGTAAATGGATATATCAATGGATGAGAAATTATCATCTATACCCGACTCACTAAGTTTTCACATCATCCATATCAATATCCATATCCATTTATCATCCATTTAGATCATTCATATTCATTTATCATCCATTTAGATCATCCATATACATTTCAATGGATCGGATCAGATGAATATCCAATGGATCAGACATATATTGTTATCCCTACTGACGTGTTTGTTCAAAGTCTGTCTGAAGTTCTGCTAAAACTTTAAAACTGAAATTGTGAATTAGTAATTCACTGTTTGGTCAAAATTCCGAAATAAAATCTCTCTACTTATTAAAAGAGAAGCTTAAATGAGTAATAATGTTTTCAAATATTTAATCTTGACCATTCATTCAAGCAAAAAAATTAATCATAACCGTTAGATTGATTGTTGAAAAGATTATTACATAATACATTTTTCAATTTAATAATGACAATAATAACCTCATGTTAACTTTAATTTACAAATTTACAATTTGAATTGAAAATCAAATTCTAAATTACATTTAAAATCGCATCAGTTTTCAACCATCTGTCAAGAAAATCGGATTCCTTATTGAGAAATTAATAAATTAATAAATTTAAGAAAATTCCATATTTAGATTTGTTTTAAAATTGGAAATATGTTTAACTATTAAATTAACAATTCCAAGAAATAAATGCCAAAAAAAAAAAAAAAAAGTCAAAAATTCAATCGGTTACATATCTTTAAACATTCCATATCACCAACATTAATTAATTATCTTCTTCAACCTTCCATCATCATCGCAAACAGAAAGTATCTTCACCCAAAAAAACTCTTAATTAATTTCGATCAATCATTCAATCATGTCGTATGTATCGATCGTCCAGGGATGAAATTATACAAACAACCGCGTTGACGAAATGTTGACCTAATTCGAAACTTCCTCAAATTTGGTCACGATTTGTAATCAAAAATCCGTATATCACTCCTACTTTGTTACACAACTTGAATGACAAACTCAATCCATTCCAATATTATCTCATAAGATACGATTTCATCCACAAAACTTTCCCACCAAATTTTCAATTTCAAAATTGACTCAAGATAGACTATAAAAGGAGAGCATTCCTTATTGATTTCGTATCACTTATCATAAACAACTCAGTAAAAAGAATTTTCTTTTATAAAGGGAGGATAAATCTACGGGAGGATACATTTATTTACATAAATTTTATTTATTTTTATTTTGCAGAAGCGGGCAAAGGGAGGATAAATCTACGGGACTTAATTACGGAATAGATGCTTCACATGATTTTACTTGGAACGATGAGGAGATGGTGCATATGATTCAGTTCTTTGATAGTGATGGAGATGGGAAGGTTAGTACATCCTCTTAAATTTGTTTATTATTCATTATCTTTGTAAAAATTAGGATATATGCCATATTAGTTACCTATTAGTTCTTTTAGTTTCATGCAGAGGTGGCAAAATTAACCCGTTTATTTGTAATATGTGTTGATTAGGGTTGTGTGATATTTGTAACGGATTTAATGGGTTGAACTAACTGATGTTTTAAGATGAATGGGTTGTGTAAACAGAGATGATAAACAATCGGTAAATAATTGTTTATAAAGGTTACAATGGCCAAAACTAACTAATCTAATAAGAGCCTTATACTAATTAAAATACTATCTGACTTATTATATACTGAAAATTATGAAGATATTTCAAGTTAAATTATTTCTGCAATATCATACTTTTTGTGATTGTGATTGTATATGGCATATATGTATGAACTTAAATAAATATAGGTAAAAGGTTTGATGAATGGTTGGCCTAACTGTTTAGCCGTTATAACCGAAACTAACTAATTAGTTTTATTAGCTACTCTTACTGGGGCCAGTTTTGTGCATTGACTATTGTCTTGTGTGTGTCTGATGGGCAGCTAAGTCTTGATGATTTCACTAAGATTGTCGAGCGATGCAACATGAGACAAGGGTCTGATAATACAAACTTCATCATGAGCATGAATATTGCAATATGCAATTTGTTAGACGAACCGAGAATCTAGCCTCATGTCAATGCGTAATGAGATGGTAACTATTGTTTTGTCAATTTTATGCTTAGTATACGATAAAAGATAGAATGGTTTAATTGTTTTGACAATTTTATGCTTTGTATAAGATAGAAGATGAATGAAGATGAAGTTGCAAAAGGTTCTGTTGTTTAACATATTTAACGTCAAGTTCAATGGTTAACCAATGTTAAAATCTCTTTAGATTGCGGTTGGAACCATGATCTCACACGGTATTATATTTGTCATGTTAATACTTATTATCATTATCAAAAGATATGCAATACATTTATTCCATTTATTTAGGATTTCAAGTATCCTGTTTTATAAATAAAAAATACTTTAATTATATAATAAAAAAATCGATTGATACGCAATAATAAAATGATCGAATATTTAATGAGTAATAAAAGTAATTGAATTATGGTTTGAAAATTTTGCAACCATCAGGTCAAAGTTATCTTTCTCCATAACCATTAATCACTTTGTTCAATTGTCGATGCATCATAATATCATCGTTGTTTTTAGGGATGATTCAGAGTTAAATCATCGAAGTTATTTCGGATTCTAAAATGGGCATCAGGTCTTCTTGATCGGTTTCTTTCAATTTTATTCTAAAAAAATTATGTGATTACATTTTATAAATATTTTATGCCTACAATTTTTGTTTCTGTTTGTAATAACAGATTGGTTTGAAGGGTAAGGAAGCAAATTTTGCGGGTCTTTAATACACCAATCGGAAGATGGAATTGAAATTGTTAAATTATCCAGATGATACTATCGTTTAAGAATGCTCGCGGTTGATCAATATGCTTACTTGTGCATTATTATCATCTTTGAATATGATATGGGTTTGAAGCCAATGTGTTATTTAGGATATCAAGAATTGCATATATCAGTAATGTTTGATGAAATATTTTTATGTAAAATTGGAATATGTATTACTTTATTAGTTTATATTGATCTACATCTGGATTATTGACATGATTATGGTTTGATTGGTTTCGTTAGGTTTCTTGCTGACCAGTCTTTGGTCCCTACAAATATAAGATGCAGGCCATTTTTTGAAGAGTTACAGCTACATGATGATGAGCAAGGGTGCTTTTGTTTTTGTTCATATGGACCATATTCTAAAGATGATGAACTATGTCTTCTAAAATGAAATGTTGATCGGGCAACAAGTCACTCTGATTCAAACTCTATTTCTACCAATTCATATTTTTTGCAGGTGCATTACGTATTTCTACTATGAAATTGATGGCGGTACTCACAGTTAGATTGAATATCATTTAATCACCGATGGAAAGCTATACCTATATAATGTTTATTTATTTATTTTGCAGGTATTTTATTTTAAAATGAATTTTTGTGCATTGTTACATTTGAATATCATTACTAATTTATATTATTTCTACTTTACTATAAAAAAAAAATCTCCTTAAAAAGTTCCCGCGAATTCGCGGGTCTTTGACTAGTAATAGATCAAATGACCCGAAAACGTAACATAAGTTACACGATTTGTCAACAAAGATAATATAGGTTTTGCTAATGCCCGAAAATGATTATGTGTTTCAATTTTTGTTCGAAAAGAATTATGATGTGAAAAAATGTGCAATTAGGGTAATATCGTCAATTCATTAACGACCGTTAGTCAAATTTCGTTAAGTGCTCACATGTGAGGCACAAAATTACACGATTGGTCCCTCAACCTTATATAAAAATAGAAAAAATGATAATACATAATTATTTTTTAAAAGAAATTAAAATTATAATTATATTTTTTATTTAATATTATTACTTTTTAATAAACACAAAAAATTAATTTTTTAAAAAAATAATAACTAATTTTTTTAAATATAAAATAAGTAAGTATTTTTTTAAATTTTTATTAAATTTTAATTATTTAGATTTATTACTTATTTATTTATTATTTATTTATATTTTATTTTTTTATAAGGTTCAGTGACCAATCCTGTAATTTTTCCCTCACATATCAAGCACATGTGAGTACTTAACACAATTTGATTAACGATCGTTAATGAATTTGACGATATTACTTTAATTGAACTTTTAATCAAGTGATAATATTTTTCGGGCGAAAACTAAAAGACGTAATCTTTTTCAGGCATGAGCAAAACCGTGTATTTCTTTGGGTGTTAAAACTTTCATCTTTATCGTACAATTCACAAATTCTTAAAACTATATCGAACATTTGTAACATAGCTTTAGGCGAAAGATATATGGAGAAAGTAAAGAGTTTGTGAAAATAGTAACTTGTAAAATGTTACTATACTAGTTTTTCAACCCTCGCTTTGCTCCGGGGTTCGGTTTCCAATGTATTTTATTATGTTTATTTTGCAAAATTATTTCGTGGCTAACGATGATGTCGTTGAAGCGCAACTCGAGTCGAATGAAAAAGTATAACCCGTCAAAGATGTAGATGTTATCTTAAATTAACAATATATGTGTATTTCCGTGTTTCGCTATGGAGTTGTTGACTTTTTAAAATTAAACGCAATTAACTCGTTAGCTTATATTAACACTTCGTATGATTTAAGAATAGAATATTTACTGAGTAATATCAAAAAAATTACTAAATAATTTTTTTAAAAAAAAAATTACTAAATAATTTTTTTTTTAAAAAAATAAGACCCATATGTATATGTTGTTAATAGATTTAAATAGGTATAGAGTCCATGAGGAAAAAATCAACGTGTATGAAAGGTGTACTCAAATATTTAGCATTTTTTAAAAAGCATTCCTTTTGCGTATAGTTAGTGACATTGTGTTCGTAAAATTATTTCGAGCTTAACGATGGTGTCGAAAAAATTTAACTCGTTGCGGGCGAGAAGATATGAAACGTTGAATATATTTGGGTGGAGTTTAGCTAAGATTTTTTGTGAAAATGTTGATTTAACACTTTACCCCCTGTTTGGGGGGTCGATATTAAATTTCAAACAAAGTGTGGGGGTTTTTTTGAAAAGAGAAAAATAATGAAAAGACAGAAACGCCCTCGGTACTATTCATGGATTTTGTCTAATAGTTAATATAGTAATAGTAACATAGAAAAATTAATGATTGAATTATAAAAAATAATATAAAACTCAAAAATAGTATCCGTTAGATGTAAAAAACTAGAAAATCAACTGTCGAATTCAAAGTTTCACTTCACATGTTGGATACCGAGGGAAATGAAAATAAGGTTGAAAATTCAAAGCAACGATGAGGCATTAGGATTGGCGTTCCGAAAGGGTGATGTCAAACAAACGAGCACTCTCACTCCTGATACTCTGTTGTAGCTCATGTGGTAGTGGTCTACCTCTCTTAGCGAGAGGACATGAATTCGACTCCCGTGGGGGTGCAACATTGCACACAAGGTTGTCCCTTTACCCTTGAATTCCATCCAAGGTTACGTGCCTTTCGCAAATCGCGTTGTGGGGGGCAGTGGGGGAGGGAGGGTTTTACCGCTCATACCCTCGGATTGGGTCGTGTGTCCTCCTGGCAGCAGTTGAGGGCGGGTTATGCAACTGCATGAGATGAACGCGTAGGTGGTTAAGTCTCCGTGGATGATCCTGTACTGTTGTTTATACATATATATATATATATATATATATATATATATATATATATATATATATATATATATATATATATATATATATATATATATATATATATATATATATATAATATACTTAATATACTATACATTAAAAGAAAAGACTAATTGAGATATACTAAAATATCAACTTATAATCTAGACCGTTGGATTCAATAAAAGACAACCATTACCCTCACTTCATCACCATAGATTCTAATTATAAGCTTATAACTATTTTCAATACCCACTTTTCCCTAAATGCTCCTCAATAAACGCGGGCAAGAATTGTTTTCGCAACACCCGTTCATTCATTCAGACACACACAAACTCAAATTTAGGGTTAAACTCTCTCTATCAAGTTTTTGCCTAATCAAGGTTTCGCCTATGTTAATTCATCAATTATGGGTTTCGCCTATGTTAATTCATCAATTTCGCCTATGTTAATTCTCTATCAAAATTGCGGGTTGATTACCAATGTTCTGAGATCTTGTCAAATGAACAAGGTATCATTTTTTTTCTGAGATTCATCTAGGGTTCAATTTAATTGTCTATATCTAAACTTTAAACTCTGAGATTTTACCATCATTTTTTTCCTGTAATTATTCAATTGAATCTTAAAATCAAACGATATTTTATAATCTGCTATTTTACGCTATTCAATTGAACCTCCATTGAATATCCTGAATTTTTTACGCTATTCATTTAATATACTGAATTTTTTATGATCTGCTATTTTACGCTATTCAAACTAAACTTTCATATTTTATGCTATTCAATGAATATACAGAATTTTTTGAGAATATACTGAATTGAGGTATGAATATACTGAATCTGATATTGTCTTTATATGTATTCATTGGGTATGAACCTCAATTGAGGTATGAATATACTGAAATTTTTATATGTATATATTGAATATACTGAACCTCAATTGGTTCTTATGTCTACTTTTATTATTTGTAATTAGGTAATATTTTCTTATCGATGATGATTTATTATTTTTCGGCTGAACTCAAGGTGTTCGATGTAATGTCGGTGAAAATTTTAGGGATTGTATTCTAATCATGGATCTAAGGTACAATTGAACGAGGTTATTAAACGTCAAATCTTTCATTTGTTTTTCTGATTTATATTTATATTTGTTTTGAAAACAAATGTTTGTTGATGCAAGTACAGAAGATACGGATGTCATTGCTTGATTATTATTTGATACGATTCTTTTAGTTTTATCTTTGATACATATGTTTTTTTTCTTTTCATTATATGTTTTCTTATGTTTACTTTAAAATGCTTAAGTTGTATCATAATTGAGTGATACTTTAACTTGGAGGTTTATTTTTCTTAGTATCATGTTTAGGATTAGAAAATCTTGCACATTAAACCCCTGCCCAAAAGTGGCATTTTTCCTAAAATGTTTTAGGATTATTTTGTGTTTTTTTCTGTTATGCAACTCTCTTTAGCTAATGGTTGGGATATAACTGAATTTATGATTTATGATTCACTGGTTACATAGTTATTTGTATCAATTGTGGGAGTCAATCGTGGTTTGTGTTGTTATACTTGGATATGGTGGGTTAGAACTCAAGAAAGTTAAATTAGTTGTTTTTTCAGTCGTCATGAGACACGGTTTGAATATACTACCAATATATGTTACTAGTACAAAATAGGCTAAAAGGTAAGAGATCGCCAAATTTAAGATGAAGAATAGTGATTTAATTTCCAAATTAGGCTTGCCTCTTTGTGTACTTTTTGACTTTCCGAGTTATATAAATGTTACAGTTTGAGATGTGATTTTAATTTCATAAATCATAGTTGGTATGATTCTTGATTTATTTTATCAAAAAATACAACATCTTCATTCAATTGAAAATACTACCTCGTGCTATTTTATGTGAATTTCTGACTTGGATGTTAGATTAATTGTAAGACCCGGATCCGAGTTGTACATTTGCATATACATAAAAGAAGCTGGAATCTGCGAAACAGGAAGTACGCGGCGCGCACCTTAACGCGCGGCGCGCATAACGCGCTGACAGCTCATTTTGTCCCTTTTAGATATTTTAAAGGGGCATTTTGGTAGTTTCACTTGTTGAACGAGTTTAAGGCCCCAAGGTCAGTTTGGTGGGTGCCATAACTTCATTTTCACCCACCTTATCACTCCCACATTCAATTTAGAGAGAGAGAGAGTAAGGTTTTAGTGAGAGAAAGCTCATTTTGGGGAAGAAGAAGAAGGAATCTTGCATAAGCTCGAGTTTTAAAGTTGTTCCTCTAGTCCCTAGCTACGTTTTGAGTATAGTGGTAAGTCCTAATCTTGATTTTCTTACTTTAATTTGTTTAAGGGTTAGGGTTATGGGTTAAAGATGAACATAAAACCCAATTGTTAGTGTTTTGGGGTTTTTTGGATAAGTTTGATTTGTGAGGACTCAAAGATAACTAACCTATGGTTTTGAAATGTTAGGTTATGTATATGGGTCTTAAATGTTAGTAAATCACTAGCACACTTAGGGTTTAAAGTAAATGGGTGTATTTGGGTATGAGAGTGACCCAAATGAGTGTGTTAACTTTGAAATGGATCAAATGTGTCTTTGATTACCTAAGTGGGTTAGTGGGTGCGAAAGTGAGATAACCTTGTGTTTAAAAAAGGTGTATTAAGACCATAATCGAATTGTGGGTAAGGGTTGACATAATCCCGACCTAGTATTAGAGTTAATGGTGCAAATGGGTCACGTTTGCACTATGAGCCAAATGGCACTTGTATGGCGAATAAGTTGGTTGACCAACTTGAATGAATGATTGATTTATGTGCATAATGTAATAGGTGCGTTACCTTGAAGTTGCGAGCTTAGTTTATCAATTCACCGAAGGCGTAAGGTGAGTGGAATAATTATGCGTGTACGTATATAATGTATTTATTTGCGTAGCGTGGAATGTGGAATTGTCGCGGTGTTCAAGACACCACATTCTACGTAACGGGTGGAATTGTCGCGGTGTTCAAGACACCACCCATTGGTTTGATTGACATGTGGAATAGTCGCGGTGTTTAAGACAACACATTGCCATGGGAGTGGAATTGTCGCGGTGTTCAAGACACCACTCATTTGTTTGATTGACATGTGGAATTGTCGCGGTGTTCAGGACACCACATTGTCATGAGGGTGATATTGTCGCGGTGTTCAAGACATCACCCGGGGGATTAGTGATTACGCGTCGTATGTACACTAATGGATGTTATGAACTCCGATGGTCTCTAGCGAGTACCGTTCCCTTGTACGATTGGTTAACCATGGTTGTGTGAATTTTGTATTAGCATGCTTAATTGTGAACTATATACTTTTGTTATCGCTAGCTTGTTACGAATTGCGGATATTGGTTTATGCATAATGTTTGCATAGTTGTCGAATTGCTAGCTTGTATGCGGTATGGTGTAAGTGATTGCAAGTAAGTAGGTTATATATGTATATGTATAATTATTGCATTCACTAAGCTTTAGCTTATCCTCTCGTTGTTTATTTATGTGTAAAATCGTGTCTATAATTTATAATGGAAAATGTCGGTTAAAAGATTACTACACACTAACGGGCAGTGTACCCGATCGTGTAATAGTATAAAATTGGTAATTTCGAAATCGTTCCAAGGACAGTTTAAACGTGAGAAGTAAGATTGTAACTAATAAAATAAACTAAGTTAATCTATGAAAATCGAAAGTACGAAATCAAAAGTTTTGTGGCTATTTAACGATTAGCCAAATCAAAGATTGATTAAAAGTAAAAGACAATATTTTTGTATTTTTAAGTTTATAAAAATAAATGCTGACTCAACAAAAAGTAAATATTTTGAATTCAATGGATAAAAGAATGTTCACCTAGATTTCCTATTCGCAGTGTCGGATGATTTGTTATTAAGCACCAGTTCAATTTATCAATACATGTAACTACAGAGTCGGTTTACTCAGAGTTCTCTTTTAGCAAACACGTCAAACTTGAATTTATTGGCTTAGGGTTCCCTTTCACCAAAGACCTCTTTCGTTTGTGACTTAATAATTAACTAATTACAAGATTAAGATTCAATTGGTTACGCGTTCGCTCCACACGATTCACCCCTGTTTTGTTTAATCCTTGTTACCCGGTTTACCCCCTTGGTCCAGTAAGCACCCAATTGGTTAAGACAAATCAATTAAAAACTAGTGTACTAAATTGAAACAGGGTTCCCTTTGTTCAAACAAGATCACTGATGTTATGCGAGGTGTATATGAAATAGTATTAATTTAAATACGAAATACGACGAAATATTACACAAGTTTTAATTATTTATTTACAAAATGGATATACCTAAACCTTGCTACAACACTATAGGCAGTGTACCTAATCGTAGAGTAGTATAGTTTTTAGTAAGTCCGGTTCGTTCCACAGGGAGACGGTTACACTATATTTTTATATAATTACATTTGTACAAAAATATATAAATATATATATATAATAATAATATATAAAAGGGGGGTTTACCGTTTAATGACCGGTTTGTCGATTTTATATTTTAAGCGAAGCGTAAAGTAAATTTAATTAACAAAATAAAATAAATAACAAAAAATATAAATGACGAATAATTAAAGGTGTGATGAAATATAAAATAAAATAATTATGCTTATTTAAACTTCCGTAATCATGATGTTTGATGTGTTGATTTTAGTTTTATGCCCATGGGTTAATTGTCCTTTGTCCTGGATTATTTAATATATCCGTCTGGTTTTTATCCATAACAGTCCATCAGTCATAAATATAAAGTGCGAGTGTCCTCGTCAAATTATCCTTATACCCGAAGTCAAATATTCCAACTAATTGGGGACTTAAACTGTAACAAGGTTTTAATAATTTGTTTAAGAATTACACCAGGTTATCGACTGCGTGTAACCCAAGGTTTTAATACTTTGTTATCAATTATGCCAAGTGTCCTTGTACATAATCTCACCCCTGTTTTAATAATTCTAGTGACTATTAATCCATTCCCGTGTTTTGTTAAATGAACTATTATTCGTACATATAAATTCCCCGCCCATCGTGTCCGATCGAGTGTATATGGTTATTTATAGGGACGTCCAATTGTAAATCTTTATATTAAAATTAACAAACTATCATTTAGTTAAACAAATATAAAGCCCATTAATAACCCATAGTCTAATTTCCACAAGTGTCGTTCTTTTGTCCAAACCCCAATTATGGTACAAAGCCCAATTATCCCGTCTTTAATATTTAATCCAACATCATGATTACTTTGGCTCAAATAAGCATAATAATAACTTAAGTACGGGACATTAATTTAAAAAGGAGAACATAACTTACATTGAGTATTTATCGCGTAGTGTTACACGGACAGAATTTCGACTTCAAAAACCCGTAAAATAACCTTTACATAACCCGAACTAATCTAATATAAAACTACCCTATACTATATATATATATATATATATATATATATATATATATATATATATATATATATATATATATATATATTTATTATATCTTACAGAGTATTATTATTATTGTGTAAAAATATCGACAGAATGCTCGAGCTTTTATAGGCCATTTCTGAATTTTGCAGCTCCGCGATTCGCGGCATTTTAAGCCTTCAAACTCCGCGAGTCGCGGAGTTTGATTTTCCAGCTCACATCATTTTGGATCTTTGCTTGTCGACGTTATTAAATAATAATATAATATATATATATAATTTTTAAGAATTATTTATATATTATATTTTATTTATGTGCATAGTTGACTTGTAATTTTCGCTCCGTTGCGTCGCGCGTTGAGAGTTGACTCATATCCCAGTTCCGGATTTTCGAACGTCCTTGCGTACTATTTTATATCGTGTACTTTGCGTTTTGTAACTTGTACTCTTGTCATTTTTAGACGTTTCTCATCAATAAATTGAACCTTTTGAATTGTATATCTTGTACATTTGAGCTTTTTGGACGTTTGTGTCTTCAAATCTTCGTTTTTGCCTTTTGTCTTCGCACTTATTTATTTAAACAAGTACAATGAAAATATAATACAATTACATATGAAAACCTATTATTTAGGAGGGATATTGCTATGAAATATATGTTTCTTTTTAGCCTTATCAAATATCCCCACACTTAAACGTTGCTTGTCCTCAAGCAATACATAACTTGAAATAAAATCACACTTCACTCGAATCACTTTTTTATTCTCACACTTTATACATCAGTGATTTTGATACGGCGGTATAAACAATGATAGTCACGATAGAACCATGGTTAAAGGTGGGTGTGCCATCTACAGTTGCCTCGGGTTTAGGTCAACGATACTTGCAATCAAATAGCCGATTTACTTTCGGTTTCCAAAGCAAAGTGCACATTTGAAAGGCGGTTTACAGTCCCACATGACTATGAAAATGTAGATCCTTAAGGAAATTGGATCTTTATGAAAATATTTGATCTTTTGAAAATTTAATCTAGCTTTTACCCTAGATAAGTTTTCCGGAATAACCATTCACCGGTGTTGCAAAATATTTTTGTGGGTTTTGTGGGTTTCAGATTTGAAAATTTTAGCTCAAAACTTATGGTTTTGTGTCACCCACTTGCTAACCTTGTATTAGGAAAGCAACACGTCCAGTTTACTTGTCCTGTATATTACCTTTCGGCAAACTACCATCCGGTTGTAAAGGAAAGCGATGAACAAGAAACTGTTAAGGCAATGTCTAATGACATGCATTTGATTATGGTCTATATCATGTCGGATGCTAGTACTATCCTTTGTAGGAGCAATAGTAAGATCATCCTATAATTTTTACGGTCTGGCACAAGGTCCTGTCTCCGACCATGCTATGCAACCACCGTTCTTACGGTTGACACCCGATTTGGTTCAGGTGACCTAATGAATTCCAGGTGAATTCCTAGGATTTTACGTTCAATGGTAATGAACGCATTGAAAATGGGTTTTCAGAAAACAAATCAGTTTGTATTTTTGATCAAAATATTTTCTCGTTCAAGCTCGAGTTTAGATATCATTGAATTCTATGAGTTTGTAATTCTCAATCTTTAAGGTCAATCTCAAGGATTGTGTAATATCAGTCTTAAAAGCTGATTTTTGATCTTTAAGGAGATTATCCTTTCTGGGAATCTGATTCATTAGTCTTATCAAGCTAATTTGCACGGTTCCCCCCCATTGTACGAGATAAATCCTTCTCATGGTTAGGATAAATCTGACCACCTGGCGACCCTGTTTGATGCTGAGGTCCGTGGATTTCCTGCTGATTTTAGAGATGACTTTTCTAGATTTTTCGTCAACCTACAGCTGGTCTGGATGACAACTTCTTGACCTAAATCAAGAAGCGCGTGTCTTTTTCGGAAGACTTTACTTCCTTTTAATGATGGAATTGATTCATCGTGTAGATCCATCTCTCTTTACAGTAAATCGGGTAAGACAGTTAATTTAGTCCAAAAAGCACCTGCAATAACTTTATAGAAACATGTGATAGATAGTTTTTAATTGAATAACTTGGTACATTCTCCCCACACTTGGTTTTTTTCATGCGTCTTTTTATATCTTAAATAAATAAATTCAAGCATTTTAGTTGTTTCTCAATTTATGTCCTTTTCGAGGTAACGATAATTTCGGTATTAACACCTAGTTTTCATCGTTCATAAATATGTATAAACATGATTTTGAATTCATTTAGTTGAAAATTTTTTAAAATTTTCACAAAATTTAGAAAATAAGCCAAGAATAGACCCGAGAGAATTTATAACCCTTCCCCACACTTGAGATCATGCAATGCCCTCATTTGCATGAAATCAGACTATAATTATAAATTCATGAGGGTGATTAGTGTAGAAAAGTGATTGAAAATACCCAGTTTGTAATTTCAAAGCTCGTTGAATGATAGATGGCGCGCCTCATCATTCATTCCTTCTTGTTTTATCACACATGTTTTTCTTAAAAAACGGTTGCTTTTCTGAACTGTTTGTTAATATTTGAAAATGCGTCTTTTACCCTAACTTATCATGCATTTTTATTAACGAGTATTGCACTAACCCGAACCCCTAATTTAACGTTAAGTGGGGTTAGACTTCCCCACACTTAGCTGACGACATGTGAAGTCGGTAGAATAAGTTTCACGAATTAGAATAGTGAGCCAGTTATTTACATCTCGGGTGGTATAAAATATATAAATGGGTTTAAAGTTTAGAACTACCCGATTGTCACTACTTAATTCTTTTTTAAGTGTAGCTTTTAGTAAATGGATATGTCTCTTTTCTGGTTCTTGGTCAAATAGATCGATATAGACCGACATATATATTATAGGGTGGACAATTCCTAACATTTCCTTCCTTTTATTCTCGGGATTAAAGGTTTCAACTCTATTACCCAATTGGGTGAAATCCGAGGTGTCATTATCTATTACAGCTCGTAGTTCATCTTTGGTAGATGACTCGTCTATTGAGAATATTGGGTTGGAAAGTTGTGAAATAGTGAATTTCGGGATCGAAGTAGATTCTTCTTCATTAACGATACTTATCGGTCTCACTATTTTGGTCTCGGGGGTAAAATTTTCAACGTTATCGTTTTTCCAAGAGTACCAATTTGTCACCCTTACTTCTTCTTCATTCATTGATTGGTCGATGATTTCGTCGGTAGAGGCTAATGTGTCAATATGTTGTGAAATTGGTAAAGCTGAATAAAAAGTATCATCGGGATAGTTGGTGATTTCGGAGCTCTCGAATTCATCAAAATTCGATGATATGAGATTTTCTTACACACGACTCCTCAAATCAACAGGTGTATAATCTGATAGAGTTTCAGCTTGCCGATTTACAAACTCTCTTATTTGTTCATTTTGAGCATCAAGTTCTTCGAGTTTGATTTTCATATAATCTAAAGAATTTTCAGGCACATAATTTTCCTCGTCTACTGGTTGTTGAGTTTGGATATATTCTTGAGAATAATCCCAATTAGAATTGTATTCCTCATAATCATTCCATTCAGGTTCCATGGGTGCGTAATTTTCCATAGGAACGTAATAATAACATTCCCATGTTGAATGATAATCTCCACAGATTTCACAACCAGTTATTGTTTCGTCATTCGTGATCCAAGATTGACTGAACGAATTGTCATCAACACCCGTTTGAGAGTATTGATTAAATTGATTTCGGATGTCATAAAGAGTTTCCAAAATATTCTCGAGATTTTTCATAATGCGCTTATTACCAAATTTTAGCTACAATGTGGTGCATTTACTTAATTATCCTATTAGTTATAAAAAAAAAATAATTTTATAAGTTATCAAATTAATATACTTTTCTGCTTTTGCCCACGTTTTGAATAGCCAATAGATGCAGCAGGGAGCCAGCCACTAACAAATCCAACTATTACTACGAAGCAGAAAATTTGGATGTCTATCAATTTAACCACTTAAAATAATTTTTCGTTTGGAATTATTAGAGAAGAAGTAGAGAAAATTTCTAAGTCCTAAAAACTAGCGTATCGAGAAATAAGAAAGAAAAAGAGTGCGCGTCGAAAAAACGTCGAAAAATAAAAATAAGAAAGAAAAACGTCGAAACTTAAAAGTCTAAAAATTAAATCTAAAAAGTTGCGCCTAAAGGTATTAAAGCTTAAAGGAATTCTATATCCAAAACGGCAATAACTTAATTAGGCACTAAAATCTAAAAACTGCGTCGCAAAATTCTAAAGCGCCTAAATTTTAATCTAAAGAAAAAGCACTTAAGGGCTTTTACAGCAAACCCTAAAAATCTAGAAATAAAAATAAACTACGGCAAAAACTAAAACTTAAAACTAGCTACGAACAATAAAAATACAAATATTATGCTAAAAACAAATAAAAATAAACAAAAAAATAAAAATAAACTTAAAGTTGTAAAAAGTACAATTTTTATAAAAATATTATTTTTATCTTTATTATTTTATAAAAGTATTAATTTTTATTTATAATAAAACTAATTAAAATACAAAATACAAATTAATTTAAAAACTAAAACTAAATATTAATAATAATAAATTAAATAGGGTTTATAAATAATAATAATTAATAATATTCCGTAATTAATGCGAAATAGGGTTTCTGGTCAGGCTGGTCAGGGCGGCTTCGCGAGTCGCGGTTCCACGTACCAGTAATTCTCCGCGAGTCGCGGAGTTTGCAAAACGTTTTTTTTTTTAATTTATATTGTTTTTCTAAAAATATATACAAATATATTTATACAAAAATAGATTAAAAATATAGCGTTTCGCCGAGGTGTATATGAAATAGTATTAATTTAAATACGAAATACGACGAAATATTACACAAGTTTTAATTATTTATTTACAAAATGGATATACCTAAACCTTGCTACAACACTATAGGCAGTGTACCTAATCGTAGAGTAGTATAGTTTTTAGTAAGTTCGGTTCGTTCCACAGGGAGACGGTTACACTATATTTTTATATAATTACATTTGTACAAAAATATATAAATATATATATATAATAATATAAAAAAGGGGGGTTTACCATTTAATGACCGATTTGTCGATTTTATATTTTAAGCGAAGCGTAAAGTAAATTTAATTAACAAAATAAAATAAATAACAAAAAATATAAATGACGAATAATTAAAGGTGCGATGAAATATAAAATAAAATAACTATGCTTATTTAAACTTCCGTAATCATGATGTTTGATGTGTTGATTTTAGTTTTATGCCCATGGGTTAATTGTCCTTTGTCCTGGATTATTTAATATGTCCGTCTGATTTTTGTCCATAACAGTCCATCAGTCATAAATATAAAGTGCGAGTGTCCTCGTCAAATTATCCTTATACCCGAAGTCAAATATTCCAACTAATTGGGGACTTAAACTGTAACAAGGTTTTAATACTTTGTTTAAGAATTACACCAGGTTATCGACTGCGTGTAACCCAAGGTTTTAATACTTTGTTATCAATTATGCCAAGTGTCCTTGTACATAATCTCACCCCTGTTTTAATAATTCTAGTGACTATTAATCCATTCCCGTGTCCGGTTAAATGAACTATTATTCGTACATATAAATTCCCCGCCCATCGTGTCCGATCGAGTGTATATGGTTATTTATAGGGACGTCCAATTGTAAATCTTTATATTAAAATTAACAAATTATTATTTAGTTAAACAAATATAAAGTCCATTAATAGCCCATAGTCTAATTTCCACAAGTGTCGTTCTTTTGTCCAAACCCCAATTATGGTACAAAGCCTAATTACCCCGTCTTTAATATTTAATCCAACATCATGATTACTTTGGCTCAAATAAGCATAATAATAACTTAAGTACGAGACATTAATTTAAAAAGGAGAACATAACTTACATTGAGTATTTATCGCGTAGTGTTACACGGACAGAATTTCGACTTCAAAAACCCGTAAAATAACCTTTACATAACCCGAACTAATCTAATATAAAACTACCCTATACTATATATATATATATATATATATATATATATATATATATATATATATATATATAGTATATATATATATATTATATCTTACAAAGTATTATTATTATTGTGTAAAAATATCAACAGAATGCTCGAGCTTTTATAGGCCATTTCTGAATTTTGCAGCTCCGCGAGTCGCGACATTTTAAGCCTTCAAACTCCGCGAGTCGCGGAGTTTGATTTTCCAGCTCACATCATTTTGGATCTTTGCTTGTCGAAGTTATTAAATAATAATATAATAAATATATAATTTTTAAGAATTATTTATATATTATATTTTATTTATGTGCATAGTTGACTTGTAATTTTCGCTCCGTTGCGTCGCGCGTTGAGAGTTGACTCATGTCCCAGTTCCGGATTTTCGAACGTCCTTGCGTACTATTTTATATCGTGTACTTTGCGTTTTGTAACTTGTACTCTTGTCATTTTTAGACGTTTCTCATCAACAAAATTGAACCTTTTGAATTGTATCTTGTACATTTGAGCTTTTTGGACGTTTGTGTCTTCAAATCTTCGTTTTCGCCTTTTGTCTTCGCACTTATTTATTTAAATAATTACAATGAAAATATAATACAATTACATATGAAAACCTATTATTTAGGAGGGATATTGCTATGATATATATGTTCCTTTTTAGCCTTATCAATCACTAATCAACCTAGTAACAATAATCAACACCCACAAGAATGGTTCTTAATCAAAACTCATAATTATCATGCATTAATCAATAAAACGTTAAAGTATCATCCAAACACATACGAATATTCAATCTAGACAAACATTAAAAAGCTTAGCCAATCATGGCTAAAACAAAAATCACAAATAAACAATTAAGAGTATTCATAATGATGATAAGAATTAAACCTAATGAAAATTGTGTTCTTGAATGATAGACGGATCGAGACTTGTTTCCGGAATGATTGATGTGTTAGAATGACCTTGGGAAACCCCAAAAATCACCTAAGTTCGTCAAAAAGCTGCTGAAAATCGTCTGGATGCGAAAAAGTGATAAATTAGGGTTTTTTCGGGCTTTAAATAGGAAACAAATCTGAACCGGGCTCAAAGTGGCGCGGCGCGCCAGATAACCGCGCGGCGCGCCAAAACACTGCGCGGCGCGCCATTTGCTGTAAATCTGCCTTCTGTTCTTTTGAAAACTGTCGACTTGATTTTTATGCCTAATGGAGCGGCGCGCCACCTTTTGGAGCGGCGCTCCAGACCCCTTTTTGCTAAATCTGAGCTGAAAACTCACTAATATCACATGTTTTCGAACCAAACTCGAATCAAACCACTCCCTTTCACTTGCTTTCATATAAAATCACTAAAAACCATCAAATATCTTCAAAATTCATCTCCTTGGTCTTAGAACTCGAACTTTCAAAACACTTATCAAAATAACACCAAATCGTATCCAAAAGGACCAAAATGTACCCGATATCGCTAAGGAAAACGCGAATGAAATATGCGATATCATCTTTTTAGGCTCCGGCGTGGACAAGGGCAAGGGTATACGCTTGGATTAAATATTTTACCTATTTGAATTTGTTAGAGGAGGTTTTTGTAATTCGACCTAGGTTTTGGGTAGTTTAATCCCAAACACCATGCTCGTCTTTTGTTTGGTACTTAAACTTATGGGTCGAAAATACTTTAGCGTTGTACGGGTCGTCGTACCCTTTTGTAAACTCTAATCTTCGAAATATGTAAACTACTTTGGGTTGTAACCGAATTTAAGTTGTATGGTTTTGTGTGCGGTAGTGTTGGCCTTTTATGTGAAATTTTGGCAACAGCCCTTTTTGTGTTCTAATGTGCGCCGCGCAGTGATATGCGTGCCGCGCAAATGGGTGGAATTTCAGGAAAACTGGCATGTCTCATTTCTAATCTGGGTTCGTGCCTTAGTGCGCGCCGCGCAGGTCTGCGTGCGCCGCACAAACCGCCAAGTCATTTTACTGTTTAAAAAAAAAAGGAAAACGCGTTATGTTGCGATTTATGCGATGACGGGTTGTTACAAGTGGTATCAGAGCATGGTCTAAGGGATTTAGGCGACTTGAGATAGGAGCCTAGACTTAGACTTGTATTGTGTACGTGCTTTATGCGGGACTTGTAGGAGACGGGCGGACCGAGGATTGGTTAGTGCCTAGGTTTAGGCGAGCTAACTATGCGCTAATTGTTTTGTGTTGTGTTTTGCAATCATCAAGCGAGATAGACGTTGTACTAGCGAGTTAATGCAACGTGCTCGTGTAACAATGATTAGCTACCATTGTTACGGGTTCAAGTCGTGTCAAACAAGCGATGTACGACGATTGTTGAGCAAGATGGGGCGGTGAGGTGAATATGTATATGTGTCATGTCTTCTCGTTCGTTGTTTAACCTATTTCCATTTTATAGAATGAAGATGAGAAATAGACACGACACCAATGAAGGAGGTATGAGTGAGGATGTTGAGTTCACGGCCAAAGTCGAGGCCATCTTTAAACGTCAAAAAGCGGAGTTTCTTGAAGACGCTAAGAAGATGTTTCTAGATACGATCGACGAGCAACTAGTCAATGTGGTTTAGGAACAAGTTAAGCTTGTTCTACAAGAAGATAATGTGGGAAGACGGGACTTCTTTTATAAGAATCTCAAGGATTCTCAACTTCCCACCTTTGATGGTGAACGAGACCCTCTTAAGAGTGCCCGTTGGATCTCCGATATGGAGGGGGATTTCCGTACTTGTGAATGCCCTCTCGATAAGAAGACAAGGTACGGGTGTAGTATGTTGCGGGGCGATGCCAAGTTGTGGTGAGACGCGAAAATCCAACTTTACGGTGAAGAACAATGTATAGACTTCACTTGGGACGAGTTCAAGGTATAGTTTTTCAACGAGTACCGAACTTCGGCCGATCTTACTAGACTTAAGGACGAGTTGCGTGCCTTGAGGCAAGGGTCGATGGATTTGAACACTCTCAAATCCGTTTTCTTGTCAAAGACCCAATTTTGCCCGGAGTATGTCGGGAATGATAAAATGTTGAAGGAAGACTTATATCGAATCTTGAACGACAACTATCAAGATAAAATTAGTGTGAACATGGTGAAAAGCTTTGATGAGTTATTTGATATGGCCAAAGGTTTTGAGTCGCTCGCTTTGAGAAAGAGTGGCTTTACTTTTAGCAAAAGGAAGTTCGAAGCTACTAGTCATTCAAGCAAGAAGATTAAAGGTGCAACCGAGAGTGTCGGTAGTGTGAAGATAGGTGCTTCCGGAGTTTTTCCTTTTTCTTGTCACAATTGTGGGCGAAGGGGGCATATGGCCCGTGATTGTACCAAACCATCTACTACATCCAAACCCACATGTTATAATTGTGGTAAAGAAGGGCACCGAAGGCCGGAGTGTCCTGATTTAAACACCGATCATGTTAAGAAGTTGGAGAAGGCGGCGGGTACGGCTCGGGGACAAAATTTCTTAATGACCCATGATGAGGCCAAGCAATCAAACGAAGTTGTCTAGGGTACTTTCATGGTTAACTCTAATCTGGCAAGAATCCTATTTGATAGCGGTGCTAATTTATCGTTTGTTTCTCTAAGATTTGTGTCTAAGCTTGATAAACCGCTAGCTAAGTTAAGTCATCCGGTAGAATTCGAAATAGCGGATGGTAAGATGGTGCTAGGGGTTGATGTATGTAATGAATGTGATATTGTGTTTGGTTTCGAAACGTTTAAAATTGATCTTATTCCGATGACCTTGGGTGAATTTGATATTGTCGTTGGTATGGATTGGCTCGATCGCTATATAGCCGATATTGCATGCCATGAAAAATCTATTCGTGTGAAGACCCCGAGTGGGGGAGAGTTAATTATTCATGGCGAGAGGTGGATAAGACTTGTGCCATTATGCACTTATGCACGGGCACGTCGTTTTCTTGTTAGTGGTGGCATGACCTTTCTTGCTCATGTAGTTGATACTCGTGAAGAGCCACCATCTATTTGTGAAATTCCGGTGGTTAGTGAATTCGAAGAGGTTTTTCCGGATGAATTGCCGGGTGTTCCGGCGGAAAGACAAGTTGAATTTCGTATTGAGTTGGTTCCGGGGGCTACTCCCATTGCTAAAACTCCTTATCGTTTAGCACCAACGGAGATGCAAGAGTTGTTAAATCAAACCCAAGAGTTGCTTGAAAAGGGTTTTATTCAACCGAGTGCTTTACCATGGGGCACTCCGGTTTTATTCGTGAAGAAGAAGGATGGTAGTATGCGGTGTGCATCGATTATCGGGAGTTGAACAAAGTGACGATAAAGAATCGTTATCCATTGCCTTGGATTTACGATTTGTTTGACCAACTCTAAGGTGCAACGTATTTCTCTAAGATCGACCTACGGTCCGACTATCACCAAATGCGGGTCGGTGAGGAAGATATTGAGAAAACGGCTTTTCGAGGGCATTATGAGTTTGTAGTTATGCCTTTCGGTCTTACGAATGCACCGGCAGCATTCTTGAATCTTATGAATCGAGTGTGCCAACCTATGTTGGACAAGTCGGTGATTGTGTTCATTGACGACATACTTGTCTATTCGAAGAGTATGAAGGAACATGAACATCATTTGCGTGGTGTGTTGAAGACGTTGCGGAAGGAGAAGTTGTATGCAAAATTCTCCAAATGTGAATTTTGGCTAAGGGAAGTTCAATTCCTTGGCCATATTGTGAACAAGGATGGTATTCAAGTAGATCCGGGGAAGATTGAGACGGTGAAGAGTTGGGGACGACCGACTACGCCTACGGAAATCCGAAGTTTTCTCAGATTGGCCGGTTATTATCGTTGGTTTATCCAAGACTTTTCTAAAATCGCTTCTCCTTTGACAAAGTTAACGAGAAAGAACGCGAGATTTAATTGGGAAAACGAGCAAGAAATTGCTTTCCAATTGCTAAAAGAGAAGTTATGTCAAGCTCCGGTTTTAATGTTGCCGGAAGGTGTAGAAGACATGACGGTTTATTGTGATGCTTCTTGAAATTGGATCGGTTGTGTTCTAATGCAACGAGGTAAAGTCATCGTGTATGCCTCACGATAATTAAAGGAACATGAAACGAGATATCTGACTCATGATTTGAGTTGGCAGCGGTTGTTCATGCGTTGAAAATTTGGCGCCATTACTTGTATGGTGTCAAGTGTACGATTTATTCGGATCACAAGAACTTGAAACAGCTTTTTGATCAACGAGATTTGAATTATCGTCAACGTAGATGGATGGATGTGGTGAAGGACTATGATTGTGAAATACTTTATCATCCGGGTAAGGCGAATGTGGTCGCGGATACGTTAAGTTGGAAGAGTCAACATCCAGCGATACGAGTAGGATCGTTACGCATGATATTACTAACGATTTTCTTGTAACGCTTGGCGAAACTCAAATTGAAGCTTTTGTTAACAATAAGTATGAGGAACGAATCGTGGGACAAACGGAGTCTATTACTTTAGGTCTGCATGGTTTGTTGTCTTTTCAAGGACGAGTGTGGGTGCCTAGAATGGGAGATTTCCGACGAGTGCTACTTGATGAAGCACATAAGTCAAAGTATTCCATTCATCCGGGCGCGAAAAAAATGTATCTTGATTTGAGGAAAGAGTATTGGTGGCCGGGCATGAAACGTGATGTTGTTAAATATATTGAACAATGCGTCACGTGTTTGCAAGTTAAAGCCGAACACCAAAAGTCGTATGGTACGTTACAACCGTTAGAAATCTCTAAATGGAAATGGGAGCACATTACCATGGATTTCATCACAAAGTTACCAAAGACGGCGAGAACCCAATTTGACTCGATTTGGATAATAGTTAATCGATTGACGAAAAGTGCCTTGTTTCTTCCCATTCGGGAAGCGATATCATCAGAGGCTTTGTCTAAGTTGTTTATCAAGGAGGTGATATCGAGACACGAGGTTCCTATATATATTATTTTGGATCGAGATACCCGTTTCACATCTCGGTTTTGGGAGAAGTTTCATGAAGATATGGGTACATAATTGAAATTGAGCATGGCGTACCATCCTCAAACGGACGGTCAAACTGAACGTACGAATCAAACTTTGGAGGATATGTTACGGGTGTGTATTATTGATTTCGGCGGTAGTTGGGATGAGCACTTACCATTGGTGGAATTCTCGTACAATAATAGTTATCATACCAGTATCGGGATGCCACCTTATGAGATGCTTTATGGGCGGAGGTGTCGAACTCTAATTTGTTGGGGTGAAGTGGGTCAAAGAGAAATCGGGAGTACCGATTTGGTTCTAGAGACTAATAGCAAGATTGAGATGATTCGGACTCATTTGAAAGCGGCTCAAGATAGACAAAAGTCATATGCCGAAAAACAAAAGGCGATTGATTGAGTTCCAAGAAGGTGACATGGTGATGCTTAAGGTTTCGCCATGGAAGGGTATTATTCGGTTTCGAAAACGGGGAAAGTTAGCTCCTCGGTTTATTGGGCCATTTAAGATTTTAGCTCGTGTTGGTGAAGTTGCGTATCGTTTGGAATTACCCGAAGTGCTTGCGGGGGATCCATAATACATTTCATGTTTCCCATCTCCGTAAGTGTCTTGCGGATGATTCTTTATGGATGCCATTAGAAGAAATTGAGGTAAACAACAAGTTAGAGTATGTTGAGGAGACGATTGCTATACTCGATGAGAAGGTCAAACGGTTGAGGAATAAGGAGGTGAGAACTTATAAAGTTCAATGGCGTCGTATTAAGGGTTCCGAGTTCACATGGGAATCCAAAGAGTTTGTTTTGGTATATCTTCCTGCTTGTCATGCGGCGCGAATTGCGAGGACGCAATCCGAATCAAGTGGGGGAGAGTTGTAAGACCCGGATCCGAATTGTACATTTGTATATACATAAAAGAAGCTGGAATATGCGAAACAGGAAGTGCACTGCGCGCACCTAAATGTGTGGCGCGCATAACGCGCTAACAACTCATTTTGTCCTTTTTTAGATATTTTAAAGGGGCATTTTGGTAGTTTCACTTGTTGAACGAGTTTAAGGCCCCAAGGTCAGTTTGGTGGGTGCTATAACTTCATTTTCACCCACCTTATCACTCCCACATTCAATTTAGAGAGAGGGTAAGGTTTTAGTGAGAGAAAGCTCATTTTGGGGAAGAAGAAGAAGGAATCTTGCATAAGCTCGAGTTTTAAAGTTGTTCCTCTAGTCCCTAGCTACGTTTTGAGTATAGTGGTAAGTCCTAATCTTGATTTCCTTACTTTAATTTGTTTAAGGGTTAGGGTTATGGGTTAAAGATGAACATAAAACCCAATTGTTAGTGTTTTGGGGGTTTTTGGGTAGGTTTAGGTCATGAGGACTCAAAGATGACTAACCTAGGGTTTTGAAATGTTAGGTTATGTATATGGTCTTAAATGTTAGTAAATCACTAGATTACTTAGGGTTTAAAGTAAATGGGTGTATTTGGGTAAGATAGTGACCCAAATGAGTGTGTTAACCTTGAAATGGATCAAATGTGTCTTTGATTACCTAAGTGGGTTAGTGGGTGCGAAAGTGAGATAACCTTGTGTTTAAAAAAGGTGTATTAAGACCATAACCGAATTGTGGGTAAGGGTTGACATAATCCCGACCTAGTATTAGAGTTAATGGTGCAAATGGGTCACGTTTACACTATGGGCCAAATGGCACTTGTATGGCGAATAAGTTGGTTGACCAACTTGAATGAATGATTGATTTATGTGCATAATGTAATAGGTGCGTTACCTTGAAGTTGCGAGCTTGGTTTATCAATTCACCGAAGGCGTAAGGTGAGTGGAATAATTATGCGTGTACGTATATAATGTATTTATTTGCGTAGCGTGGAATGTGGAATTGTCGCGGTGTTCAAGACACCACATTCTACGTAACGGGTGGAATTGTCACAACACCACCCATTGGTTTGATTGACATGTGGAATAGTCGCGGTGTTTAAGACAACGCATTGTCATGGGAGTGGAATTGTCGCGGTGTTCAAGACACCACTCATTTGTTTGATTGACATGTGTAATTGCCGCGGTGTTCAAGACACCACATTGTCATGGGGGTGAGATTTTCGCGGTGTTCAAGACATCACCCCGGGGGATTAGTGATTACGCGTCGTATGTACACTAATGGATGTTATGAACTCCGATGGTCTCTAGCGAGTACCGTTCCCTTGTACGATTGGTTAACCATGGTTGTGTGAATTTTGTATTAGCATGCTTAATTGTGAACTATATGCTTTTGGTATCGCTAGCTTGTTACGAATTGAGGATATTGGTTTATGCATAATGTTTGCATAGTTGTCGAATTGCTAGCTTGTATGCGGTATGGTGTAAGTGATTGCAAGTAAGTAGGTTATATATGTATATGTATAATTATTGCATTCACTAAGCTTTAGCTTACCCTATCGTTGTTTATCTTTTTAGGCTTCGACGTGGACAAGGGCAAGGGTATACGCTTGGATTAGAGATTTTACCTCTTTGGATTTGTTAGAGGAGGTTTTTGTAATTCGACCTAGGTTTTGGGTAGTTTAATCCCAAACACCATGCTCGTCTTTTGTTTGGTACTTAAACTTATGGATCGAAAATACTTTGGCATTGTACGGGTCGTCGTATCCTTTTGTAAACTCTAATCTTCGAAATATGTAAACTACTTTGGGTTGTAACCGAATTTAAGTTGTATGGTTTTGGGTGCGGTAGTGTTGGCCTTTTATGTGAAATTTTGGCAACAGCCCTTTTTGTGTTCTAATGCGCGCCGCGCAGTGATATGCGCACCGCGCAAATGGGTGGAATTTTAGGAAAACTGGCCTGTCTCATTTTTGATCTGGTTTCGTGCCTTAGTGCGCGACGCGCAAACCGCCAGGCCATTTTACTGTTTAAAAAAAAAGGAAAACACGTTATGTTTCGATTTTGCGATGACGGGTTGTTACATTAATTCAAGGGATAAACAGAAAGCAGCTGTATGATGAAAAAAAACACTTCATTGTTATTTAGTAGTGATAGTAAATTGATAGAGTACAATGAAATCATTATTTGTTTATTTCTAAAAGAGTAGGTAACTAATGTCCTATGTTTATTTTCATAGATCGGAAATCATTATGTGAATGTGTTGTATTCAAATTATAGTAATTGGCCAATAAGTTTCAATCCAAGGAGTGACAAGTGCTTATGGGATGTCATGTTATGCAATTTGCTCTACTTTCATATCAACTTGATGCTGAAAGGGTAAGGAGTTTGTTGTTTTCTACTACCATTACTGATATCTCAAATAAGTAGTTGCAAGTATCCAAATTTGTTTATTAGTGGTGGAGTTCAGTCTCCTTTTACTACGAATTCTGCTATTTTTATAAGGTATTGACTGGCCAGGACAGGGTTAACCAACTTTCAGAGTATCCACAATGTGGTAAGCATAAACGTATTATTTTTATTATATGCTAAATTATTTAATTAGTGTTTTTTTTTTATGTTTTTATCATGTGATTGGCGATCCAAAAGCAAGAAGATGTGTAATTTTTTGCGGGTTAGCTTGCAATGCTTTTTAGGTAGTGAGCTATTCAAAGAGTACATTGGTTAGCTTGCAATGACTGACATGGGTTCTTTGGATATTTTCACATAAAGGGAGCAGTTTGATGCTAAAACGTTTCAAAAAAATGAAGAAGGTTTGTGTGTGTAATGTGTATATGTGTTTCTGATTAGTAATAATATATGCTCTTTAAACCTAATAGTTAGCACCTTCGCAATTTCTATATCATTCATCGTCCAGAAGAAAAAGGACGAGAAGTGAATCTAATGACTTCAAAATCGCCTTCAAGAGTATGTTCAAGGGAAAAGTGGATTTGAACCTAATACCAACTTGAGCAATGTTACTGTTGACAAGAATCTTATTGAAGTCCCATTTTAACAGTATGTTAAAATCCCATTTTTACACTTTGATTTGATATATTATGATTATAATACTATTTATTCATATAAAAAAAATTCCCAAAGTTGTGTCGTATCAACCCGATCCAACTTATTTTGATCTATAAAAGTGATGTTTTCTTAGTTTCATATATTATGGTTTGGATAACCCGACCAAACTCTTTTAGGGATTTTAGTACGATTAATTACTCGGGTCATTATAGGTTTCCAGATGTTTAGTATATATGTGCAGGGAGATCATGCGCTACTGGTATAGCAGTTGTGTAGGCGCTACTGGTATATAAGCTGCTAAGGATTGTTTTATGAAGGTTAATATTGCTCGCAAAGAGGCCATATAAGGTTTGGTGATCGATTTCCATTTGTTTCTAGGGTTATATTTTTCAGAATGTTTACTGACCGATTGTTTTTTTAGTTTCCAAAGGTTTTGTTGTTTGTTTGATGTTAGGTTTAGTATTTGCTTTTTTGGTTTGTTATTTTTCAAAATATTTGTTTCACTATGCAACTGTTTCGCTTAGTATGTTGCACTTTTATCTTCCTCGGCATTAACTTTCTTTAATGGTGAAACAAAAAAAGATCTACTACAACAACACTGGTGAGATTTTTATAGGTGGTATTTTATCTTCATGAACCCGATCCAATAAAGCAGAACATATGGTGAGATTTTATTTTCATGATTTATGATTTATGATGCTTTTTATTTGTGTGCTTAAAAAATATACTATTTTTTTAGTTCAGCTATGGAAGATGTGCTTCTTTATAGGTGGATGAGTAATTCATTTTTGAAAATTAGGTAGTGTTTTACAATGACTTTGTTGTGTTACCTTCATATTTCTAGCATAAAATCTTATACTCCGTATTCTTTTGTGTTCTATTAAATGCAGGTACCCAAAGAAAAATGTAAATGGATGAAGTTGTTTGAAGAAAATGTCTAACAAAACCAGCCCTCACATTACTTACTCTTAGGCATTCACATACAGTAGAAAACTAAACAACTTACCGGAGTGTACTTAACTTTTGTTGATAACCCTATACTAACATACTTCTATCATTATTTTCTTTGTTTTCGGTAAGCAAACTAACACTACATATCCTTACAGCTTTTTATAAAAAAGCTTTAATTCTATTAAATGCTAATGTTTTACATTTGTAAATAGGTAATTTTGGACTATACATCTAGGTGTGATTTTGGTTTTAAAATGATAGCAAATTATCTTGGATATTTCCATTTCGCAAACTGCAGAACAGTAGACCTGCATTTGTTTCATCTGCATATAGCATTCAATTCTTCTTTGTCAGGAAAACATGAAACCAAGCTTCACAACAGGTATGTTTTATTATAGATGGTTCAAGCCATGTTGTTAAATTAAAATGATAAAAAAGGTCAATTGAGTCCAAACGGGTATGTTTTATTATAAATGTGTCAAATGGGTCAAATGTGTCAAATGGGTATGTTTTATTGAAAAAACTCAAATGGGTATATAGTAATAATAGTAGTTGTAGTTCTGTTACAAGCTTAACCTTTAGTAACTATATAAATTCAGGTCAAAAAGTTCAGACCGTAAGTGTTGGTTCGTGTAGCTCAAGTGTTGGTATTATAACCACAATTAATGAAGAAATGATTCTAGATCAAGTTCAAGACTTAAGTTGTGGATTGGGTCCAAAGAGTAGTTATGCTTCAAAACTTGATCATGATTATCATAATGGCTCTGTTTATGAGCTCCAATAAGCAACGATCAAATTAGAACTTTACTATTAAATATGGTAAAATGGGCGGGTCGGGTGGTTTGAGTAACTGATCAAAAAATTAGATATTGGTTACTGAATGGGCATGATTCTGAACGTTCCTTAAAGATAATGATAACCTCGATTCTGAAAATGAAGAAAATGTTGAGCAAGCCAGTGAAATGGTGTAGTGGATAACCATAATGCTACATAAGTTCCGTATTTTATTGACTCAGGATCAACAAAATTATAAGTTTGCTGAGTGGAATGGGGTTAATAAGTTAAAACCATTGTTTAATTGTAAGCTGATTAACTTGGCTTCTATTTGCACTTCATTTCAGGTCAACTTGGGTAACTTTTGTTTTTTTGGATTTCTCATATATATGAAGGCCTTGTGGAATGAGCGAACTCATAAGATAATCACTAATGGATATGGTAAGTTGGGTTGATTAGAGCATTGGCCTTTTTTCATTTATCTAGGAAGGCCAATTGTGTGGTTAATTGGGTTAGTCATCATGCTTTTTTGAGTTTTGTTGATTTGTTCGTTGGGTGAGTCATCTTTGAATTTAGTTTTCAAATAGTTTTTCGCTCAGACTAATCAATTTGATATCAAATTTTATGTGTCTTCTTTGGATTAATAATGACTTTGTATATAGTTGCATTTTACAATGTTATACCAGAATTAAGTTGATTGTCTCAACTATTTTGAATATTAGTTCCCTTTGCTATGTAGGCCATTTAGATGCCACCTACTCTTTTCTTCCGGTGATGATTACGTAACAAGTGTTCAGGTGCATATTGTATTGTGGTACAACCCTTATAGCTTACAAAGTAGTTTTTTTATATGTGAAATAGAATCATATTTCACTAGCCATAAAGAGGCATATAATTATCATTGATGTGATCGTATCTGATTTGGTGAAGATGGTCGTAAGAGCTGCTGAATCTGAAGCTAAAACAACAAATATCTATGTGGAAACTATTAAAGCTGTTGGTGATGTTGCTACTGAACTTTTTAGACCAGATGCAACGGAAGTGTGTATTTGAACTTGCACTCTTCTCTTTTTAAGATTTAGCTACCAGCTAATCTGATATACTAGCTTTATTTAAGATTTAGCGATAAAGAATTTAAGAAGACAAGTGATGAAAAAACTTGATTGTCTGAGAGTGTTTGAATGTTTATTAAACATTTTATTATTCTTGTCGTTATAAAAATGTGCTCATAAATAATGTATATTATTTGTAATTTTTATTGTCGAAACCCCCAAATTTTGCGGGTCTTAAGCTAGTATATATATATATATATATATATATATATATATATATATATATATATATATATATATATATATATATATATATATATATATATATATATATATATATATATCTTGTATAACTTATTTACATATATAATATACTTTCCGTCAAACAGAAAGTGTCCCTAACTAAAAATGTTGAATTTTAAATATATTATTAAAATATGTATTTCGTTCTTCATTTAATTTTGTTCAAATTAATTAATTTTCTTAATAAAGTAAGTGACGTAAGAAATTATAAATAAATATTTTGTTGACTATCATATATAAATAGGCTAGAATTAAAATTTCAATAATCTTTTTGTGTTATTTTGAGTATGAGATTTATATTTTGAGATACAGATTAATAGTAATGTAGACTCTGGAACGAAAACAATAAGACCACTCCCTATGGCTCTATTACTCGCTAGTTATCCGTAGTTACCCGTAATGAATCATAAGCACGGCTTAGTTACCCGCACTCACCATCAATTTAACGGAAGTATAAATCTTAGTTATAGGAATTGTGGCCCAGTGACTTTTTATTGTTGGACTTGATGTTTTATTGCTTCTACATTGTATATTAAGAGGAGTATTGTGTTAGCCATGATAGGGAGTGTTTTATTATGAATTAGTTATAGGATATTTGTGTTGATATTACGTTGATGTGAAAGGTTAAGAGGATCATATAATTTAGTTACGATAGGGAGTGACATAAGTATTATTTGTAACCAGATAACAGTTATGAAATAAGTGGTGTTTACATATTAATTTTACATAGATTATTTTTTAATGTAGCTTTCAGGCTTCTAAGTACTGTAAAATTAAACAATAGTCACTTTAAATCAATAATTAATCGCTATCATTGTTATATAAATATAAATATATTAAATGGCATGAGCATGGTTACAACTTACAATATACTTTTATACATATTAACGATGGTAGAAAAGACTATATTTTAAAAATCATTATCATTAATCATTAATGGTACTTATAGTAGGGGTGAAAGTACTTATTTAGTTTGTTCTTTCACTAAAAAAAGTTGGTGAAAATGTGACATGGCAACAGTGTTTTTTAATTTTATCTTTTATTTTTTATTTTTTGGCAAAAGAAACGATAGTGAAATGGTAACAGTTACGGAGTAAAATCAAAAGAATTTAATGAATATAGATAAGGTACATCTATATCTATATATCTATATTTCTAGGTGGTGAGATCTGAGGTGTTATTAAACCAAAAACAAAAGGTCAAAGTAGTGGGATCCAAATTCAATCCAACGGTGGGTATTACACATTTACACAGATGCATTAAAGAAATCCGTGAGATTTATAGGTAAGGTGGCAACACCATTATTTCTCATTTCTCAATCTCAATAATATAACACATCTTATATGTTACTCCCTCCGTCTCAATTTAATAGTCCATACACAAAAAAACACACAGTTTAAAAAAAAGTAACTGTTACATGTACTTTTTATCTACTTTTTCCCTACTTTTCAATTTTACCCATTACTTTTTACCTATACTTTTATCTTACTTAATAAAGTAAGGGTATAAAAGTAATTTAACTAATTATTCTTTTCCATTTATGAAAGTGGACTATTAATTTGGGACGGACGAAAAAGGAAAGGTAGACTATTAATATGGGACGGAGGGAGTATAAGATATAAAATCCTCCCATATACTCTTAAAATTCTATTCATTTACATATTTTGCAACATGGAAGGCTTGACAACTAAAGTATACGATGGTGTAAAATGCTATTCGCGAACACGAGGATACGACCGCCTCGCTACCACTACGAATGCCACGAGCACCGGACTTGGCGAATGTGAGGAGGTGTTTGGTGGCACCATGAGGCAGATGTCGAGGAGGAAGATCAGAAGAAGATTGTTGCGGTTTAGAATAAATCCAAGGTTGAAAATCAAGCTAGGTGGGTCCCCACGGAAGTTGTTTTTAGGACTTCGTGATGCTTATGTGAAGATTATGATGAAGTTGGCTAATACTTCGATTGTAAGGGGAAGGACAATGACTGGTTTTAGTGGAGATGGATTTGGGAAGACAACGGTTAAGGAATACGACGAGAAGATGATAATCGAGATCTATAAGGCGTTGGCGATCAATAGAAATCATCAACTTCATGATCAGATCCCATCTCAATTTGTTTTTTCAGCTTAATTCTCGATCGTTATATTTGTACCATCAAGATGTTAATTTGTTAAAGAACATGCATTGTTTTGTACACGGCATTTGTTAGTGCATGAAATAGCAACATAGTTATAATTAAGATTTAAGATTATAAAATAATTTTTAACTTATACTTGATGCAGATGGATTACAAATGAATCAGCAAGGCTTGGATACGATGAAATTAAGATGCAGGTACGTAGCTTTATTTCAAATGATCATCACCTATGTGATCCAGTGATTAGGATAACATGTTTCATGTTCAAATCAGAAAATGCAATTATATTTCTCGTATCCATGGAATAAAAAAAAAAAATTAAAATTCTTTACCCCAATAAAAAAAGCTTAAAATTGTCGCAATTAAGTTTAATGTGATTATACTACGTACATTCTAAATTCAAAATTCAAAATATATATAAAAAGAAAAAAAGAAAAAAAAAAAAACTTGTCATTTCCAAATAATCTTATCCTTAGGTTGGTGAATAGCCTTCTCAATTGTATGCATCATAAAAAACCTCCTCAATTTATACTCTTGTATATGTATATAAATAACTTGAAGTGATATTGAATTAGGCAGCTATACATAGTTAATGCTGTTCAACCATATTTTGATGTACATCGGTACATGTTTATTGTTTTGTAGTTTAATTCAAATGTTATAGCAATGTTATCATGATAGGTTGAATATTTTTGGGTCACTAAAGGTGTTGGGAGTGCGAATCGAATTAAACAAGAAATCAAAAAATGAAAAACTGATGCACAAGGTTCGAGATTGCTAGTCTGAAACTCCCTAATGGAGATTACCCTCGACATGCATCTCGCGATCGCGAGATGGTTTGTGTGTGAGGTTCGCGATCACGAGTCGGGAGCTGGGCTGCCAGTTTTGTTCTAGAATGAGTTTTCTTGTTTTCAAAGCTATTTTCTTGTTGAGTTTTGCCTATATAAACACCCTATTGTAACCCATACATTGTACCATGAATTTTATCAATGAGAATACTCATTGGTTGACTGAGGATTAAAGTAATTATCTTTGATTACATATGACCTCGTTATATTCTCGTGTTTTTTTTTTTATCATTCTTGCTAGTTTTCTTCTTGTTCATCAATATTTTTCGTTTATTATAAGTGAATTTGATAACTTGAGGTTATCAAGTTTTGTTAGGGTCACACACTTATTCCTAACAAGTGGTATCAAAGCTTAGGCTCGGTTTTTGCGAGAACAATGGCGAAAAAGAGTGGTGTGATGATTGATAGGTTTGATGGTACCGATTTTAGCTTTTGGAAGATGCAAATTGAAGATCTACTCTATCAAAAGAAGCTTTACCAACCGTTAATCGGTATTAAACCGGAAGAGATGGCTCAAGGCGAGTGTGAGTTGTTGTATAGGCAAGCCCTTGGAGTTGTTCGACTTTCTCTAGTCAAGAACGTTGCTTACAACATCGTGGGTTAAACCACAATGGCGGGATTGCTTTCGGCTTTATCTAACATGTATGAAAATTCATCCACTTTGAACAAGGTTTTCTTGATAAGACAATTGAAATGCCCCGTTCATATCGATTATAAACGTTTCATATTAATTGGTTTCATTGCGAGGTTTTGACCTCTATATGAGACGTTTTTCAAAGACTGCATTCGTTTTCAAAACAAACCATAACCTTTCTTTATTTGATAAAGGTTTAACTGACATAATATAGATTATCAATCAATGATAATCTAAAAATACAAAGTTTACACACAACCATTACATGATGGTTAATAACATGTTACAACAAAAGATGTTTCCGAATGCAGTTTTAAACAATATAATACAAGCATGCTGACTCCAAATCTTGTCTTTAAATAACATGCAACAACGGAAGCTCTTAATAATTACCTGAGAATAAACATGCTTAAAACGTCAACAAAAATGTTGGTGAGTCATAGGTTTAACCTATATAATAAATCGTCATAATAGACCACATGATTTCATTTTCATAAACAACGTGCAGGTTCTAATGACCTGTCCTAATCCATCTGGACGAATACATTACATTTGGTTATATCGCGAGGTACTTGACCTCTATATGATACATTTTACAAACATTGCATTCGATTTTAAAAGACAATCTTTCTTTACAACGAAAGTTGACGGCATGCATACCATTTCATAATATATCCAACTATAATTGACTTAATAATAATCTTGATGAACTCGACGACTCGAATGCAACGTCTTTTGAAATATGGCATGAATGACTCCAAGTAATATTTCTAAAATGAGCAAATGCACAGCGGAAGATTTCTTTCATACCTGAGAATAAACATGCTTTCAAGTGTCAACAAAAAGGTTGGTGAGTTCATTAGTTTATCGTAATCAATCATTTACATAATTTTAATAGACCACAAGATTTCATTTATTCAATAATCATACACTCGTAAGTGTTTAAAATTCATTCATATGGATTGAACACCTGGTAACCGACATTAACAAAATGCATCTAGAATATCCTCAAAAAATAAAATCGAAGTACTAAAGCAGTTCAAATTCTCTGACTGGGGCTTGTCAAGGCCCATAGATCTATCTTTAGGATTCGCGTCAATTGGTGGCAATTATAATATGCACCAATTCTTAGGTTACCAAGTTCAACAAGGGCGATATCCGGTATAACAATTCAACCATAGAATGTAGTTTCGATTACTTGTGTCTATTTCGTAAAGCATTTATAAAAGCGCATGTATTCTCAGTCCCAAAAATATATATTGTGTGACGACCCGGAAATTTCCAACCAAATTTAAACTTAATCTTTATATGTTTCGACACGATAAACAAAGTCTGTAATGTTGAATCTCAAAATTTTTGAACTGTTTTATGAAATCATTTGACTTCGACAAGTTTCGACGATTCACGAACCATTATTTGTAAATAAATGTGTATACATATAAAAATAAATATAAATATATGTATAGAGTATATTAAATATAATTATTTAATGATTGTAATACTCGTTGGACGTTTCGATTATTATTTAAAGAAGTTTAATTCGAACTTATATGATTTTAAAATAAACGGTGATCCGAAAATGAGTTCTATAAATTTTAGGCTTATTAAAAATATATTTAGAATCTATTTTATCAATTTTAAAAATATTTAATTTTTAGTTGGGATCGAGCTCGAATGACAGGTCAATTTTTATGAACGATATTAAATAAGTTAAGACTCGAATTTATGAGAAGTTAGAATCAAATATTGGTCCATAATTAAGTTATGTAAAGTTTAGATTTATTAAAAATATTTTTACTTTGATGAGTTGAATTATAATACTCCGTATAGATTACTTGAAGTTAAAAATAAATATTAGACACACCTTTTTGATCAGGTTTCAAACATTTAATGATCAAAATAAATAATTAGACTTAAATTAAAAATTTAGAATTTTTAGGAACACGTTTATACGTTAACTGTTTAGAAATGGACACGATATCGCAATCCGTGAACACTGTCGGTGGTATACAGCCAACTAATAATCACGAGATGGTAAATTAATTGTGTTTTGCTTTTTGACTCTCTGCACCCACTTCAACTTTTATTATATATATATACATTGCATGATGCACATGCACACAGCAACACAAAACATGTACCTGTTTACTATTTAGATTACTGTGCACAAGATATTTATTTATATTATGTTTAGTGTTCTTGCATCGAAAGTCATATATATATATATATATATATATATATATATATATATATATATATATATATATATATATATATATATATATATATATATGCAAGTATTACAGAGAGTAAAACAACCACTCACCTATCTTCTATATATATCTTCTATATACATATACTCATATAGAACAACAAAAATCGATCATATCATTCTCGAAACCCATTTGATCACCATCCTCCTTTCTCTCTCACAGATCACCACCACCATTTACACCTTCACCTACCTTACCATCAACCACCATGAGCCACTTTGATCACCATGAACATACACTCATGAAAACTTTTTTCTGTTGATGAGAACAAACACCACCTTCGTTACCTTTATGCTCCTGTTGCTGCTCCCTCGTTTCTGCTACAGCTACACAGGTACCTCTCCACCATCACCTCTCTTCCTTCAAATTCCGGTCACCTCAACAACCCCAATCGCAATCATTCACCACCATCATAAACCCACCCAACAACTTGTTGCTTTCTGGTTATTGCAACCGTCAAAAACCACCATCTCTCACCTCTCTCTCTCCTCTCTCTCACCTAATTATGTTTTCGGTTTTAGCTATGAGCATCGTAAGCCACTACAACCGACCAACTAAAACTGCTACAAACCTAGTTGTAATTCGCTGTGATTGTCACTGTAACTATCTTGCTTTTGTTTCAATGATCAATCAATAGATAACCACCAAGACCACCAATATAAACCACTAATCTTGCAGCTGTTATTTACTTGAACCTAATCAAAACGAACCCACCATGGTGACTATCGTTTTACTATTGCAACTACTATCAAACATTATCATTGTTCCATTACTGTTTCATGTTCCGTTTTCTGCTACTTCTGTTATTGTTCCGATATTTCTTTTGAACAGCCCAAAACAAACCAAAATCATAAACAATGAACCTGCAACCATCATCTAATCACTGCTGCTACACTGTTACATGTTTTCTGATTTATGTTTCTGTCCAAAGAACGCTGCTACGAGTGGTTCTTTTCTGTTTCATTTTTTTATCGCCATCATTAAAAAAAAATTCGTAAAGACTGCAGCTGCAGTTCTGCTTCTCTTTCTGTTTTAAAAAAAAAGATGATTATAATATGAAAGATGATGATTAGGATTGATAGTGGATGATGAGCTGTAAAAGAAGAAAGGGATGTGTTTGTTGTCTCTATTTCCCCAGCTTCTGTTGTTTTTTTTTATTTCCATCGCTAGCAGTCCCACCTCAAAACCGAAATTATTTGATGTTAATTGGTCGTGTACTATATCTGCTCTTGGGCCGTTGATAATGCTAAAAACGAACATATATTTCATAGCATTATTCCTCAAGAAAGACAAGCTTTTAGTTGCAATTGTTCTATTTACAAGTGATATTCGTTTAAATAATAAAAGGTGAAGACAAAAGACAGATTCGACGAATTGAAGACGCAAACGACCAAAAAGCTCAAAAGAACAAAAGACAATCAAAGAGGTTCCAATTATTGATAAGAAACGTCTCTAAATTACAAGAGTACAAGATTCAAAACGCAAAGTACAAAATATAAAATTGTACGCAAGGACGTTCGAAAATCCGGAACCGGGACCAGAGTCAACTCTCAACGCTCGACGCAACGGACTAAAAATTACAAGTTAACTAGGTATATAAATATAATATAATATATAATTAATTATATATATATATATTATATTTATAAATAAAAACCATCGGCAGAGAAAGACTCCAAAGATGTGAGCTGTAATTTCATTCTCCGCGACTCGCGGAGTTTGAAGGCCAAAATGGCCGCGAGTCGCGGAGCCCCCAGTTTTGAAACTCCCTATAAAGCAAACCGAATTCTGATCATTTTCATCATCTTTTTTCTCCTCATTCATACGATATATTTATATTTATAATTTATATTTTAATTTTAATTTTAATTATAATTCTAATAATAAGGGTATGTTAGCGAATATTGTAAGGTTGTAAGTCGAAATTCTGTCCGTGTAACGCTACGCTATTTTTAATCATTGTAAGTTATGTTCAACCTTTTTACATTAATGTCTCGTAGCTAAGTTATTATTATGCTTATTTAAAACGAAGTAATCATGATGTTGGGCTAATTACTAAAATTGGGTAATTGGGCTTTGTACCATAATTGGGGTTTGGACAAAAGAACGACACTTGTGGAAATTAGACTATGAGCTATTAATGGGCTTTATATTTGTTTAACTAAATGATAGTTTGTTAATGTTAATATAAAGATTTACAATTGGGCGTCCCTATAAATTACCATATACACTCAATCGGACACGATGGGCGGGGTATTTATATGTACGAATAATCGTTCATTTAACCGGACACGGGAATGGATTAATAGCCACTAGAATAATTAAAACAGGGGTGAAATTATGTACAAAGGACACTTGGTATAATTGATAACAAAATATTAAAACCTTGGGTTACACTCAGTCGACATCCTGGTGTAATTATTAAACAAAGTATTAAAATCTTGTTACAGTTTAAGTCCCCAATTAGTTGGAATATTTAACTTCGGGTATAAGGATAATTTGACGAGGACACTCGCACTTTATATTTATGACTGATGGACTGTTATGGATAAAAACCAGACGGACATATTAAATAATCCAGGACAAAGGACAATTAACCCATGGGCATAAAACTAAAATCAACACGTCAAACATCATGATTACGGAAGTTTAAATAAGCATAATTCTTTTATTTCATATTTAATTTCATTTATTTTATATTTAATTGCACTTCTAATTATCGCATTTTTATTATTATTGTATTTAATCGCACTTTTAATTATCGTACTTTTTAATTATCGCAAGTTTATTTTATCGCACTTTTATTATTCGCAATTTCATTTATCGTTATTTACTTCATGCTTTAATTTAAGTCTTGTATTTATTTTTAATATTTTTCATTTGGTTTTAACTGCGACTAAAGTTTTAAAATCGACAAACCGGTCATTAAACGGTAAAAATCCCCCTTTATAATAATAATATTACTTATATATATATTTGTATTTTTATAAAAGTAAACTAATATAGCGTTGAGCTTTGTTTAAAAAAGATTCCATGTGGAACGAACCGGACTTACTAAAAACTACACTACTGTACGATTAGGTACACTGCCTATAAGTGTTGTAGCAAGGTTTAAGTATATCCATTCAATAAATAAATAAATATCTTGTGTAAAATTGTATCGTATTTAATAGTTTTTCCTGCTAAAATTAATAACTATTTTGTACCACTCCGCTACTACATCAAGTATTTTTGGCGCCGCTGCCGGGGAACTTTCTAAACGCCGGAAGCGCAACGCTAATATAAAAAAAAAAAAAAAAACGTTTTTTAATATTCGAAAATATAAAAAAAAAATATAAAAAAAATATATATATAAATCTAGTTTTAAGATTTTTATTTATAAAATTATAAAGTGATTCTATTTTTATTTAAGTTTTAAATATAAGTTTTATTTATACACATATATTTTTTTATAAACAGAAAAAATTAAAAACAGAAAATAAAATAAATAAATAAATAAAGAAAAACGCGTTGAAGATTAAACCTGTCAGTTGAAATTCTGAACCCCGTGACTCGCGGGGTTTGATGTTTTAAATACCGCAACTCGCGGAGTGACTCTGACACAGCTGACCAGAACCCTAATTCAGCATTAATTACGGGGTATTTAATAATTATTATTATTATTAACCCTAATTATTATTATTATTATAATTAATTTTATTTTAACTTTTACTTTTTATTTAATTTATGTATTTAGTATTAATTAGTTTTATTAAATTATAAAATTAATAGTTTTATTAAATAAATAATATAAAAATAATATTTTTATAAAAATTGTAATTTTTACAACTTTTTGTATATTTTTATATTTTGTCCCTTTTTAATCGCTTTAGCGTAACTTTTGTATTTTTAGCTCATATTTAGTTTTAAACTTAGTTTTTGCCATAGTTATTTTTACTCCTAGATTTTTAGGCTTTGCCGTAGAATTCCTTAAGTGCTTTTTCTTTAGACTAAGATTTAGGTGCTTTAGAATTTTGCGACGCCTTTTTAAGTTTTAGTTTCTTTTTAAGTTATTTTCATTTGGGATTTAGTTTTTCCTGTAAGCTTTAATATTTTTAGACGACTTTTTACCTATGTATCAATTATCATTCCAATTAGTAATCTCAATTTGCGATTATAATTTTAAGTTAGTTGTAGTAATAAGGTTAGGTTAGTCAAGTATTTTTAAGTTTTATAAGTTTCTTTTATTTTTTCGTCACCTTTTATTTTTCAACCATTTTTCTTTTTCAACCTTTTTCCGACGAACTCTTTTTCTTTCTTATTTCTCGCTATTCTAGTTTTAGGACATAGATTTTTATTCTACTTCTTATCTAAATTTCTTAAAATTACGAAAATTTATTTTAAGTGATTAAATTTAATAGACATCAAAATTTTCTGGTTCGTAGTAATAGTTGGATTTGTACGTGGACCGGGTTATTGGAGCCAAACAGTCCTCAATTATATTGAGACCAAACGAATCCTGCCCCTCTGCTGCATCTTTTGGCTATTCAAAACGTGGGCAAAATCAGAAAAGTCTATTAATTGGATAACTTATTATAATTTTTCTTTCCTTTTTAAAACTAATAGGATATTCAGTGAATGCACCGAGCAAGACGTTCACCACCTTTTGTACGTTCACCACCTGTAACTCGATCAAGACATTTAGCAAATATAACCGCCGTTGATTTTTCTTTAGAATCGTCATCCAGTCGACCAAGTACTTCAGTTCAAATTTCCGATAATCCATTTTTTGAACCCGACCTCACAATTGAGAATCCGGAGAATATTCAGGAACGGTTCGTAGATCCTGAACCATTAAACTTTCCTCCGGAGCCACCAATCATTCAAACAGAGATTGTTGAGGAACGAACCATTAAATCAAAATCATCTAGTGATACCGATTCAACAAATTCAATTATGGAGAATCTGGAACCTTTAAGTATGGAAGACCGAATGAGAGCTAAACGCACTGGCCAAGGTCACGCAATTACTCATCCAGACATTAATGCGCCAGATTATGAAATCAAAGGACAAATTCTACACATGGTGACTAATCAATGCCAATTTAGTGGTGCGCCGAAGGAAGATCCAAATGAACATCTACGTACCTTTAATAGAATCTGCACACTATTTAAAATCCGAGAAGTGGAGGATGAACAGATATATCTCATGTTATTTCCCTGGACTTTAAAGGGAGAAGCCAAAGATTGGTTGGAATCGTTACCTAAAGGGGCGATTGATACATGGGATGTTTTAGTTGACAAATTTCTTAAACAATTCTTTCCTGCATCTAAAGCCGTAAGACTTCAAGCAGAAATTGTTACGTTCACACAGAAACCGAATGAAACTCTATATGAGGCATGGACAAGATATGGAAAGTTGTTAAGAGGATGTCCGCAACATGGTTTAGACACCTGTCAAATAGTACAAATAGTACACTGCTTCCCACTCACATGAGTGGCACCAAGAAAAAGATATCATTAGATCATCTAAAGCAGCTAGAGCCGATTCTAGCCATGACTTAGCTTCCATTTCCGCAAAGATAGATGCTGTGGAAAGACGAATGGAAAAGATGACTAAGGATATTCACTCAATACGAATTAGTTGTGAGCAGTGTGGAGGACCACATTTGACAAAAGATTGTCTCAGTATAGAATTAACAATGGAACAAAGAGAGAATATTTCATACATAAACCAAAGGCCTGGAAATAATTATCAGAATAATTATCAACCGCCAAGACCGATTTACAATCAAAACCAAAATTATAACCGAAATATTCCATACAACAACCAACAAGGTCCTAGCAATCAACAAGTATCCAATAATACTTACAATCAGCAAAGACCTAATTTTCAAAACAAACCACCACAACAAACCGATGATAAAAAGCCAAATTTAGAAGATATGATGACGAAGCTAGTTGAAACTCAAACGCAGTTTTTCACATCTCAGAAACAAACTAATGAACAAAATGCTCAAGCATTTAGAAATCAACAAGCTTCTATTCAAAATCTAGAACAAGAAGTGAGTAACCTAGCAAGGTTAATAGGTGAAAGAAAACCGGAAAGTCTACCTAGTGATACAAATGCTAACCCCCGGAATGAAACAGCTAAAGCTATTACCACAAGAAGTGGTACAACACTTAAACCACCTGAAATACCTGTAACTTCTGATGAAGCCATTCCTACTCCACAAGAACCACAACCTGATCAAGATAAGGAAAAAGAACCGGTAGTTGAAAAGATTAATGAAGATAACACAGCTAAGGCTAAACCTTATGTTAAACCATATCAACCACCACTTCCTTATCCGAGTAAAATGAAGAAAGAAAAACTTGAAGCCGAGCAATCCAAATTCTTGGATATGTTTAAACAGATAAATGTAAATCTTCCTTTCATTGATGTGATTTCAGGAATGCCTAGATATGCTAAATTCTTGAAAGATCTAATCTCAAATAGAAAGAAAATGGAAGAACTCTCGGCTATTACTATGAATGCTAATTGTTCAGCAGTGCTGTTGAATAAGATACCAGAAAAACTATCTGATCCAGGAAGTTTCACAATTCCATGTTTTCTGGGTAGTCTTAATTCAATAGAAGCATTGGCAGACTTAGGTGCTAGTATAAATTTAATGCCGTATTCACTATACGCTAAACTAGACCTTGGAGAATTGAAACCAACCAGAATAAGCATACAACTAGCCGATAGATCAATAAAATATCCTAGAGGGATAATGGAGAACATGCTAGTTAAAGTTGGTACTTTAGTATTTCTAGTAGATTTTGTTGTTCTGGACATGGAAGAAGATTCTCAAGTTCCTCTCATATTAGGAAGACCATTCTTAAACACGGCTAAAGCAATGATAGACGTGTTCGGTAAGAAACTGACCCTAAGTATAGAGGATGAGAGTGTTACCTTTTCAGTTGATAGAGCAATGCAACAACCACAATCTATAGATGATACATGTTATTATATTCAAACTATAGATGCACATGCAGAATTATTAGAAGAATTTCCAGAATTACAAGGAACAGGAGAATGCTCTTTAGGAGAAGGTAATGAACCAATTGATGAAGCTGAAATGTTAGCTACACTTATAGCTAATGGATATGAACCAACAACAGAAGAAATTCAAATACTAAAAGAAGAAGACAGATATCGATATAAATCATCGATAGAAGAACCTCCGAAATTAGAGTTAAAGCCACTTCCAAACCATTTGGAATACGCTTATTTACATGGTGAATCTGAATTACCTGTAATAATATCGTCTTCTCTTACTAAAAATGAGAAATCACAACTCATTTCTGTGTTGAAAGCTCATAAATCAGCCATTGCATGGAAGATTCATGATATTAAAGGAATAAGTCCTTCGTATTGCACACATAAAATCCTTATGGAAGAAGGTCATAAAACGTATGTGCAACGCCAACGAAGACTAAATCCTAATATGCAAGATGTAGTTAAGAAAGAGATTATTAAACTGCTAGATGCAGGTTTAATTTATCCAATTTCTGATAGTCCATGGGTAAGCCCAGTTCAATGCGTACCTAAGAAGGGTGGCATGACTGTCATTACAAATGAGAAAAATGAGCTTATTCCTACTAGGACTGTAACAGGATGGCGTGTATGTATTGATTATAGAAAATTAAATGACGCCACCAGAAAAGATCACTTTCCCTTACCTTTTATTGATCAAATGCTGGAAAGATTAGCCGGAAATAGTTACTATTGTTTTCTAGATGGATTTTCCGGATATTTTCAAATTCCAATAGCACCCGAGGACCAAGAGAAAACCACATTCACGTGCCCTTATGGTACTTTTGCTTACAAACGCATGCCATTTGGACTTTGCAACGCCCCTGCAACCTTTCAAAGGTGTATGATGGCGATTTTTCACGACATGATAGAAGAATGCATGGAAGTTTTCATGGATGACTTTTCAGTCTTCGGTGATACATTTGAATCATGTTTAGTTAATCTTGAACGAATGCTAATTAGATGCGAAAAATCAAATCTAGTACTTAATTGGGAGAAATGCCATTTCATGGTTAAAGAAGGCATTGTTCTTGGACATAAAATTTCAAAAGAAGGAATTGAAGTGGATAGAGCTAAAGTAGATGTAATTGCTAAACTTCCACATCCCACCAATGTTAGAGGAGTTAGGAGTTTTCTAGGGCATGCCGGTTTTTACCGACGTTTCATAAAAGATTTTTCTAAAATTGCCACTCCTATGAATAAACTCCTAGAAAAGGATGCTCCATTCATCTTTTCAGATGAGTGTATCAAATCTTTTAATATTCTTAAAGAGAAACTCACTAATGCGCCGATCATGATAACACCAAATTGGAATCTACCATTTGAACTAATGTGCGATGCAAGTGATTTTGCAATGGGAGCCGTTTTAGGACAAAGGATTGAAAAACGATTTCAACCTATATATTATGCTAGTAAGACGTTACAAGGAGCACAAACAAACTATACAACTACTGAAAAAGAACTCCTTGCTATTGTCTTTGCATTTGACAAATTTCGATCATATCTCGTTCTAGCAAAAACGGTGGTCTATACCGACCATTCTGCTCTTAGATACTTATTTTCAAAACAAGATGCTAAACCAAGATTAATCCGTTGGATCTTACTCTTACAAGAGTTTGATATTGAAATCTGAGATAAAAGAGGAGCAGAAAATCTCGCCGCTGATCATCTTTCTCGTCTTGAAAATCCCGAATTAGAAGTTCTAAATGAATCAGCCATACAAGACAATTTTCCTGATGAATATCTATTGAAGATAGATTATAAAGAAATCCCATGGTTTGCAGACTATGCAAATTACTTGGTTTGTGGATTCCTTGAAAAAGGATTATCGTACCAAAGACGAAAGAAATTCTTCAGTGATATAAAACACTATTTTTGGGAAGATCCACATCTGTTTAAAAGTTGTCCCGATGGAATAATACGCCGATGTGTATTTGGAGATGAAGCTAGTAAAATATTAAACCATTGTCACACAGGACCAACAGGAGGGCATTATGGGCCTCAACTAACAGCAAGAAAAGTTTATGAAGGTGGATTCTATTGGCCTACAATTTACAAAGACGCACACCTTCTTTGCAAATCCTGTGATGCATGTCAAAGGGCCGGAAAAATAAGTCAACGTGATGAAATGCCACAAAATATCATCCAAGTATGTGAAGTATTTGACATTTGGGGTATTGACTTTATGGGTCCATTTCCAAAATCTCATAATAATCTATATATACTCGTAGCCATTGATTATGTATCTAAATGGGCGGAAGCACAAGCTCTCCCAACTAACGATGCACGAGTTGTAGTCAACTTTTTAAAACGTCTTTTTGCAAGGTTTGGAACACCGAAAGCTTTAATAAGTGATCGGGGTACTCATTTCTGTAATAATCAACTTGAGAAAGTTCTTAAAAAATATGGAGTAACTCATAAAATCTCCACCGCATATCATCCACAAACAAGTGGACAAGTTGAAAATACCAACCGAGCTTTAAAACGTATTCTAGAGAAAACCGTAGGATCAAATCCGAAGGAATGGTCCATTAAATTGGAGGATGCACTCTGGGCTTTTAGAACAGCCTACAAAACTCCAATTGAAACCACATCTTTTAGACTTGTTTATGGAAAAGCATGTCATCTTCCAGTAGAAATTGAACACAAAGCATTTTGGGCTTTGAAGACATGTAATCTTGATTTACATGAAGCCGGACGTCTACGATTAAGTCAACTAAACGAATTAGAAGAATTAAGACATGAAGCATACGAAAATTCGTTAATCTATAAAGAAAGAATGAAGAAATGGCATGATAAAAGAATCAGAAGTTCAAAAGAATTTAAAGAAGGAGACAGAGTTCTTCTTTTTAATTCACGATTCAAGCTATTTCCTGGAAAATTGAAATCAAGATGGTCTGGACCATTCATAGTCAAAAGAGTTTTCCCATACGGAACGATAGAATTAATAAATTCAAATGGGATTGAATTTAAAGTTAATGGTCACAGAGTTAAACATTACATACATGGTCCGATGGAAGTCGACAACGAAGTTAATCACAATTTCGACACCACAGCTAACTAAGTGTGGGGAGAATCAAGTCTTTAAAAGATAATATGTATTTCTGTTAGAGTTAGATTGTCTGTTTTCGTGTAGTTCTCGAAAATGGAACCCGAATGGTCTTTCCCTAGCAGACCCTAAAGAACTAGTCTTCTCCCCCCATTCTGAATTTTTATTTTTTTTTTAGGTTTTTACAAAATGAAGACTGCCTGTGAACTAAACCATGGTCTAATGCTACACGCTTTGATCACTAAAAGAAATAATGACATACTATCAAGTGAAATAGTATCAGTAATCAGAGAAAGAATGGACGAAGTTAGAAAAGAATCCAGATGCGAAGATAATAAGTTACAATTTGGTAAAGGAAAATCAAAATCCGCAGCGAAAAGAAGAGCACGACACCTAGAACGATGTCACAAATGCGGAAAATGGTCACATGGAGGTAAATGTTCAAATAATCAAACCTATTCAAATACCGAATTTGTTACTTTATGCAGAGACGGACCGTTCATATGTTTAGAAGAAAAGACACTGAATGCTCGAGGTTACGCCTATGTAGCTATGGAAAACCAATTAAACCGACTATCTTATGAATGGGATAGATCATATAACTAAGAAATGTATTTCACAGGTATGTCTGTACAGTTTTTATTTTTATTTTTAACCTTTTGATAATAAACGCTAATTTGTTCGCTAAAAAGTACTAAATTGGTATTGAATAAAATTAGGTTTGGCGACCGAAATTATTGATATCATTCAAAAATTTATTACATCACTGCGAAATTTAACGTTTATTCTTAAGGTATAAATATCTTTAATCAATCAACACAAAATATTTCAAAAATTCGTCATGAGTTAAATTAGGTCTTGGAACCGAAATTACTTTACCGAAAAGAGGGGCGCATATTTTTGATAATATTTGATTGATTAAAGTGGGATAAAAAGACAAAAAGATTTTTAATTTTATTTTTACCATGTTTTTAAAATTAATATTTGAACCCTTTATAAATATCGTAAACTTTGTAAAAATCAATATTTTTAAAATTGTAAATATTTGAAAAATTAATATATGTTTGGAATAAATTTATAAATTTATAAATTAAGTTTGGTGTGAATTTTTAATTTTTAAAATATGAATTTTTAATTTTATGCATTTCAAATTTTAAGTTTGGTGTGAATTTTTAATATTAATTTTGAATTTTATATTTAAGTTGTGTGAATTTAAAAACAAAAAATTTACTTTATCTCATTAAGTTAAGAATATGATTTTTAAAATTCGTCGTAAGTTGAAGACTAGGTCTTTGAACCGAAATTGCTTTACCCGAGGGAGGGACGAGAACTTTTATTATCATTATTTTTAATCTTATTGAATTAAAGTATGCCAAAAACATTGAAAAAAAAAAACCCAAAAATCTTAGCTTTTAAAACAATCGCTACAAAAAGAAAAATTTTAAAATTTTGTCGAAGGACGGACTAGGACATCGATCCGAAACGACCTCGTCCTAAATAACAAGGGAAACAAAATTTTAAAATTAAGTATTTAATTGTTTCATAAGTTAATGATTTAAAAAAAAAAAGAAAAAAAAGAGCAAACTCCGCGACTCGCGGAGTTTGAAGGGTATTTCACCGCGAGTCGCGGGAGTACCGGATTACAGAAAAAAAATAAAGAGCTGCAACAGCTCAGTTTCACACTCCACAACTCAAACAAACTGCGAAAAAACCCACGAAAAACCCGAAAAATACACCCCAAAATCACAATTTTTAACCGTTAATCACCAAATCTTTTACTAAAATCATGTTGAGAAGGATGCTATCTAGGAATTACTCAAGAAAAACGGTAAATTTCTACACCTAAACACCATTTAATCCGAAATTAGTGTTCTTGAGCTATTTTTTCCCCAATTTGATTTTGATGCTTTTTAGTATAATTATGCTTAAATTGTTTATGTATTATGCTTGTATAACCTAGATTGATGCTGTTTAACATGATTAGAAGCCTTAAACTTCAAATTTTGAGTAATCTAGGGTTTGTGTTCTTGAGCAAATTTAGGGCTTTTTGATATAAACAGGTTATGGCCGATTTTTGTCATGAATTGTTGCTAAATTAAGTAGTGTAACATGTTTAGGTAGTTAAATGATCCAAACTTTGAGCCTAAACATGATTTTTAGAATTAAAGTGGACTTTTTCAAGTCTAAAATTCATGAACTTGATTTTTGAGAGATAATGCCATTTGAAACTTGTTTAATTGCTAGTAATGATTATTTTGACATGTTATTTGAATTGAATGCTTATGAACTTGGCGAACATTTTCGTATATGCTTATTTGAAAAAGTGTAGATTTGATGAAAATATGAAAATGAGCTTAAGTTTGATATAAATTAATCATGTCATTGTAATTATTTTGATTGATGATTTTGCTGACACTAATGCATATTTGGATGCACAAAAATTATGTTTGATGTGTTTTGCAGACTGAAAGGGGTGAATCTTCATCCCAAGCCCGCAATGCTCCTGCTGAGAATGTGGAACAACAGGAGGTGGATAACTACTACAAGCAGTATATACCTCATCCAGTCATGACCTTTTCTGATATGCACTTGGAAGAGTTGCACCCGAACCTGAGATTTGACAGACTTTGGATAGATTATCCAAAATATCAAAGGGGTTTGCATACTCTTCATTCTAAGGTTGTTGAGGTACCGAGGGTCATAGAATGGGGACCCTTAGAAGCTGTAGAATTGGCCGGGCCAATTAGGGAATTACTTGTACAGAGGTATGGTAATTCTACTTTTAATGACTGGGTACGTTTATTCACCATGCGTAGACCTGTATATAAAGTATGGTGTGAAGAATTGTTATGTAGTATAGAGTTGAATGATCGGGTAGCTAGTTTAACCGATCGTTCTTTTATTAGATTTTTGTTAGGCGGTTCGATGCGCCACATGTCTTTACTGGACATGGCTCAGGCTTTACGTATATATACGCCTGAGGAGTTAGCATCTGCCAATTGTAGAGGGTTGATACTAAACGGTAGAAAGATAGATGAAAATTTTGATACACACGGTGTGTGGAGTCAAATGACAAGCCATCACCGTTTCAAAGGGGGAAATTACTCTTATTTGGATATAGATAGAGCCGAATTAAGAGTGATTCATAGGTTTTTAGCTAATTCGATTACACAAAGGGGTAAAAACAAGGAAAAGGTAAATGAACAAGATTTGTTTTACCATATGTGTATTCGAGACCCACAAAGCGCTGTAAGTATACCATATTGTGTGGGTTATTATTTATCAGCTATGGTTCGGGGGATGCGACCGCATAGCATAATAGGAGGTGGTATTTTTATTACTTTGATTGGTGAATATCTCGGTGTGGATATAAGTCGGGGGGGATTATTAGTAGAAGAACCGGAACCCCGCGATACTATAGGTTTAAATGTATACCATGGTGCGAAAGTTTTGAAGAGGCGAAATAACGCCGCGGTACAATACCATGGTAGACATCCACAGGTGGAGAGAAACCAACAGCAAGGTAATGTAGGAGGGGGGAATGAGATGCAAGAAATGCAAAGGTTTATAGCTTCTCAGGAATACGAAAATGCTAGACAGAGAGCATTTGAAGATTGGCAAGTTCATCAGAACCAAATCATAGCTCATTGCCAACATATAGGTAGAAACTATATTCCTACACCGAAACCCATCTTCCCTCCCTGGTCTATAGAGATGCAACCACCGTATCCTACGTATAACCCTGCCGAAGCATTCTATAGCACCTATGGTTATGCCTGGAACCCCTATTGGTACCAGTATCATCCCTAGTATACTTAGTTTTTTTTTTTTTTTTTTTTTTTTGTAATTTGTAATTATTGATACGTTTAATGCTTTTGTTAATATTGTAATCATTTTTATAATTATCCAAATTTTATTCTTAGATTTTAATAATTTTTGAATGTGGGGTAATATACCAAACTTCAAAAATATGTATATATGTTTGCAGTTTATCTTATGTACACAACAGGGTAAAACAACGCATTTTCAAAGACTGGCATTAAGTTCAGCAAAAGCAACTAATTTTGACGACAAGATACAAAATATATGTGAAATAACAACAAGACGGAATGAACAAATGATGTGCACCATTTATCATTCAGTAAACAAACGCCAATATATTTGGAAACTTTGGTAAAAATTTAATCATTTTCACACAAATCACCCTCAATAATTTAAATTATTCCTGATTTCTTGCAAATGAGGGCATTGCAAGATCTTAAGTGTGGGAAGGGGTTAAATTCTTTCGGATTTTAAAATTTTTTACTTTATACACTTGGTTACCATTAAAAATACTAGTAAAGTAGTAGTTGTATTAGAATCTAGTGCTCTCTGATAATAAAGAACAGCCCTAGTCTTATATACTGACTACCCAATTCTAGTAAAATTTTTAAAAAATTTTCAATTAAATGAACTCAAATTCATGTTTATACATATTTATGAACGATAAAAGTAGGTTTTAACACCGAAATTATTGTTACCTCGGAAAGGACATAAATTGAGAAACAAACCAAAATGTTAAAATTCATTTAAAATGGAATAGAGGACGATAAAAAGGAAAATAAAAGCCAAGTGTGGGAAAATTTACCAAGTTATCTTAAACATATGTCACATATATCTGTAACAAATAACTGAAAATACTTTTGCTTTGGACTAAACTAAACTGTTTTACCCGATGAAAGAAAAGAAGAGATGGATCTACACGATGAATCAATTCCATCATTAAAAGGAAGTAAAGTCTTCCGAAAAAGAAACGCGCTTCTTGATTTAGGTCATGAAGTTGTCGTCCAGACCAGCTGTAGGTTGACGAAAAATCTAGAAAAGTCATCACTAAAATCAGCAGGAAATCCACGGACCTCAGCATTAAACAGGGTCACCAAGTGGTCAGATTTATCCTAACCATGAGAAGAATTTATCTCGTACAATGGGGGGGCACCATGCAAATTAGCTGGATAAGACTAATGAATCAGATCCTCAGAAAGGATAATCTCCTTAAAGATTAAAAATCAGCTTTTAAGACTGATATTACTCAAATCTAGAGATTGACCTTAAAGATTGAGAATTCAAACTCATGGAATTCAATGATATCTAAACTCGAGCTTGAACGAGAAAATATTTTGATCAAAATTATAAACCGATTTGTTTTCTGAAAACCCATTTTCAATGCGTTCATTACCATTGAACGTAAAATCCTAGGAATTCACCTGGAATTCATTAGGTCACCTGAACTAAATCGGGTGTCAACCGTAAGAACGGTGGTTGCATAGTGGTCAAAGACAGGACCTTGTGCCATACCGAAAAATCATAAGGGTGAGCTTTACTATTGCTCCTACCAAGGATAGTAATTGCGTCCGACACGTTATAGACCATAATTAAAAGCATGTCAGGGGACATTGCCTTAATAGTTGCTTGTTCAACGCTTTCCTTTACAACCGGACGGTAGTTTACCGAAAGGTAATATACGGGACAAGTAAACTGGACGTGTTGCTTTCCAAATACAAGGTTAGCAAGTGGGTGACACAAAACCGCAAGTTTTGAGCTAAAATTTTCAAATCTGAAACCCACCAAACCCACAAAAATATTTTGCAAACACCGGTAAAGGGTTATCCCGGAAAACTTATCTAGGGTAAAAACTAGATTTAATTTTCAAAAGATCAAATGTTTTCATAAAGATCCAATTTCCTTAATGGATCTAAATTTTTATAGTCATGTGGGACTGTAAACCATATCGTTACTACCATTGTTTATACCGCCATATAGAAATCACTGATGTACAAAGTGTGAAGAATAAAGAAGTGATTCTAGTATTTCAAGACGATATTGCTTGAGGACAAGCAACGCTCAAGTGTGGGAATATTTGATAATGCTAAAAACGAACATATATTTCATAGCATTATTCCTCAAGAAAGACAAGCTTTTAGTTGCAATTGTTCTATTTACAAGTGATATTCGTTTAAATAATAAAAGGTGAAGACAAAAGACAGATTCGACGAATTGAAGACGCAAACGACCAAAAAGCTCAAAAGAACAAAAGACAATCAAAGAGGTTCCAATTATTGATAAGAAACGTCTCTAAATTACAAGAGTACAAGATTCAAAACGCAAAGTACAAAATATAAAATTGTACGCAAGGATGTTCGAAAATCCGGAACCGGGACCAGAGTCAACTCTCAACGCTCGACGCAACGGACTAAAAATTACAAGTTAACTAGGTATATAAATATAATATAATATATAATTAATTATATTAATTATATATAAATATTATATTTATAAATAAAAACCGTCGGCAGAGAAAGACTCCAAAGATGTGAGCTGTAATTTCATTCTCCGCGACTCGCGGAGTTTGAAGGCCAAAATGGCCGCGAGTCGCGGAGCCCCCAGTTTTGAAACTCCCTATAAAGCAAACCGAATTCTGATCATTTTCATCATCTTTTTTCTCCTCATTCATACGATATATTTATATTTATAATTTATATTTTAATTTTAATTTTAATTATAATTCTAATAATAAGGGTATGTTAGCGAATATTGTAAGGTTGTAAGTCGAAATTCTGTCCGTGTAACGCTACGCTATTTTTAATCATTGTAAGTTATGTTCAACCTTTTTACATTAATGTCTCGTAGCTAAGTTATTATTATGCTTATTTAAAACGAAGTAATCATGATGTTGGGCTAATTACTAAAATTGGGTAATTGGGCTTTGTACCATAATTGGGGTTTGGACAAAAGAACGACACTTGTGGAAATTAGACTATGAGCTATTAATGGGCTTTATATTTTTTTAACTAAATGATAGTTTGTTAATGTTAATATAAAGATTTACAATTGGGCGTCCCTATAAATTACCATATACACTCAATCGGACACGATGGGCGGGGTATTTATATGTACGAATAATCGTTCATTTAACCGGACACGGGAATGGATTAATAGCCACTAGAATAATTAAAACAGGGGTGAAATTATGTACAAAGGACACTTGGTATAATTGATAACAAAATATTAAAACCTTGGGTTACACTCAGTCGACATCCTGGTGTAATTATTAAACAAAGTATTAAAATCTTGTTACAGTTTAAGTCCCCAATTAGTTGAAATATTTAACTTCGGGTATAAGGATAATTTGACGAGGACACTCGCACTTTATATTTATGACTGATGGACTGTTATGGACAAAAACCAGACGGACATATTAAATAATCCAGGACAAAGGACAATTAACCCATGGGCATAAAACTAAAATCAACACGTCAAACATCATGATTACGGAAGTTTAAATAAGCATAATTCTTTTATTTCATATTTAATTTCCTTTATTTTATATTTAATTGCACTTCTAATTATCGCATTTTTATTATTATTGTATTTAATCGCACTTTTAATTATCGTACTTTTTAATTATCGCAAGTTTATTTTATCGCACTTTTATTATTCGCAATTTCATTTATCGTTATTTACTTCATGCTTTAATTTAAGTCTTGTATTTATTTTTAATATTTTACATTTGGTTTTAACTGCGACTAAAGTTTTAAAATCGACAAACCGGTCATTAAACGGTAAAAACCCCCCTTTATAATAATAATATTACTTATATATATATTTGTATTTTTATAAAAGTAAACTAATATAGCGTTGAGCTTTGTTTAAAAAAGATTCCCTGTGGAACGAACCGGACTTACTAAAAACTACACTACTGTACGATTAGGTACACTGCCTATAAGTGTTGTAGCAAGGTTTAAGTATATCCATTCTATAAATAAATAAATATCTTGTGTAAAATTGTATCGTATTTAATAGTTTTTCCTGCTAAAATTAATAACTATTTTGTACCACTCCGCTACTACATCAGCCGTTCCTATCACTTGGGCCGTCACTTACTACTTGGGTTTGTGAGACAACTTGAGCCCAATTCTTTGTCCACAATATGGTCATCAAGTGTTACTGGCCCAATATGAAATGTCCCGTTCTTATTGATTAAAAACGTTCCATATTAATTGATTTCGTTGTGAGGTTTTGACCTCTATATTAGACGTTTTTCAAAGACTGCATTTATTTTAAAACAAACCATAACCTTTATTTCATCAATAAAGGTTTAAAAAGCTTTACGTAGATTATCAAATAATGATAATCTAAAATATCCTGTTTACACACGACTATTACATAATGGTTTACAATACAAATATGTTACAAAGAAATAAGTTTCTTGAATGCAGTTTTTACACAATATCATACAAGCATGGACTCCAAATCTTGTCCTTATTTAAGTATGCGACAGCGGAAGCTCTTAATAATCACCTGAGAATAAACATGCTTAAAACGTCAACAAAAATGTTGGTGAGTTATAGGTTTAGCCTATATATATATCAAATCGTAACAATAGATCACAAGATTTCATATTTCAATATACATCCCATACATAGAGATAAAAATCATTCATATGGTGATCACCTGGTAACCGACATTAACAAGATGCATATATAAGAATATCCCCATAATTCCGGGACACCCTTCGGATATGATATAAATTTCAAAGTATTAAAGCATCCGGTACTTTGGATGGGGTTTGTTAGGCCCAATAGATCTATCTTTAGGATTCGCGTCAATTAGGGTGTCTGTTTCCTAATTCTTAGATTACCAGACTTAATAAAAAGGGGCATATTCGATTTTGATAATTCAACCATAGAATGTAGTTTCACGTACTTGTGTCTATTTTGTAAATCATTTATAAAACCTGCATGTATTCTCATCCCAAAAATATTTGATTTTAAAAGTGGGACTATAACTCACTTTCACAGATTTTTACTTCGTCGGGAAGTAAGACATGGCCACTGGTCGATTCACGAACCTATAACAAATATGTACATATATATCAAAGTATGTTCAAAATATATTTACAACACTTTTAATACATTTTGATGTTTTAAGTTTATTAAGTCAGTTGTCCTCGTTAGTAACCTACAACTAGTTGTCCACAGTTAGATGTACAGAAATAAATCGATATATATTATCTTGAATCAATCCACGACCCAGTGTATACACGTCTCAGGCTAGATCACAACTCAAAGTATATATATTTTTGGAATCAACCTCAACCCTGTATAGCTAACTTCAACATTACTGCATATAGAGTGTCTATGGTTGTTCCAAATAATATATATACATGGGTCGATATGATATGTCAAAACATTTTCATACGTGTCTATGGTATCCCAAGATTACATAATATATTAGAATACATGTATAATACAATATAAGTTAGCTAGGATATGATTTGTATAGAATTTTTAATATTTCCCGTAGCTACAAAAATAAAAAAAATATCCAATCTTGTTTTACCCATAACTTCTTCATTTTAAATCCGTTTTGAGTGAATCAAATTGCTATGGTTTCATATTGAACTTTATTTTATGAATATAAATAGAAAAAGTATAGGTTTATAGTCGGAAATATAAGTTACAAGTCATTTTTGTAAGAGGTAGTCATTTCAGTCGAAAGAACGACGTCTTGATGACCATTTTGAAAAACATATTTCCACTTTGAGTTTAACCATGATTTTTGGATATAGTTTCATGTACATAAGAAAAATCATTTTCCCAAAAGAACAACTTTTAAATCAAAGTTTATCATAGTTTTTAATTATCAAACCCAAAACAGCCCGCGGTGTTACTACGACGGCGTATGTCCAGTTTTACGGTGTTTTTCGTGTTTCCAGGTTTTAAATCATTAAGTTAGCATATCATATAGATATAGAACATGTGTTTAGTTGATTTTAAAAGTCAAGTTAGAAGGATTTAACTTTTTTTTGCGAAAAAGTTTAGAATTAACTAAACTATGTTCTAGTGATTTCAAGTTTAAACCTTCGAATAAGATAGCTTTATATGTATGAATCGAATGATGTTATGAACATCATTACTACCTCAAGTATTGTGGATAAACCTACTGGAAAAGTGACAAATGGATCTAGCTTCAAAGGATCTTGGATGGCTTGAAAGTTCTTGAAGTAGAATCATGACACGAAAACAAGTTCAAGTAAGATTTTCACTCGAAATAAGATTGTTATAGTTATAGAAATTGAATCAAAGTTTGAATATGAGTATTACCTTACATTAGAAAGATATCTTACTGTAAATAAGAAAAATTTCTTGAGGTTGGATGATCACTCTACAAGATTGGTAGTAAGCTAGCAAACTTGGAAGTATTCTTGATTTTATGAAACTAGAACTTGTAGAATTTATGAAGAACACTTAGAACTTGAAGATAGAACTTGAGAGAGATCAATTAGATGAAGAAAATTGAAGAACAAAAGTGTTTTTAGGTGTTTTTGGTCGTTGGTGTATGGATTAGATATAAAGGATATGTAATTTTGTTTTCATGTAAATAAGTCATGAATGATTACTCATATTTTTGTAATTTTATGAGATATTTTATGCTAGTTGCCAAATGATGGTTCCTACATATGTTAGGTGACTCACATGGGCTGCTAAGAGCTGATCATTGGAGTGTATATACCAATAGTACATAAATCTAAAAGCTGTGTATTGTACGCGTACGAATACGGGTGCATACGAGTAGAATTGTTGATGAAACTGAACGAGGATGTAATTGTAAGAATTTTTGTTAAGTGGAAGTATTTTGATAAGTGTCTTGAAGTCTTTCAAAAGTGTATGAATACATATTAAAACACTACATGTATATACATTTTAACTGAGTCGTTAAGTCATCGTTAGTCGTTACATGTAAGTGTTGTTTTGAAACCTTTAGGTTAACGATCTTGTTAAATGTTGTTAACCCAATATTTATAATATTAAATGAGATTTTAAATTATTATATTATCATGATATTATGATGTACGAATATCTCTTAATATGATATATATACATTAAATGTCGTTACAACGATAATCGTTACATATATGTCTCGTTTCAAAATCATTAAGTTAGTAGTCTTGTTTTTACAAATGAAGTTCATTGTTAATATACTTAATGATATGTTTACTTATCATAATATCATGTTAACTATATATATAACCATATATATGTCATCATATAGTTTTTACAAGTTTTAACGTTCGTGAATCACCGGTCAACTTGGGTGGTCAATTGTCTATATGAAACCTATTTCAATTAATCAAGTCTTAACAAGTTTGATTGCTTAATATGTTGGAAACACTTAATCATGTAAATAACAATTTCATTTAATATATATATAAACATAGAAAAGTTCGGGTCACTACAGTACCTACCCGTTAAATAAATTTCGTCCCGAAATTTTAAGCAGTTGGAGGTGTTGACGTATCTTTTGGAAATAAATGCGGGTATTTCTTCTTTATCTGATCTTCTCATTCCCAGGTGAACTCGAGTCCTCTACGAGCATTCCATCGAACCTTAACAATTGGTATCTTGTTTTGCTTAAGTCTTTTAACCTCACGATCCATTATTTCGACGGGTTCTTCGATGAATTGAAGTTTTTTGTTGATTTGGATTTCATCTAACGGAATAGTGAGATCTTCTTTAGCAAAACATTTCTTCAAATTCGAGATGTGGAAAGTGTCATGTACAGCCATGAGTTGTTGAGGTAACTCAAGTTGGTAAGCTACTGGTCCGACACGATCAATAATCTTGAATGGTCCGATATACCTTGGATTTAATTTCCCTCGTTTACCAAATCGAACAACGCCTTTCCAAGGTGCAACTTTAAGCATGACCATATCTCCAATTTCAAATTCTATATCTTTTCTTTTAATGTCAGCGTAGCTCTTTTGTCAACTTTGGGCGGTTTTCAACCGTTGTTGAATTTGGATGATCTTCTCGGTGGTTTCTTGTATTATCTCCTGACTCGTAATCTGTCTATCCCCCACTTCACTCCAACAAATCGGAGACCTGCACTTTCTACCATAAAGTGCTTCAAACGGCGCCATCTCAATGCTTGAATGGTAGATGTTGTTGTAGGAAAATTCTGCTAATGGTAGATGTCGATCCCAACTGTTTTCGAAATCAATAACACATGCTCGTAGCATGTCTTCAAGCGTTTGTATCGTCCTTTCGCACGGCCCATCAGTTTGTAGATGATAGGCAGTACTCATGTCTAGATGAATTCCTAATGCTTGCTGTAATGTCTGCCAGAATCTTGAAATAAATCTGCCATCCCTATCAGAGATAATAGAGATTGGTATTCTATGTCTGGAGATGACTTCCTTCAAATACAGTCGTGCTAACTTCTCCATCTTGTCATCTTCTCTTATTGGCAGGAAGTGTGCTAATTTGGTGAGACGATCAACTATTACCCAAATAGTATCAAAACCACTTGCAGTCCTTGGCAATTTAGTGATGAAATCCATGATAATGTTTTCCCATTTCCATTCCGGGATTTCGGGTTGTTGAAGTAGACCTGATGGTTTCTGATGCTCAGCTTTGACCTTAGAACACGTCAAACATTCTCCTACGTATTTAGCAACATCAACTTTCATACCCGGCCACCAAAAATGTTTCTTGAGATCCTTGTACATCTTCCCCGTTCCAGGATGTATTGAGTATCTGGTTTTATGAGCTTCTCTAAGTACCATTTCTCTCATATCTCCAAATTTTGGTACCCAAATCCTTTCAGCCCTATACCGGGTTCCATCTTCCCGAATATTAAGATGCTTCTCCGATCCTTTGGTGAAATGTCCCGTTCTTATTGATTAAAAATGTTCCATATTAATTGATTTCGTTGCGAGGTTTTGACCTCTATATGAGACGTTTTTCAAAGACTGCATTCATTTTAAAACAAACCATAACCTTTATTTCATCAATAAAGGTTTAAAAAGCTTTACGTAGATTATCAAATAATGATAATCTAAAATATCCTGTTTACACGCGACCATTACATAATGGTTTACAATACAAATATGTTACAACGAAATAAGTTTCTTGAATGCAGTTTTTACACAATATCATACAAGCATGGACTCCAAATCTCGTCCTTATTTAAATATGGACAGCGGAAGCTCTTAATAATCACCTGAGAATAAACATGCTTAAAACGTCAACAAAAATGTTGGTGAGTTATAGGTTTAACCTATATATTATCAAATCATAATAATAGACCACAAGATTTCATATTTCAATACACATCCCATACATAGAGATAAAAATCATTCATATGGTGAGCACCTGGTAACCGACATTAACAAGATGCATATATAAGAATATCCCCATCATTCCGGGACACCCTTCGGATATGATATAAATTTCGAAGTACTAATGCATCCGGTACTTTGGATGGGGCTTGTTGGGCCCAATAGATCTATCTTTAGGATTCGCGTCAATTAGGGTGTCTATTCCCTAATTCTTAGATTACCAGACTTAATAAAAAGGGGCATATTCGATTTCGATAATTCAACCATAGAATGTAGTTTCACGTACTTGTGTCTATTTTGTAAATCATTTATAAAACCTGCATGTATTCTCATCCCAAAAATATTATATTTTAAAAGTGGGACTATAACTCACTTTCACAGATTTTTACTTCGTCGGAAAGTAAGACTTGGCCACTGGTTGATTCACAAACCTATAACAATATATACATATATATCAAAGTATGTTCAAAATATATTTACAAAACTTTTAATACATTTTGATGTTTTAAGTTTATTAAGTCAGCTGTCCTCGTTAGTAACCTACAACTAGTTGTCCACAGTTAGATGTACATAAATAAATCGATAAATATTATCTTGAATCAATCCACGACCCAGTGTATACGTATCTCAGTATTGATCACAACTCAAACTATATATATATCTATTTTGGAATCAACCTCAACCCTGTATAGGTAACTCCAACATTCACATATAGAGTGTCTATGGTTGTTCCGCAATATATATAGATGGGTCGACATGATAGGTCGAAACATTGTATACGTGTCTATGGTATCTCAAGATTACATAATATACAATATAAGTTGATTAGGTTATGGTTGGAATAGATTTATTACTTACTTTCACGTAGGTAAAATGAGTAGTTTTTATCAATCTTGTTTTACTCGCCATTTCTTCGTTTCTAATCCGTTTTGAGTGATTCCAGTGGCCACGGTTTCGTATTGAACTTAACTTTATGAATCTAAACAGAAAAAGTATAAGTTTATAGTCGGAAATAAAAGTTACAAGTCGTTTTTGAAAGAGGTAGTCATTTCGTCGAAAGAACGACATCTTGATGACCATTTTGAAAAACATACTTTCTCTTTGAGTCTAATCATGATTTTTGGATATAGTTTCATATTCATAAGAAAAATCATTTTTACAGAAGTATAGCTTTTAAATCAAAGTTCTTCTTAGCTTTTAATTATCCCAACCAAAACAGCCCCCGGTTTTACTACGACGGCGTATATCCAGTTTTATGGTGTTTATCGTGTTTCCGGGTTTTAAATCATTAAGTTAGCATATCATATAGATATAGAACATGTGTTTAGTTAATTTTATAAGTCTAGTTAGAAGGATTAACTTTATTTGCGAACAAGTTTAGAATTAACTAAACTATGTTCTAGTGATTACAAGTTTATAACGTTGAATAAGACAGCTTTTTATGTATGAATCTAATGATGTTATGAACATCATTACTACCTTAAGTTCCTTGGATAAACCTACTGGAAAAGAGAAAAATGGATCTAGCTTCAACAAATCCTTGGATGGCTCGAAGTTCTTGAAGCAGAATCATGACACGAAATCAAGTTCAAGTAAGATCATCACTTGAAATAAGATTGTTATAGTTATAGAAATTGAACCAAAGTTTGAATATTATTATTACCTTGTATTAGAATGATAACCTACTGTAAGAAACAAAGATTTCTTGAGGTTGGATGATCACCTTACAAGATTGGAAGTGAGCTAGCAAACTTGGAAGTATTCTTGATTTTATGAATCTAGAACTTGTAGAATTTATGAAGAACACTTAGAACTTGAAGTTAGAACTTGAGAGAGATCAATTAGATGAAGAAAATTGAAGAATGAAAGTGTTTGTAGGTGTTTTTGGTCGTTGGTGTATGGATTAGATATAAAGGATATGTAATTTTGTTTTCATGTAAATAAGTCATGAATGATTACTCATATTTTTGTAATTTTATGAGATATTTCATGCTAGTTGCCAAATGATGGTTCCCACATGTGTTAGGTGACTCACATGGTCTGCTAAGAGCTGATCATTGGAGTGTATATACTAATAGTACATACATCTAAAAGCTGTGTATTGTACGAGTACGAATACGGGTGCATACGAGTAGAATTGTTGATGAAACTGAACGAGGATGTAATTGTAAGCATTTTTGTTAAGTAGAAGTATTTTGATAAGTGTCTTGAAGTCTTTCAAAAGTGTATGAATACATATTAAAACACTACATGTATATACATTTTAACTGAGTCGTTAAGTCATCGTTAGTCGTTACATGTAAGTGTTGTTTTGAAACCTTTAGGTTAACGATCTTGTTAAATGTTGTTAACCCATTGTTTATTAAATCAAATGAGATGTTAAATTATTACATTATCATGATATCATGATTTATTAATATATCTTAATATGATATATATACATTAAATGTCGTTACAACGATAATCGTTACATATATGTCTCGTTTCAAAATCATTAAGTTAGTAGTCTTGTTTTTACATTTGTAGTTCATTGTTAATATACTTAATGATATATTTACTTATCATAATATCATGTTAACTATATATATATATCCATATATATGTCATCATATAGTTTTTACAAGTTTTAACGTTCGTGAATCGCCGGTCAACTTGGGTGGTCAATTGTCTATATGAAACCTATTTCAATTAATCAAGTCTTAATAAGTTGGATTGCTTAACATGTTGGAAACACTTAATCATGTAAATAACAATTTCATTTAATATAAATATAAACATGGAAAAGTTCGGGTCACTACAGTACCTACCCGTTAAATAAATTTCGTCCCGAAATTTTAAGCAGTTGGAGGTGTTGACGTATCTTCTGGAAATAAATGCGGGTATTTCTTCTTCATCTGATCTTCACGCTCCCAGGTGAACTCGGGTCCTCTACGAGCATTCCATCGAACCTTAACAACCGGTATCTTGTTTTGTTTAAGTCTCTTAACCTCACGATCCATTATTTCGACGGGTTCTTCAATGAATTGAAGTTTTTCATTGATTTGGATTTCGTCCAACGGAATAGTGAGATCTTCTTTAGCAAAACATTTCTTCAAATTCAAGACGTGGAAAGTGTTATGTACATTCGCAAGTTGTTGAGGTAACTCAAGTCGGTAAACTACTGGTCCGACACGATCAATAATCTTGAATGGTCCAATATACCTTGGATTTAATTTCCCTCGTTTACCAAATCGAACAACACCTTTCCAAGGTGCAACCTTAAGCATGACCATCTCTCCAATTTCAAATTCTATGTCTTTTCTTTTAATGTCGGCGTAGCTCTTTTGTCGACTTTGGGCGGTTTTCAACCGTTGTTGAATTTGGATGATCTTCTCGGTAGTTTCTTGTATTATCTCCGGACCCGTAATCTGTCTATCCCCCACTTCACTCCAAAAAATCGGAGACCTGCACTTTCTACCATAAAGTGCTTCAAACGGCGCCATCTCAATGCTTGAATGATAGCTGTTGTTGTAGGAAAATTCTGCTAACGGTAGATGTCGATCCCAACTATTTCCAAAATCAATAACACATGCTCGTAGCATATCTTCAAGCGTTTGTATCGTCCTTTCGCTCTGCCCATCAGTTTGTGGATGATAGGCAGTACTCATATCTAGACGAGTTCCTAATGCTTGCTGTAATGTCTGCCAGAATCTTGAAATAAATCTGTCATCCCTATCAGTGATAATAGAGATTGGTATTCCATGTCTGGAGACGACTTCCTTCAAATACAGTCGTGCTAACTTCTCCATCTTGTCATCTTCTCTTATTGGCAGGAAGTGTGCTGATTTGGTGAGACGATCAACTATTACCCAAATAGTATCAAAACCACTTGCAGTCCTTGGCAATTTAGTGATGAAATCCATGGTAATGTTTTCCCATTTCCATTCCGGGATTTCGGGTTGTTGAAGTAGACCTGATGGTTTCTGATGCTCAGCTTTGACCTTAGAACACGTCAAACATTCTTCTACGTATTTAGCAACATCGGCTTTCATACCTGGCCACCAAAAATGTTTCTTGAGATCCTTGTACATCTTCCCCGTTCCAGGATGTATTGAGTATCTGGTTTTATGAGCTTCTCTAAGTACCATTTCTCTCATATCTCCAAATTTTGGTACCCAAATCCTTTCAGCCCTATACCGGGTTCCATCTTCCCGAATATTAAGATGCTTCTCCGATCCTTTGGGTATTTCATTCTTTAAATTTCCCTCTTTTAAAACTCCTTGTTGCGCCTCCTTTATTTGAGTAGTAAGGTTATTGTGAATCATTATATTCAGAGATTTTACTCGAATGAGTTCTCTGTCCTTTCTACTCAAGGCGTCGGCTACCACATTTGCCTTCCCCGGGTGGTAACGAATCTCAAAGTCGTAATCATTCAACAATTTAATCCACCTATGCTGCCTCATGTTCAGTTGTTTCTGATTAAATATATGTTGAAGACTTTTGTGGTCGGTATATATAATACTTTTGACCCCATATAAGTAGTGCCTCTAAGTCTTTAATGCAAAAACAACCGCGCATAATTTTAAATCATGCGTCGTATAATTTTGCTCGTGAATCTTTAATTGTCTAGACGCATAAGCAATTACCTTCGTTCGTTGCATTAATACACAACCGAGACCTTGCTTTGAGGCGTCACAATATATCACAAAATCATCATTCCCTTCAGACAATGATAATATAGGTGCCGTAGTTAGCTTTTTCTTCAATAACTGAAATGCCTTCTCTTGTTCATCCTTCCATTCAAATTTCTTCCCTTTATGCGTTAATGCAGTCAAGGGTTTTACTATTTTGGAGAAATCTTGGATGAATCTTCTGTAGTAACCAGCCAATTCTAAAAATTGACGTATATGCTTCGGAGTTTTTTGAGGTTTCCCACTTTTCAAAGGTTTCGATCTTTGCCGAGTCCACCTGGATACCTTCTTTGTTCACTATGTGACCGAGGAATTGAACTTCTTCCAACCAAAATGCACACTTTGAAAACTTAGCGTACAATTTTTCTTTCCTCAATACTTCTAGCACTTTTCTCAAATGTTCTTCGTGCTCTTGATCATTCTTTGAGTAAATAAGTATGTCATCGATGAAAACAATGACAAACTTGTCAAGATATGGCCCACACACTCGGTTCATAAGGTCCATGAACACAGCTGGTGCGTTAGTCAATCCAAACGGCATAACCATAAACTCGTAATGACCATAACGCGTCCTAAAAGTAGTTTTTGGAATATCATCCTCCTTTACTCGTATTTAATGATATCCAGAACGTAAATCGATCTTCGAATAAACCGACGAGCCTTGTAGTTGATCAAATAAGTCGTCAATTCTCGGCAGTGGATAACGGTTTTTGATGGTAAGTTTGTTCAACTCTCTGTAGTCAATACACAACCTAAATGTACCATCCTTCTTCTTGACAAACAAAACAGGAGCTCCCCATGGTGATGTGCTTGGTCAAATGAAACCACGTTCTAATAGTTCTTGCAGTTGGCTTTGCAGTTCTTTCATCTCGCCGGGTGCGAGTCTATAAGGAGCACGAGCTATTGGTGCAGCTCCTGGTACAAGATCTATTTAAAATTCAACAGATCGATGTGGAGGTAGTCCCGGTAATTCTTTCAGAAATACATCGGGAAATTCTTTTGCGACGGGAACATCATTGATGCTCTTTTCTTCAGTTTGTACTTTCTCGACATGTGCTAGAACAGCATAGCAACCTTTTCTTATTAGTTTTTGTGCCTTCAAATTACTAATAAGATGTAGCTTCGTGTTGCCCTTTTCTCCATACACCATTAAGGGTTTTCCTTCTTCTCGTACAATGCGAATTGCATTTTTATAACATACGATCTCTGCTTTCACCTTCTTCAGCCAATCCATGCCAACTATTACATCAAAACTCCCTAACTCTACTGGTATCAAGTCAATCTTAAATGTTTCGCTAACCAGTTTAATTTACCGATTCCGACATATATTATCTGCTGAAATTAATTTACCATTTGCTAATTCGAGTAAAAATTTACTATCCAAAGGTGTCAATGGACAACTTAATTTAGCACAAAAATCTCTACTCATATAGCTTCTATCCGCACCCGAATCAAATAAAACGTAAGCAGATTTATTGTCAATAAGAAACGTACCCGTAACAAGCTCCGGGTCTTCCTGTGCCTCTGCCGCATTAATATTGAAAACTCTTCCGTGGCCTTGTCCATTCGTGTTCTCCTGGTTCGGGCAATTTCTAATAATGTGGCCTGGTTTTCCACATTTATAACAAACTACATTGGCATAACTTGCTCCGACACTACTTGCTCCGCCATTACTCGTTCCGACACAATTTGTTCCTTTCGTTCTATTAACCCCTGGTCCGTAGACCTCACACTTCGCCGCGCTATGACCATTTCTTTTACACTTGTTGCAAAATTTGGTGCAGAACCCCGAGTGATACTTTTCACACCTTTGGCATAGCTGCTTCTGATTGTTGTTGTTGTTGCGGTTATTATTGTTGTTGGGATGATTGTTGTAGTTGCTGTTGTTGTTATTATTATTGTTGTTGTTGTTGGGCCGTTTGTTGTAGTTGCGATTGATGTTGCGATTGTTGGGATAGTTGTTGCGATTATTGTTGTAATTGCTGTTGTTGTTGTATTGGTGATTCTTATCACCGTTTTCCTCCCACTTTCTTTTGACTTGCTTCACATTGGCCTCTTCAGCAGTCTGTTCTTTAATTCTTTCTTCAATCTGGTTCACTAGTTTGTGAGCCATTCTACATGCCTGTTGTATGGAGGCGGGCTCGTGTGAACTTATATCTTCTTGGATTCTTTCCGGTAATCCTTTCACAAACGCGTCGATCTTCTCTTCCTCATCTTCGAACGCTCCCGGACACAATAGGCACAATTCTGTGAATCGTGTTTCGTACGTGGTAATATCAAATCCTTGGGTTCGTAACCCTCTAAGTTCTGTCTTGAGCTTATTAACCTCGGTTCTGGGACGGTACTTCTCGTTCATCAAGTGCTTGAATGCTGACCACGATAGTGCGTAAGCATCATCTTGTCCCACTTGCTCTAGATAGGTATTCCACCATGTTAACGCAGAACTTGTGAAGGTATGCGTAGCGTACTTCACTTTGTCCTCTTCAGTACACTTACTTATGGCAAACACCGATTCGACCTTCTCGATCTACCGCTTCAATCCGATCAGTCCTTCGGTTCCATCAAATTCCAAAGGTTTGCAGGCAGTGAATTCTTTGTAGGTGCATCCTACACGATTTTCTGTACTGCTAGATTCAAGGTTATTGTTGGTATGTAGCGCAGCCTGTACTGTGGCTATGTTTGAAGCAAGAAAGGCACGAAATTCCCCTTCGCTCATATTCAAGGTGTGTCGAGTAGTCGGTGCCATTTCCTTCAAAATAGTCAAATGAAACGAGTTAATTATATAGAATATCAAGAGTAGTCAATAGTATCTCGTAGCATAATATGAACTCATTTATAAAAGCTTTTTCTTCATATTAGAGTTTTATAAGTTTAAATTCGGGTAGTACCTACCCGTTAAGTTCATACTTAGTAGCTAATATACAATTCAACTACTAGAATTCTATATGAAAAACTGATTATAATAATATTTCGCGTTCAAACTTTTTCACAATATTTTACAAACTTACAATACCGCTTATTTTACATATAACATGAAATATAGCACACAATAACTTTGATACAAGATAGTTGTGAAGATAATTCTAGCTAGTACACAAGTCGTTCAGCAAAGGCAATAAAGACACGTAATTCATACGTCCAGAAACAAGTCATGCATTCCGGTTTTACTAGGACTACTTCCCATCCTTGGTCTTGTGTAACATAACCGTTATGGCCGTTGATAAGACAGCGTGTTGTAACGTCATCAAAGGGACGAGGGTTACGTAATGTCCAACAGTCCCGTAACAATCTAAAAACCTTGTTTCTCACCCCAACTACTGAGTCTGTCACTTGTGGGAATGTTTTATTTAGCAGTTGTAATCCGATGTTCTTTTTCTCACTTTGGTGAGAAGCGAACATCACTAACCCGTAAGCATAACATGCTTCTTTATGTTGCATGTTAGCTGCTTTTTCTAAATCACGAAGTCCTATATTCGGATATATTGAGTCAAAATAATTTCTTAACCCGTTGCGTAAAATAGCATTTGGGTTCCCCGCAATATATGCGTCAAAGTAAACACATCGTAACTTATGGATTTCCCAAAGTGATATCCCCCATCTTTCGAACGAAAGCCTTTTATAAACCAAGGCATTCTTGGAACGTTCTTCGAATGTCTTACAAACTGATCTCGCCTTAAATAGTTGTGCCGAGGAATTCTGACCGACTCTAGACAAGATTTCATCAATCATGTCTCCGGGTAGGTCTCTTAAAATATTGGGTTGTTTATCCATTTTGTGTTTTTATACTGTAAAATAGACAAGAGTTAGATTCATAAAAAAATACTTATTAATACAAGCAATTTTTACATATATCATAAAGCATAAGCACACTATATTACATATATTACACCACACGAATACAACTATCTTATTCCGACTCGCTCGTTTCTTCTTCTTCGGTTTTGGTTCGTTTTACCAAGTTTCTAGGGATATATGATGTTCCCCTAATACGAACCGTCATTTTCCACGTTGGTTTAGAAAAACCTGGTGGTTTAGAGGTTCCCGGGTTATTGTCACAACTTAAGAAATACGGGGGTTGACGATACATATAAAGTTCATTAGGGTTGGAATCAGATTTCTCTATTTTTATGCCCTTTCCCTTATTGTTCTCTTTTGCCTTTTTAAATTCAGTTGGGGTAATTTCTATAACATCATCGGAATCCTCGTCGGGATCCGATTCATCGGAGAATTGGTAATCCTCCCAATATTTTGCTTCCTTGGCGGAAACACCGTTGACCATAATTAACCTTGGTCGGTTGGTTGAGGATTTTCTTTTACTTAACCTTCTTCCGGTTCCTCCTCTTCCGGTTCCGATTCTTCTTCCGGTTCCGATTCTTCTTCCGGTTCCTCTTCGGGAACTTGTGAATCAGTCCACGAATCATTCCAAATTACACTTCACTCTTCATTATTATTAGGTGAGTCAATGGGACTTGTATTAAAGGTAGACATCTATCACATAATATCAAACAAGTTAAGAGATTAATATATCACATAATATTCACATGTTAAAAATATATAGTTTCCAACAAAATTTGTTAAGCAATCATTTTTCAAGTAAACACGGTCGAAGTCCAGACTCACTAATGCATCTTAACAAACTCGATAAGACACACTAATGAAAAATTCTGGTTCTCTAAGACCAACGCTCTGATACCAACTGAAATGTCCCGTTCTTATTGATTAAAAATGTTCCATATTAATTGATTTCGTTGCGAGGTTTTGACCTCTATATGAGACGTTTTTCAAAGACTGCATTCATTTTAAAACAAACCATAACCTTTATTTCATCAATAAAGGTTTAAAAAGCTTTACGTAGATTATCAAATAATGATAATCTAAAATATCCTGTTTACACGCGACCATTACATAATGGTTTACAATACAAATATGTTACAACGAAATAAGTTTCTTGAATGCAGTTTTTACACAATATCATACAAGCATGGACTCCAAATCTCGTCCTTATTTAAGTATGCGACAACGGAAGCTCTTAATAATCACCTGAGAATAAACATGCTTAAAACGTCAAAAAATGTTGGTGAGTTATAGGTTTAACCTATTTATTATCAAATCATAATAATAGACCACAAGATTTCATATTTCAATACACATTCCATACATAGAGATAAAAATCATTCATATGGTGAACACCTAGTAACCGACATCAACAAGATGCATATATAAGAATATCCCCATCATTCCGGGACACCCTTCGGATATGATATAAATTTCGAAGTACTAAAGCATCTGGTACTTTGGATGGGGCTTGTTGGGCCCAATAGATCTATCTTTAGGATTCACGTCAATTAGGGTGTCTGTTCCCTAATTCTTAGATTACCAGACTTAATAAAAAGGGGCATATTCGATTTCGATAATTCAACCATAGAATGTAGTTTCACGTACTTGTGTCTATTTTGTAAATCATTTATAAAACCTGCATGTATTCTCATCCCAAAAATATTATATTTTAAAAGTGGGACTATAACTCACTTTCACAGATTTTTACTTCGTCAGGAAGTAAGACTTGGCCACTGGTTGATTCACAAACCTATAACAATATATACATATATATCAAAGTATGTTCAAAATATATTTACAAAACTTTTAATACATTTTGATGTTTTAAGTTTATTAAGTCAGCTGTCCTCGTTAGTAACCTACAACTAGTTGTCCACAGTTAGATGTACAGAAATAAATCGATAAATATTATCTTGAATCAATCCACGACCCAGTGTATACGTATCTCAGTATTGATCACAACTCAAACTATATATATATTTTGGAATCAACCTCAACCCTGTATAGCTAACTCCAACATTCACATATAGAGTGTCTATGGTTGTTCCGCAATATATATATATAGATGGGTCGACATGATAGGTCGAAACATTGTATACGTGTCTATGGTATCTCAAGATTACATAATATACAATATAAGTTGATTAGGTTATGGTTGGAATAGATTTATTACTAACTTTCACGTAGGTAAAATGAGTAGTTTTTATCAATCTTGTTTTACTCGCCATTTCTTCGTTTCTAATCCGTTTTGAGTGATTCCAGTGGACACGGTTTCGTATTGAACTTAACTTTATGAATCTAAACAGAAAAAGTATAAGTTTATAGTCAGAAATACAAGTTACAAGTCGTTTTTGAAAGAGGTAGTCATTTCGTCGAAAGAACGACATCTTGATGACCATTTTGAAAAACATACTTTCTCTTTGAGTTTAATCATGATTTTTGGATATAGTTTCATATTCATAAGAAAAATCATTTTTCCAGAAGTATAGCTTTTAAATCAAAGTTCTTCTTAGCTTTTAATTATCCCAACCAAAACAGCCCCCGATTTTACTACGACGGCGTATATCCAGTTTTATGGTGTTTATCGTGTTTCTGGGTTTTAAATCATTAAGTTAGCATATCATATAGATATAGAACATGTGTTTAGTTGATTTTATAAGTCTAGTTAGAAGGATTAACTTTATTTGCGAACAAGTTTAGAATTAACTAAACTATGTTCTAGTGATTACAAGTTTATAACGTTGAATAAGATAGCTTTTTATGTATGAATCTAATGATGTTATGAACATCATTACTACCTTAAGTTCCTTGGATAAACCTACTGGAAAAGAGAAAAATGGATCTAGCTTCAACGGATCCTTGGATGGCTCGAAGTTCTTGAAGCAGAATCATGACACGAAAACAAGTTCAAGTAAGATCATCACTTGAAATAAGATTGTTATAGTTATAGAAATTGAACCAAAGTTTGAATATGATTATTACCTTGTATTAGAATGATAACCTACTGTAAGAAACAAAGATTTCTTGAGGTTGGATGATCACCTTACAAGATTGGAAGTGAGCTAGCAAACTTGGAAGTATTCTTGATTTTATGAATCTAGAACTTGTAGAATTTATGAAGAACACTTAGAACTTGAAGTTAGAACTTGAGAGAGATCAATTAGATGAAGAAAATTGAAGAATGAAAGTGTTTGTAGGTGTTTTTGGTCGTTGGTGTATGGATTAGATATAAAGGATATGTAATTTTGTTTTCATGTAAATAAGTCATGAATGATTACTCATATTTTTGTAATTTTATGAGATATTTCATGCTAGTTGCCAAATGTTGGTTCCCACATGTGTTAGGTGACTCACATGGGCTGCTAAGAGCTGATCATTGGAGTGTATATACCAATAGTACATACATCTAAAAGCTGTGTATTGTACGAGTACGAATACGGGTGCATACGAGTAGAATTGTTGATGAAACTGAACGAGGATGTAATTGTAAACATTTTTGTTAGGTAGAAGTATTTTGATAAGTGTCTTGAAGTCTTTCAAAAGTGTATGAATACATATTAAAACACTACATGTATATACATTTTAACTGAGTCGTTAAGTCATCGTTAGTCGTTACATGTAAGTGTTGTTTTGAAACCTTTAGGTTAACGATCTTGTTAAATGTCATTAACCCATTGTTTATTAAATCAAATGAGATGTTAAATTATTACATTATCATGATATCATGATGTATTAATATATCTTAATATGATATATATACATTAAATGTCGTTACAACGATAATCGTTACATATATGTCTCGTTTCAAAATCATTAAGTTAGTAGTCTTGTTTTTACATATGTAGTTCATTGTTAATATACTTAATGATATGTTTACTTATCATAATATCATGTTAACTATATATATATATATATATATCCATATATATGTCATCATATAGTTTTTACAAGTTTTAACGTTCGTGAATCGCCGGTCAACTTGGGTGGTCAATTGTCTATATGATACCTATTTCAATTAATCAAGTCTTAACAAGTTTGATTGCTTAACATGTTGGAAACACTTAATCATGTAAATACCAATTTCATTTAATATAAATATAAACATGGAAAAGTTCGGGTCACTACATTTGGGTATTTCATCCTTTAAATTTCCCTCTTTTAAAACTCCTTGTTGCGCCTCCTTTATTTGAGTAGTAAGGTTATTGTGAATCATTATATTCATAGATTTTACTCGAATGGGTTCTCTGTCCTTCCTGCTCAAGGCGTCGGCTACCACATTTGCCTTCCCCGGGTGGTAACGAATCTCAAAGTTGTAATCATTCAACAATTCAATCCACCTACGCTGCCTCATATTCAGTTGTTTCTGATTAAATATGTGTTGAAGACTTTTGTGGTCGGTATATATAATACTTTTGACCCCATATAAGTAGTGCCTCCAAGTCTTTAATGCAAAAACAACTGCGCCTAATTCCAAATCATGCGTCGTATAATTTTGTTCTTGAATCTTCAATTGTCTAGACGCATAAGCAATCACCTTCGTTCATTGCATTAATACACAACTGAGACCTTGCTTTGATACGTCACAATAAATCACAAAATCATCATTCCCTTCAGGCAATGACAATATAGGTGTCGTAGTTAGCTTTTTCTTCAATAACTGAAACGCTTTCTCTTGTTCATCCTTCCATTCAAATTTCTTCCCTTTATGCGTTAATGCAGTCAAGGGTTTTGCTATTCTGGAAAAGTCTTGGATGAACCTTCTGTAGTAACCAGCTAGTCCTAAAAACTGGCGTATGTGTTTCGGAGTTTTCGGGGTTTCCCACTTTTCAACAGTTTCTATCTTTGACGGATCCACCTTAATACCTTCTTTGTTCACTATGTGACCGAGGAATTGAACTTCTTCCAACCAAAATGCACACTTTGAAAACTTAGCGTACAATTGTTCCTTCCTCAATACTTCTAACACCTTTCTCAAATGTTCACCGTGTTCTTGGTCATTCTTTGAGTAAATAAGTATGTCATCAATGAAAACAATGACAAACTTGTCAAGGTATGGTCCACACACTCGGTTTATAAGGTCCATGAACACAGCTGGTGCATTAGTTAAACTAAACGGCATGACCATAAACTCGTAATGACCGTAACGTGTTCTGAAAGTAGTCTTTGGAATATCATCTTCTTTCACCTGCATTTGATGATACCCGGAAAGTAAGTCAATCTTTGAATAAACAGACGAGCCTTGTAGTTGATCAAATAAGTCGTCGATTCTCGGTAGTGGGTAGCGGTTCTTGATGGTAACTTTGTTCAACTCTCGGTAGTCGATACACAACCTGAATGTACCATCTTTCTTCTTGACAAACAAAACAGGAGCTCCCCACGGTGATGTGCTTGGTCGAATGAAACCACGCTCTAAAAGTTCTTGTAATTGGCTTTGCAGTTCTTTCATCTCGCTGGGTGCGAGTCTGTAAGGAGCACGAGCTATTGGTGCAGCTCCTGGTACAAGATCTATTTGAAATTCAACGGATCGATGTGGGGGTAATCCCGGTAATTCTTTCAGAAATACATCGGGAAATTCTTTTGCGACGGGAACATCATAGATGCTCTTTTCTTTAGTTTGTACTTTCTCAACGTGTGCTAGAATAACATAGCAACCTTTTCTTATTAGTTTTTGTGCCTTCAAATTACTAATAAGATGTAGCTTCGTGTTGCCCTTTTCTCCGTACACCATTAAGGGTTTTCCTTTTTCTCGTATAATGCGAATTGCATTTTTGTAACAAACGATCTTTGCTTTCACTTCTTTCAACCTGTCCATACCGATTATCACATCAAAACTCCCTAACTCTATTGGTATCAAGTCAATCTTAAATGTTTCGCTAACCAGTTTAATTTCTCGATTCCGACATATATTATCTGCTGAAATTAATTTACCATTTGCTAATTCGAGTAAAAATTTACTATCCAAAGGCGTCAATGGACAACTTAATTTAGCACAAAAATCTCTACTCATATAGCTTCTATCCGCACCCGAATCAAATAAAACGTAAGCAAATTTATTGTCAATAAGAAACGTACCCGTAACAAGCTCCGGGTCTTCCTGTACCTCTGCCGCATTAATATTGAAAACTCTTCTGCGGCCTTGTCCATTCGTATTCTCCTGGTTCGGGCAATTTCTAATAATGTGGCCCAGTTTTCCACATTTATAACAAACTAGGTTGGCATAACTTGCTCTGACACTACTTGCTCCGCCATTACTCGTTCCGACACCATTTGTTCCTTTCGTTCTGTTAACCCCTGGTCCGTAGACCTCACACTTCGCCGTGCTATGACCATTTCTTTTACACTTGTTGCAAAATTTAGTGCAGAACCCCGAGTGATAATTTCACACCTTTGGCATAGCTGCTTCTGATTGTTGTTGTTGTTGCGGTTGTTATTATTGTTGGAATGATTGTTGTAGTTGTTGTTGTTATCGTTTTGCCGTTTGTTGTAGTTGCGATTGATGTTGCGATTGTTGGGATAGTTGTTGTTGTTTTGGTGACTCTTATCACCGTTTTCCTCCCACTTTCTTTTGACTAGCTTCACGTTGGCCTCTTCGGCCGCATGTTCTTTAATTCTTCCCTCAATCTGGTTCACTAGTTTGTGAGCCATTCTACATGCCTTTTGAATCTAGGCAGGCTCGTGTGAACTTATATCTTCTTGGATTCTCTCCGGTAACCCTTTCACAAACGCGTCGATCTTGTCTTCCTCATCTTCGAACGCTCTCGGACACAATAGGCACAATTCTGTGAATCGTCTTTCGTACGAAGTAATATCAAATCCCTGTGTTCGTAACCCTCTAAGTTCTGACTTGAGCTTATTAACCTCGATTCTAGGACGGTACTTCTCGTTCATCAAGTGCTTGAATGCTGACCACAGTAGCGCGTAAGCAGCATCTTGTCCCACTTGCTCTAGATAGGTATTCCACCATGTTAACGCAATACCTGTGAAGGTATGCGTAGCGTACTTCACTTTGTCTTCTTCAGCACACTTACTTATGGCAAAGACCGATTCAACTTTCTCGGTCCACCGTTTCAATCCGATTGGTCCTTCGGTCCCATCAAATTCTGAAGGTTTGCAGGTAGTGAATTCCTTGTAGGAGCATCCTACACGATTTCTTGCGCCGTTAGCTGTATTGCTAGATTCAGAGTTATTGTTGGTATGTAGCGCAGCGTGTACTGCGGCTATGTTTGAAGCAAGAAAGGCACGAAATTCCTCTTCGCTCATATTCAAGGTGTGTTGAGTAGTCGGTGCCATTTCCTTCAAAATAGTCAAATGAAACGAGTTAATCATATAGAATATCAAGAGTAGTCAATAGTATTTCGTAGCGTAATATGAACTTATTTATAAAAGCTCTTTCTTCATATTAGCTTTTTATACTCTTTAATTCGGGTAGTACCTACCCGTTAAGTTCATACTTAGTAGCTAACATACCATTTCAACTACTACAATTCTATATGAAAAACTAATCACAAAAAAAAAAATATCATATTCAAACCTTTATACAATAACTTGCAAACTTATAATACCGCTATTTTACATATAGCATGAAATATAGCACATAAAACTTTGATACAAAGTAGTTGCGAAGATAATTATAGTTAATAAATAAGGCGTTCAGCAAAGGCAATAAAGACACGTAATTCATACGTCCAGAAACAAGTCATGCATTCTGGTTTTACTAATACCACTTCCCATCCTTGGTTTTGTGGAACATAACCGTTGTGACCGATAGTAAGACAATGTGTTGTAACGTCGTCAAAAGGATGAAGGTTACGTAATGACCAACAGTCTCGTAATAACCTAAAAACCTCATTTCTTACCCCAATTACCGACTCCGTCACTTGTGGGAACGTTTTGTTTAATAGTTGTAGCCCGAGAACATTACTAACCCGTAAGCATAACATGCTTCTTTATGTTGCATGTTAGCCACTTTTTCTAAATCACGAAGTCCTATATTCGGATATATTGAGTCAAAATAATTTCTTAACCCGTTGCGTAAAATAGCATTTGGGTTCCCCGCAATATATGCGTCAAAGTAAACACATCGTAACTTATGGATTTCCCAATGTGATATCCCCCATCTTTCGAACGAAAGCCTTTTATAAACCAAGGCATTTTTGGAACGTTCATCGAATGTCTTACAAACTGATCTCGCCTTAAATAGTTGTGCCGAGGAATTCTGACCGACTCTAGACAAGATTTCATCAATCATGTCTCCGGGTAGGTCTCTTAAAATATTGGGTTGTCTATCCATTTTGTGTTTTTATACTGTAAAATAGACAAGAGTTAGATTCATAAAAAAATACTTATTAATACAAGCAATTTTTACATATATCATAAAGCATAAGCACACTATATTACATATATTACACCACACGAATACAACTATCTTATTCCGACTCGCTCGTTTCTTCTTCTTCGATTTTGGTTCGTTTTGCCAAGTTTCTAGGGATATATGATGTTCCCCTAATACGAGCCGTTGTTTTCCACATTAGTTTAGAAAAACCTGGTGGTTTAGAGGTTCCCGGGTTATTGTCACAACTTAAAACATACGGGTGTTGACGATACATATAAAGTTCATCGGGTTTGGAATCAAATTTCTCTATTTTTATGCCCTTTCCCTTATTGTTTTCTTTTGCCTTATTAAATTGTGTTGGGGTAATTTCTATAACATCATCGGAATCCTTGTCGGGATCCGATTCATCAGAGAATTGGTAATCCTCCAAATACTTTGCTTCTTTGGCGGAAACACCATTGACCTTAATTAACTTTGGTCGGTTGGTTGAGGATTTTCTTCTACTTAACCGTTTTATTATTTCCCCCACTGGTTCTATTTCTTCTTCCGGTTCCGATTCTTCTTCCGGTTCCGATTCTTCTTCTGGTTCCGACTCTTCTTCCGGTTCCTCTTCGGGAACTTGTGAATCAGTCCACGAATCATTCCAATTTACATTTGACTCTTCATTATTATTAGGTGAGTCAATGGGACTTGTTCTAGAGGTAGACATCTATCACATAATATCATACACGTTAAGAGATTAATATATCACATAATATTCACATGTTAAAAATATATAGTTTCCAACAAAATTTGTTAAGCAATCATTTTTCAAGTAAACACGGTCGAAGTCCAGACTCACTAATGCATCCTAACAACTCGATAAGACACACTAATGCAAAATTCTGGTTCTCTAAGACCAACGCTCGGATACCAACTGAAATGTCCCGTTCTTATTGATTAAAAACGTTCCATATTAATTGATTTCGTTGTGAGGTTTTGACCTCTATATGAGACGTTTTTCAAAGACTGCATTCATTTTAAAACAAACCATAACCTTTATTTCATCAATAAAGGTTTAAAAAGCTTTACGTAGATTATCAAATAATGATAATCTAAAATATCCTGTTTACACACGACTATTACATAATGGTTTACAATACAAATATGTTACAACGAAATAAGTTTCTTGAATGCAGTTTTTACATAATATCATACAAGCATGGACTCCAAATCTTGTCCTTATTTAAGTATGCGACAGCGGAAGCTCTTAATAATCACCTGAGAATAAACATGCTTAAAACGTCAACAAAAATGTTGGTGAGTTATAGGTTTAACCTATATATATCAAATCGTAACAATAGACCACAAGATTTCATATTTCAATATACATCCCATACATAGAGATAAAAATCATTCATATGGTGATCACCTGGTAACCGACATTAACAAGATGCATATATAAGAATATCCCCATCATTCTGGGACACCCTTCGGATATGATATAAATTTCGAAGTATTAAAGCATCCGGTACTTTGGATGGGGTTTGTTAGGCCCAATAGATCTATCTTTAGGATTCGCGTCAATTAGGGTGTCTGTTCCCTAATTCTTAGATTACCAGACTTAATAAAAAGGGGCATATTCAATTTTGATAATTCAACCATAGAATGTAGTTTCACGTACTTGTGTCTATTTTGTAAATCATTTATAAAACCTGCATGTATTCTCGTCCCAAAAATATTAGATTTTTAAAGTGGGACTATAACTCACTTTCAAAGATTTTTACTTCGTCGGGAAGTAAGACTTGGCCACTGGTCGATTCACGAACCTATAACAAATATGTACATATATATCAAAGTATGTTCAAAATATATTTACAACACTTTTAATACATTTTGATGTTTTAAGTTTATTAAGTCAGCTGTCCTCGTTAGTAACCTACAACTAGTTGTCCACAGTTAGATGTACAGAAATAAATCGATATATATTAACTTGAATCAATCCACGACCCAGTGTATACACGTCTCAAGCTAGATCACAACTCAAAGTATATATATTTTTGGAATCAACCTCAACCCTGCATAGCTAACTCCAACATTACTGCATATAGAGTGTCTATGGTTGTTCCAAATAATATATATACATGGGTCGATATGATATGTCAAAACATTTGCATACGTGTCTATGGTATCCCAAGATTACATAATATATTAGAATACATGTATAATACAATATAAGTTAGCTAGGATATGATTTGTATAGAATTGTTAATATTTCCCGTAGCTACAAAAATAAAAAAAATATCCAATCTTGTTTTACCCATAACTTCTTCATTTTAAATCCGTTTTGAGTGAATCAAATTGCTATGGTTTCATATTGAACTCTATTTTATGAATATAAACAGAAAAAGTATAGGTTTATAGTCGTAAATATAAGTTACAAGTCATTTTTGTAAGAGGTAGTCATTTCAGTCGAAAGAACGACGTCTTGATGACCATTTTGAAAAACATACTTCCACTTTGAGTATAACCATGATTTTTGGATATAGTTTCATGTTCATAAGAAAAATCATTTTCCCAGAATAACAACTTTTAAATCAAAGTATATCATAGTTTTTTATTATCAAACCCAAAACAGCCCGCGGTGTTACTACGACGTCGTATGTCCAGTTTTACGGTGTTTTTCGTGTTTCCAGGTTTTAAATCATTAAGTTAGCATATCATATAGATATAGAACATGTGTTTAGTTGATTTTAAAAGTCAAGTTAGAAGGATTAACTTTTGTTTGTGAACAAGTTTAGAATTAACTAAACTATGTTCTAGTGATTTCAAGTTTAAACCTTCGAATAAGATAGCTTTATATGTATGAATTGAATGATGTAATGAACATCATTACTACCTCAAGTTTTGTGGATAAACCTACTGGAAAAGAGACAAATGGATCTAGCTTTAAAGGATCTTGGATAGCTTGAAAGTTCTTGAAGGTTCATGACACGAAAACAAGTTCAAGTAAGATTTCCACTCGAAATAAGATTGTTATAGTTATAAAAATTGAATCAAAGTTTGAATATGAGTATTACCTTACATTAGAAAGATATCTTACTGTAAATAAGAAAGATTTCTTGAGGTTGGATGATCACTCTACAAGATTGGTAGTAAGCTAGCAAACTTGGAAGTATTCTTGATTTTATGAAACTAGAACTTGTAGAATTTATGAAGAACACTTAGAACTTGAAGATAGAACTTGAGAGAGATCAATTAAATGAAGAAAATTGAAGAATGAAAGTGTTTGTAGGTGTTTTTGGTCGTTGGTGTATGGATTAGATATAAAGGATATGTAATTTTGTTTTCATGTAAATAAGTCATGAATGATTACTCATATTTTTGTAATTTTATGAGATATTTCATGCTAGTTGCCAAATGATGGTTCCCACATGTGTTAGGTGACTCACATGGGCTGCTAAGAGCTGATCATTGGAGTGTATATACCAATAGTACATACATCTAAAAGCTGTGTATTGTACGAGTACGAGTACGAATACGGGTGCATACGAGTAGAATTGTTGATGAAACTGAACGAGGATGTAATTGTAAGCATTTTTGTTAAATAGAAGTATTTTGATAAGTGTCTTGAAGTCTTTCAAAAGTGTATGAATACATATTAAAACACTACATGTATATACATTTTAATTGAGTCGTTAAGTCATCGTTAGTCGTTACATGTAAGTGTTGTTTTGAAACCTTTAGGTTAACGATCTTGTTAAATGTTGTTAACCCAATGTTTATAATATTAAATGAGATTTTAAATTATTATATTATCATGATATTATGATGTACAAATATCTCTTAATATGATATATATATACATTAAATGTCGTTACAACGATAATCGTTACATATATGTCTCGTTTCAAAATCATTAAGTTAGTAGTCTTGTTTTTACAAATGAAGTTCATTGTTAATATACTTAATGATATGTTTACTTATCATAATATCATGTTAACTATATATATAACCATATATATGTCATCATATAGTTTTTACAAGTTTTAACGTTCGTGAATCACCGGTCAACTTGGGTGGTCAATTGTCTATATGAAACCTATTTCAATTAATCAAGTCTTAACAAGTTTGATTGCTTAACATGTTGGAAACACTTAATCATGTAAATAACAATTTCATTTAATATATATATAAACATAGAAAAGTTCGGGTCACTACACAATAGGCCCATTCAGCCACGCTCATATTCAGTAATTAGGTGTAATGACGATGGGGAAAAGGATAACATGAAATAAGAAAACAGTGATGATTAATGGTATGATGAGGATGATGAAGGATTACGATGACAAAATGATGGGTAGGTTATGATGTTATGATGATGTGTTTAAAATAAGATGATTATGATTATGATCATGTCGTGAACATGATTAAGATGAATGATGATAATAACATCGATGATGATTGATAATGATTCAAAACAGAAAACCAAGTTAAAAGTTATCAAAACCTTAATAATAATAGAAAAACTAATACGGAGTAATGGTTAAGGATGTTATCGGGTTAGCGGGAGGTCGCGGGTTCAAACCCGGACTTGGACATTTTTAAGGGCTACTTCTTTGAGGTAGTTTACTTATTACTCATTTTTATTATTATTATTATTATTGTTATTATTAATTATTATTGCTATTAGGTTACTGCAAATATTAAAGATATAATTATTAGTATCATTCCTACAATTAATATTATTATCATTAGTATTAAAAGATTAATAAAATTTTTGTTATTAGTATCAATAATAATATTATTAGTATCATTATTATTAAAAATTATCATTTTCATTTTTTATTAGTATTACCATTATTATTATTATTATTATTATTATTATTATTATTATTATTATTATTATTATTATTATTATTATTATTATTATTATTATTATTAGTAAATCAATATTATCAAAACTATCATTCTAACAAATAAATATTTTGTACATTAAATATACATATTATAATTATATTAATATTTCATAAAACTATATATAAAAAATAATAACATTTTTATATAAATACTTACATATAGCAAACTAATGATATTTTATAATATAACTAAATGTATAGATATTAATCATTTTAAATATATATATATATATATGAAATAGATATATATATATATATATATATATATATATATATATATATATATATATATATAGATATATATATATATATATATATATATATATATATATATATATATATATATATATATATATAACATATAATTTAAGATATAATATAAGCATACGTTTTAAATGGAATTTAGTATAAATTCTATATAACTACAAATATATAAATAATATATACTAATAGATGAAATTATGTAAGTTCCATTATATGTGTTAATAAATATACAATTGATATAGGTTCGTGAATCCGAGGCCAACCTTGCATTGTTCAGTATCGTCGTATGAATATTTTTACTACAAAATATTGTAGAGTGAGTTTTATTTGCCTTTTTACCCTTTATATTTTTGGGCTGAGAATACATGCGCAATTTTATAAATGTTTTACGAAATAAACACAAGTAATTGAAACTACATTATATGGGTGAATGATCGAAGCCGAATATGCCCCTTTTGCTTGGTAACCTAAGAATTAGTAAACTTTTCTCCTAATTGACGCGAATCCTAAAGATAGATCTATTGGGCCTAACGAACCCCATCTAAAGTACCGGATGCTTTAGTACTTCGAATTCGTTTTATCATTTTTGAAGGATTTCTCGGAATGATAGGGGATATTCTTATATGCATCTTGTTAATGTCGGTTACCATGTATTCACCATATGAATGATTTTTATCTCTATGTATGGGATGTATATTGAAATATGAAATCTTGTGGTCTATTAAAATGATGAAAATGATTGATTATGATAAACTAATGAACTCACCAACCTTTTGATTGACACTTTAAAGTATGTTTATTCTCAGGTATGAAAGAAATCTTCCGCTGTGCATTTGCTCATTTTAGAAGTATTACTTGGAGTCATTCATGACATATTTCAAAAGATGTTGCATTCGAGTTGTTGAGTTTATCAAGATTATTATTAAGTCAAGTATAGTTGAATAGATTATGAAATGGTATGCATGCCGTCAACTTTCGATGTAATAAAAGTTTGTCTTTTAAAAACGAATGCAATGTTTGTAAAAATGTATCATATAGAGGTCAAGTACCTCGCGATGTAACCAGATGTTGAAGACTTCGTCCAGATGGATTAGGACGGGTCTTTACATATTGCAAAAGCATTTAATAAAGGAGCAAATAAAACTCACCATACTGTATTTTATAGTAAAAATAAATATGACGATATTTAACAACTGAACAATGCAGGGTTGGCCTCGGATTCTCGAACCTATATCATTTGTGTATTTATTAATATACATAGTTGTAATCGAATATATATATATATATATATATATATATATATATATATATATATATATATATATATATATATATATATATATATATATATATATATATATATATATATATAAAATTCTATTAATTATATACTTTTTATATTAATAATATATATGTTTCATACATTCATTTTGTATATGAAAATATTAATTTTATTATGTTATATGTATTAAATCTATATATCGTTTGTTTGTTAAAATATAGTAATTATAATTAATACCAAGATATTATTTGTATTGGTAAAAATAATAATAATGATAATATCTAATCTTACTAATAAAAATATTAAAGTTAATAATTTTTTTTAATAATAATATTGATGATAGTTTTTTATTATAAATCTTATGATGATAATATTAGTAGTTTTTGGTAAAATGAAAAATTTAGTAATAATGGTAGTAAAAATAATAATTTTTGACTTTAGTACATAGTACTTAATAATAATAATAATTCTAATACTTAATGATGATAATAATAATAATAATAATAATGATAAGTGTAGTAATAGCAATAATAATAATTATAATATTCCTTAATATCATAATTTTACTACAACAACTTTTATTATTATCATTATAATATAGACGTTATTAACATGTTCGTAATCCTACTAATAATAGTAACGGTAATACTACTATAATAATAATATAATAATACTAATAATAATAATGTTATTTACGTTAATACTAATAAATTTTTAAATGATAATACTAGTACTAATACTAATAATAATAATAACAATAATATTAATATATATATATATATATATATATATATATATATATATATATATATATATATATAATGATATTAATATGATAATAATACTAAAATTTATAATAATCTCAATGTTATAATAATAACCATGATAATAATTAATATTCAAGTAATAATAATATCAATAATAATAATAATAATGATAATAATAATAATTTTTAAGAATTGAAAACTACCTCAAAATCGGTTTTAAAAAAAATTGGTCACCAGCTGGAATTGAACCCGGGACCTTTCGCTCAATAGCTAACACCCTAAACCACTCGACTGCATCTGTCTTTCTAAATTTTTCCCATATTAATTATATTTACTAGTTATCTTCCTGTTCCCTAATTTTCTTCATCTTCTTCCATTAATTCACTCAGCTCCGTACCATTCTTGACATCGATTAATTGATTGGTTTTGGGTTTAGGTAATTACAGAAAAAAAACGTCTTGATGAATTAATTATCAGATAACGAAACAAACAAAATATATATATATATATATATATATATAAAGCGATAAACAATCTCTGTTACGAAAAAAATATATGAAGAATCCAAAATTGAAACTCACAATTTAAGGAGTTTTAGAATTGGGTTTCTTCATGAGACCAGGTTAAAATCTCCACGTTAATACACGTAAATTATCAATTGCACTTGAAACATTTTAAAATTTTCGAATTTGGATAATTAAATTTCAGTTGACTTTTTCTTCTAATACTTTGACTGCGAAATTCGTAATTGATTGGAAGAATTTGAGTATAAAATTTTGCAGATAGTTCAACCATATGTATCCTAATACTTCTGCATTTTTAGATTTTGAAAATCGAATTGAATTTAAGATATTGCATAAAAGTTATGGCGATAGGGAAAGAAACGGGTTTCTCCTTTAAAATTTTGGTTTTCTTTTCCATTAGCAGTAGCTACCAGTTGTATATGTAAACAATAATGATGATGTAAATCAGATATTTGAAGCAGTAACTGGATTGTTGTTTAGTGTGGTGGTCGACAAGAGAATCAAAGGAGAAGGACAGAAAAACAAATAAAGAAAATATGCTGATTGTGATTTAAAATAGAATTTGAATTAGTCTAAGTCTTAAATCCCTGATTGGTAGGTAATTAGAGACAAACTATCAACTCAGCAACAGCCTGGAAACAAATTGAAACAGATCGCGAATTTTTCTGTATTTATAATTGTATTTAATTGTATTTACATGTATAAATATATATCTGTATACATAATTATCTAAATTTATTTATTTAATTCATATTCATATATCTAACTATGTATTTAGATGTAAATATCTATATATCTTATATATATTCATATATATGTGTTTATGTAAATATAACTGTATATATATGTATATATATATATGTATATATATATATATATATATATATATAATTCTTAAATTTTTGATAATTGACTAGTATAGTTTTATTAATACTATTAATATAAATAAATTAATAATACTAATAATAATATTATAGGTAATAACATTATTAATAAAGACTAATAGTAATAAATGACAAATAATAATATGACAATATTAATACTAACAATAATGATAATTTTAATTACTAATACTGATAATAATCATATAAATGATAATAATAAACTTATTAGTGATACTTAAAATAATATTAGTTATAATGCTTTTAATATTAATGATAATTATAACAATAATAATATAATAACTTATTCTTATAAAAATTTTATTTATAGAAATCATATACATTTATATATATATATATATATATATATATATATATATATATATATATATATATATATATATATATATATATATTTTAACAATCTTATTATTACCTTGTATATTATTTAACATGTTCAATTCTAATGATTAAATTATATCTTATTATTTCACTTTATTATATATACTTTTGTTTATATAAATTTATATGCATACATAAATATATATATATATATATATATATATATATATATATATATATACATTTTTCCTTACATACAATTGTTCGTAAATCGTCGGCATAGTCAAAGTCACATGCATTCATGAAAAAAAAATAGTTCAAATATTAGAGACTCAATTTGATAGACTTTGCTTATCGTGTCGAAATTATATAAAGATTAAGTTTAAATTTAGTCGGAAATTTCTGGGTCGTCACAGTACCTACCCGTTAAAGAAATTTCGTCCTAAAATTTGAGTGAGGTCATCATAGCTAACATTAAAAATGTTTTTCATGACAATTATGAGTTTATAAATAGAGTTTTATCATTGCTAAGTATTTGAATAGAATAATTAAATTACTCGAAGCGTATGAGAGGAGCTATCGCAAAAGATTTGAATAGAGATTTGCCTTAGCTTTTGACGTAGTCAGGGTTGAATTCAGAAAATAAGGTTCATCTTAACTTTTGATGTCGTCTTGGTTGAATTCCAAAATTCAAGGGATTTAAAGAGAATCTTCGAAATCTAAAAGATTTGATTCTTCGGCGAATAAGGAAATTAAGATCTCTATAATTAAATACGGAGATCTGCCTTGATTTCTTTATCAGATAATTCACTATAAATTAACTTCTTCCGTTCCATTACCTTTACCATTCCTATACTAAATTCCCAAATTCAAAAGATTGTGAAAATGCTTAATCCAATTCTGATCCTTGTCCTTATCCTGACTATCACCACATCATTCTCCTTTTCCAACTTCCACCGGAGGAATCTGTTATCTTCTACTTCGCCCTTGAGGTTATAGTGTTTTTAATTCTCCCGTGTCTTTATGTTGCAATAAACATTGATATACACGGTTTGTAATTTCTGTATATTTTTTAGCTTTATATTTCTTTTTATATTTCGGAGCTCCATGCTCTTGTTTTCTCTTTCCGGCTTCAAATTAAGCGAATAATGGCCCATAATTTGTAGATATGAAATTTGGAATGAACATAGTTAATGTTCTAAGAAAGAAATTGTAATAGCACGATTTGATTTGTCAAATTACCAGAATCTCTGAGAATAGAACTATCAAGAATATAATTTCTTGATATGTTCAGAAGTTAAGCAGAATGAAAGAGTTATGTAACATGGCACATGTTGACGTTATGATCTATGAATCATCACGTTCCATTAGAAACTCAGCATAACTTACTGTAATATAATCACGTTGATCAAGTGTCATTATATTATACTAATTCATGCATCAATTTCTTTACATTTCTCTAGAATTCATTCATAAATTAAACTTAAATTTTACAGAAGTTTCCAATATAATGAAACACAGGAAGCACGAAGAGGTATATAATTTCGGACGAGAATATTTATAAAAACATCCTCAGAAATATCGAAGATATTTATGATGATATTTTGGAATTTCCAAGTTCAAAGGTTGATTAAGAAAAAATTTTCGCAAGATTTTAACATGACTTCGGAGCAAGATATTCTCTAAAGATTTCAACGGATCTAGAATTACCTGGATTCTTTGAATATAGGGTATGGTCCTTGTATTTGTCCTTGGTCTCCTTCGTGGTTAGCTCAATCCGTTTTCCAGTTCCAACTTTTTTGAGCTTTTCCAACATACTATTCTTTATCATCAAACTTCCGACGATTAAGGTCGTTTACGGTTGTCTACAGTTTCTGCTACTTCATTCAGCTTTTTTAGAATTCAGGGTATTGATTTGTAGACTGGGTGCTTTTCAGAATTTCAGAATGGAAGATCATAATTCTAAGAGATAAATGTTATATGTATACATATAACTATTGATGTAGAAACGTTGCGAGATTCAAAAACTTATTGCTGATTCCCGATAATTGGTATGGTAATTCTCGTTACAAGGTGCAGATGAGTATATGATAGGGTTTCGATAAAGATAACGATTTTTTGAAAAGTTAAAGATCAACAAAATTGTTGGTAAGTTTATTGCTAATGTGGTGGGATATAAACGGTTTCCCGATAACAATGACATATAGGGCAACGTATATATCATGGTTATAATAAAGTTGTTTTGAACAAAAAATCAAAGTTGTCTTGCTGGAGCTGTGACAAAAATGGCTATCTCGAACAGGAGTTGCAAAGTTATTTTCGATAATAATAAGGCTAAAGGAATTTGCACAGCTACGTGTTAAACGTTTACTCAGGTTCCGAGTGTTTTCAGGTGCATAACTATATGCATAAATCTTTTCTTTCATAGATGAAGTGCGGTTGGTTCATCCTCTAGATTGAGGTGTTTTCAAGAATCATGAAAGGTTTGAACGCAGATTGTAATCGTCAAGATACAAATGAGGTTTAAGTTGAAATCAAGTGGCAAACTTGAAGAAATGTTTAGTTTCATATGTTATAATCAATATTTTAATTCATTTTAATTGTCCAATGTTATTAGTCCACAGTTACTAGTCCACAATTAGTAGTTCACCAATTCAAATATAGTTTAATATATAATATCCGAATTAATTAATACGTGTCGTGACCCATTATATACATGTCTCAGACTCGATCACAACTCAAAGTATATATATTATTTGAGAATCAACCTCGACCCTTTATATGCGAACTCGAACATTACTGCGTATAGAGTGACTTACGGTTATTCCAAACAATATATATAGATGATGTCGATATGATATGTCAAAACATTGTATATGTGTCCCGATAAAGTGCGTAAAATAAATAACAGAAATTAAATGACGATAAATAAAATTGCGAGAATTAAATTGCGATAAAATAAATTGCGATAATTAAAATGTAATAAGGAATTAACAGTTAGCTAGGAACAGTTAGCTAGGATTTTGTTAGCGTGGATTCTTAACAAAATTTCTCATAGTTAATTTGTTTGTTTCTAACAACTTTTATTTTGTCCAATGTTTTCTTCATTATGCCACTTGTTGGATTCTGATAGGTCAAAATCCAAATATGAAATTGAATGAAAATGGTTATTCTGTGGTGAACGAATTCGTATATCTGTGGATGTAAGTAGGATAGTAAATGTCTGTTGAATCATATTCGAAGAATATACAGTGTAATTTATTAATGTGAAATCCAAATATTCCTCGGGTATTACCTACCCGTTAAAATATTTTCATCATTAACAGTTTGTACAAAAGAATTTTTCAATTACAATCTTTATGAAAATATACTTACATATATATTTTCTTCAGATGTAATAATGGATTTAATGAGTTAATAAGATATTAAACTCATCTGATTTATGATTAGAACTAGAATATATAATCTCTAAAATGTTAGATATTACATGCTCGCCGTAGAATATTTCTCCAATGAAGTTATGAATTAGTACTTCATCGTTTGTTGTTGTTGGTATTCCTTGATATCTACAGGGCGTATGACGTTGATGCTCGTGGGACAGATTGTGATGTCGAGGTGTGGGGTGTGGATGTTGTTGATGGTGGTAATGGTACTGTTGGTGTTATTGATGGTGGTACTGGTTATGCTGCTGGTGCTGCTGCTGGTGTTTGTAACCTTTACACCATATTCTCCAAAGCCACAACCCGAACGCGAAATTCATTGACTTCTTCTATTATTCTGGGATGATTGTCGGTTGGAACGAGCGGATGAATAAGGTTTAGAATTTTAGATAGAATATAATCGTGGCAAGATATTCAGGAAATGAGAGTGAAAATGGTGTTTCGGATTGGTTCGCCCGTGAAGGCTTCAGGTTCTTCGCCCAGAGGACAATATGGTAGATGAAAGGGATCGCTTCTTCTTGTCTCCAATGATTAAGTAGTCTACAAACCCATCCTCAATTCATCCAGAATTGAAGATGACTAGTTGGTTGATCCATTTCGTTTACACTGCTTTCGAAGTTTAGGTGAATATCCATGTCGGAATAGCTGTCGGAATAACTATCGGAATCTGAGGGACTCGAACTGGAGGGATTCATCTCGTACGATCAGATGAAGGATTTTCGATAAGAAATAGATTATAGGATGTAGATTAGTACCATGCAATACATAATTTACATATGCATATATAATACTAAAATCTCATAAGTTACGGTGGAATCTACGGAAGCTGTCAGGAAAAGGTAACAATAACAGATACGCTAAGATATGAATTTATCTATACACTGTCTATGCAATAGAGGCAGTAAGACGTGTCTAAACTTTAAGGATGATAAGCAAATAATTTTCGACAGGAAATGATAAGCAAAACTTTTGACATGCAGACACGGTCGAAGTCCAGACCCACTAATGCATCTTAATAACTATCCGTTAGACACACTAATGCAAGACCTGGTTCGCTAAGACCACCGCTCTGATACCAACTCTAGCATAGTTGGGGACACCACACGTCCCACCCAGCGCCTTCCCAACTAATCGCCTGGTGACCACTGAGTGTACCTCAGACACTGATTTTACGGCCATGCCTCTCGGCAAATCCAGCCATATTCGGACCGCGAGGGGTAAGAGCCAATGCTTCATCACAGGTAACACTGTGAGAACCCCCTCTACGATTAAGCCGATGACACAGCTTAAACCAGCTCTGATACCAACTCTAATGACCCGTCCTAATCCATCTGGACGAATACATTACATTTGGTTATATCGCGAGGTACTTGACCTCTATATGATATATTTTACAAACATTGCATTCGATTTTAAAAGACAATCTTTCTTTACAATGAAAGTTGACGGCATGCATACCATTTCATAATATATCCAACTATAATTGACTTAATAATAATCTTGATGAACTCGACGACTCGAATGCAATGTCTTTTGAAATATGCCATGAATGACTCCAAGTAATATTGATAAAATGAGCAAATGTACAGCGGAAGATTTCTTTCATTCCTGAGAATAAAATGCTTTCAAGTGTCAACCAAAAGGTTGGTGATTCCATTAGTTTATCGTAATCAATCATTTACATAATTTTAATAGACCACAAGATTTCATTTATTCAATAATCATACACTCGTAAGTATTTAAAATTCATTCATATGGATTGAACACCTGGTAACTGACATTAACAAAATGCATCTAGAATATCCTAAAAAAATAAAATCGAAGTACTAAAGCAGTTTAAATTCTCTGACTGGGGCTTGTCAAGGCCCATAGATCTATCTTTAGGATTCACGTTAATTGGTGGCAATTATAATAAACACCAATTCTTAGGTTACCAAGTTCAACAAGGGCGATATCCGGTATAACAATTCAACCATAGAATGTAGTTTCGATTACTTGTGTCTATTTCATAAAGCATTTATAAAAGCGCATGTATTCTCAGTCCCAAAAATATATATTGCAAAAGCATTTAAAAAGGGAGCAAATGAAACTCGCCATACTGTATTTTGTAGTAAAAATAAATATGATGATATTTAACAACTGAACAATGCAGGGTTGGCCTCGGATTCTCGAACCTATATCATTTGTGTATTTATTAATATACATAGTTGTAATAGAATATATATATATATATATATATATATATATATATATATATATATATATATATATATATATATATATATATATATATATATATATATATATATATATATATATATATATATATATATATATATAGTGTGTGTGTGTGTGACGACCCGGGAATTTTTGATCAAATTTAAACTTAATCTTTATATCTGATCTCGACACGATAAGCAAAGTCTGTAAATGTTAAGCTTGAACTGTTTCATATATTCAGTTAACCTTTGACCAACTCCCGACGATTCACGAACAATTGTGTGTAAATGATTACGTAAATATATACATAAATAAATATAAATGAAAGTTGTATATATAATAATCTGAATTAATAAAATACACTTTAATCAATTGGAATTGAGAATGTAAAATGATAAATAAAATAATTAAGTTAATATTAAAATGAATATATATAAAAATATATATATAATTTATAATTAGTTGTAATATATAAATAATAAATAAATGTTATCACATAATATAATATTGTATATTATATTAAATGTAACTACCAGTATAGTTGTTACATTATTACATTCAATATTAATAATATTATTAAAACTTATAAAATTGAATACATTTGAGTATTTATAATTACTAATATTATTGTTATCATTGTTAACATCATTATTATTATTATAACCAATAGTAAAGTTGCAATTTTAATTATTATGATTAATATTACAATATTATTAGATATAAATATTATATTGAAAATTAAAAAACAAAATATTTTATATTATCGTTAATAAGGTTATTATTATCATTGTTATAATTATTATTATAGTTTTTAATATTTATTATTAATGTTAGTATTAGTATTATCAATATAATAATAATAATAATAATAATAATTATTATTATTATTATTATCATTATTAATATTAGTATTTTTATTATTATTATTATCAGTATTCTTATCAAAATAAATAATATTAATAGATTTTATTAATAAATTGATATCAGTAATTTAATTAATATAACACTTATATAAATACAGATATACTCCGTATATAAATGTAAGACAGATATATTTCGTATATATAGTTATATACAAATACATAATACAGAATATATATACAAAAGTACAAATACTGATATATAAACATATAAATACAGTTATATACGTATACAAATACAGATAAATGAATATATATATATGGATATTGAAGACTAATTATATATAAACAGATATATACGCGTATTTATTTTATATCACCATCTGAATAAATTTTTTTTTTTTACTTTCTTCTATTATTTTTTTTCTGTTACATCCGTGAAGATGTCAACTGTGAGCAACCCTATCATAAGACCTCGATCAATTATTTTTTCTGTGGAATCAATCTTTTTGAGCAACATGATATAAACCACTCGGCGAACTGAATTGAAGAAGCAGATACTTTATTTTTTTTTATTTTTTTCTCTTTCAGCAAAACCTCCGTTCTAGATAAATTTCTTCATATTTCGATTTCGAACCAATTAGCAAAATCTGAAAATGCAGAAAGGTTAGAAATCTTTCTTTGAATCTATCTGCAAAATATGAAATTCCAATTCTTCAAAACAAGATCGAATTCACGAGTCAATGTTTTTGAAAAAAATAAAGTCAAATGTTATTTAATGATTAAATTCGAGTTATATGATGTGATTCAAGTCCAATTAGTGATTTCAGAAGATTATAGGAGTGAGTTTTAAATAACATTTGTGTTATAAATTTTGTTTATAACAGCCTCTAAATCAAAAATTGACTTCATTTTTTTTTGTGATACAGCGACTGCCGTAGCAGCCGTATGGTTTCTTTTATATTTTTTTTTCTTTCAATACATATGAACAATTGATATTGATTGATTGTTGATATTTTGATGTATATAAACCTCTGTTTAAACGTTTTGATTCTGGGTCGATTTGAATTGGAAGGAAGAAGATTGACAGAAAGATCACGAGTTATTAATAAATAGGTTAGTGTATTAAATAGAAAAACAGAATTGGTGAGATGGTTAAGAGTGTTAGCAGGTGTGCGAGAGGTCTCGGGTTCGAGTCCGGTTCATGGCTTTTTTTTTAAGGAAGCTATTAAGGTAGTTATTACCATTATTACCATTATTATTATTATTATTATTATTATTATTATTATTATTATTATTATTATTATTATTATTATTATTATTATTATTATTATATTATTATTATTATTATTATTATTATTATTATTATTATTATTATTATTATTATTATTATTATTATTATTATTATTATTATTATTATTATTATTATTATTATTATTATTATTATTATTATTATTATTATTGTTATGATTATTATTTTTATTGTTATTAATATTAGTATTATGATTATTATTGTTGTTAATATCACTAAAATAAGTAGTAAATATCAAATTATTATTATTATTATTAAGTACTAGTAATATCATGATTATTAATATTAACATTTTGCTATTATGTAATATCATTAACTATTATTAATGCTATTATTAGTATTATTGATATCAAAATAAGTATTATTATTAAGATTATCATTAGTAATAAGATTGTTATAATAATTATCATTATTAAGTATTATGTATTATTATCAAAATTATCATTTCCATTATCATTATTATTAAACTTTTCATTTTATCAAAAACTAATATTATTATCATTATTATTAACACTAGTATTATCATTATCATTATTCTAATCACTACTAATTTTATTTTTAGTAATTACTAATTTAATAAACAAATAAAATAAATATATATAAAATATTTGATACATATAACATAACGAAAATAAACATTTTTATATACAAAATAATTATATGAAACATATACATACTATTAATACAAAAAGGTTATAACTAATAAATTTGTATATACATTTGTTCAATTACAATTATGTATATTAATAAATATACAAATGATATAGGTTCGTGAATCCGAGGCCAACTCTGCATTTGTTCAATATAGTCATATGTATTTTTACTACAAAATACATTAGGTGAGTTTCATTTGCCTTTTTACCCTTTATATTTTTGGGCTGAGAATACATGCGAAATTTTTATAAATGTTTTACGAAATAGACACAAGTAATTGAAACTACATTATTTGGGTGATGATCGAATCCGAATATGCCCCTTTTATCATGTCCGATGGATGTCCCGGAATGATATGGGATATTCTTATATGCATCTTGTTAATGTCGGTTACCAGGTGTTCACCATATGAATGATTTTTGTCTCTATGCATGGGACGTATATTTATGAGAACTGGAAATAAAATTCTTGTGGTCTATTAAAATGATGGAAATGATTATTTATGTTAAACTAATGAACTCACCAACCTTTTAGTTGACACTTTAAAGCATGTTTATTCTCAGGTATGAAAGAAATCTTCCGCTGTGCATTAGCTCATATTAGAGACATTACTTGGAGTCATTCATGACATATTTCAAAAGACGTTGCATTTGAGTCATCGAGTTCATCAAGATTATTATTAAGTCAATTATAGATGGATATATTATGAAAGGGTATGCATGCCGTCAACTTTCGATGTAAATGAAAGTTTGTCTTTTAAAAACGAATGCAATGTTTTACAAATGTATCATATAGAGGTCAAGTACCTCACAATGAAATCTACTATTGTGAATCGTTTATAATGTATATGAACGGGTCCTTTCAGTTGGTATCAGAGCGGTGGTCTTAGCGAACCAGGTCTTGCATTAGTGTGTCTAACTGATAGTTGTTTAGATGCATTAGTGAGTCTGGACTTCGACCGTGTCTGCATGTCAAAAGTTTTGCTTATCATTTAGTGTCAAAAATTTCCTGCTTATCATTCTTAGTCTAGACACGTTTTACTAAATTGACTGCATGAATAGTGTATAGACAAAATTCATATCTTAGCGTATCTGCTACTGTAGACTTTGCCTGACAGCTTCCGTAGATTCCTCCGTAACTTATGGGATTTTAGTATTATATATGCATATGTAAATTATGTATTGCCGGGTACTAATCTACATCCTATAATCTATTTCTTATCGAAAATCCTTCATCTGATTGTACGAGATAAATCCCTCAACCAGTTCGAATTCCTCGGATTCCGACAGCTATTCCGATATGGAGTTTCACCTAAGCTCCGAAAGCAGTGTCACCAGAATGGATCAACCAATTCATCTGATGGGTTCGTAGCCTACTTAATCATTGGAGACAAAAAGAAGGTGATCCTTTCCATCAACCAAATTCACCTATTGGCAAAGAACCTGAAGCACTTACCGGTGAACCAGTCCGAAATATCATTTTCACCCTTATTTCTCGAATATCTCATCATGATTACATAATATCTCTGATTCTAAACCTTATTCATTCGCTCGTTCTGACCGACAATCATCCCGGAATAATATTAGAAATCAACGAACTTCGCGCTAATAATCAATTTGGAGAATATGGTGCAAAATTTACCAGCTTCAACAACATCATCGGCATCAACAGTACCATCAATAAACAGCAACAGTACCATCAACAATCGATGCCTCAACATCTCATTCTGTACCTCGAGTATAATCATCGTTCTACGTATCGTTCTACATCAATTATCTTCGTTCTTCATGGCGATTATGTAATCTCTAATATTTTAGAGATTATGTATTCTAGTTATAACGGTAAATCAAATGAGATTAATATTATATTAACTCATTGAATCTATGATTACATCTGAAGAAAATATATATGTAAGTATATATTCATAAAGATTGTAATAAAAAATTCTTACGTACAAACTGTTAATGGTGAAAATATTTTAACGGGTAGGTAATACCCGAGGAATATTTAGATTTCACATTAATAATATTAATAGATTTTATTAATAAATTGATATCGGTAATTTAATTAATATAACACTTATATAAATACAGATATGCTCCGTATATAAATGTAAGACAGATATATTTCATATATATAGTTATATTGTGACGATCGCTCCAAATCCATATGGACAATACGTCATTCATTGATTTCATTGCGAGGTATTTGACCTCTATATGATACGTTTTGTAAACATTGCATTCTTTTGAAAAGGCACACCATAAATGAATATTTAAATCAAAGGTTTTCGACATCTGATGATTTCTACATATAGACAATCACCGTAAATAATAGTTTACAATAGTACTTCCGTTGACAATGCAGTCAAAATAAGATACATGGTGATAATTTGGTGAATGCAACGTTTCCTTGAAAAGTATGTCATGTAAGACTCCATGCACATAGCTTGTCTAACATATAAGCAACAGCGGAAGACTTCTAGGAAACCTGAGAATAAACATGCTAACAAGTGTCAACACAAAGGTTGGTGAGTTCATAGTTTTAATGTTTCGCATAATCTGTGTGTAAAGGTAGATCACAAGATTTCAGTTGTTTCATCCAGAAATATTTATCAAAATATTCTACAAGATTGAGCACCCTGGTAACTAAACTTAACGTATATATAATTTGTACCCTTTGTATAATCATCTTAATAGTATACGCAAACCAACGTGTACGCTTCTCAAATAGCATACGTCCGTTAAAAGGCTAGCGCTCTAGCTCGGACGGGGATATCAAGCCCTATGGATCCATATACTACTACTCGCGCCCACCAGTTCTTATAACTGGTAGTTACTAGTTACCAAAGCTAAGGGATTTTCGGTTCAAACTCAGTGTAGAATTTAGTATGTACTTGTATCCATTGCGTTTAAAATAAAGTGGATGTATTCTCAGCCCAAAAATATATATTGCAAAAGCAATTAAAAAGGGAGCAAATGAAACTCACCTTAGCAGCACATAAAGTTGTTCACCAAAACGTGACCGAAACTCGGAATATCAAATAAACGTAGATCTCAACCTAGAGAACATATGTTGGTCAATAAATGTCTATCAAGCTAGGTCAGGTCATAGTGTATAACAATCCTAATGCTCGAGATCGACATACAAAAGTTATCCAAAGTCGTTTTAAAAAGTCAATTTTGACAATAGTTCAACAAAACAAGACATACCTTATATAAGGATTCATTTACTCGGTTGGTAATATTCAAAAATCTAATTTATCAATCTCGTAAATAAGTTGTTTAAATCTTAATTGTAGATTCAAAAGCAATTTCAATTAACGTTAATCATAATTCAGTTGATCATATCTTTTAATCCGTTCATCGAAATTATTCGATATCTAAATGAAAAGTTATTGATTTTTCGCCAGCTTTCCAAAAACATGTATATCATATACCTTTTACCAGTAATATATGTATTTACTTCATGATTCATCATAACTGTTTAACAAAAAATTTTAGCATACAAGCATGCATAAATATATATACTCGAGCACTAGACATGGATACACAATTAATGTATAAAAGATAAAATATGAGTGCTTACGTATCAATATTGAGATACAATATTGTAGGAAAGTACGTAGACGCAACAGAGATGATAAACACTAGATTTGATTCACAAATATACCCTCGAACATTACCCATAACCTCCTTGACAATAACACATAATTTTCTTAGCTCTATCCCGCTCAAAAACCCATTTTGAAGGTGACACGCTCATAACCTCGTCGTAGTATTTTAGGTATATATACTGCTAATAATAATATTATAATAAGATTAATAATAATAATATTAATCTTAATAATAATAATAATAATAATAATAATAATAATAATATAAAAAAAATAATAATACAGAGGAATGAATCGAGCTTTTATAGTATGTGGCCTGCTACAGTACCTCATGCGATCGCATGAGTTTTTAGTGCTTTTTCCATGCGATCGCATGGCCGCCTTATTCTGTTTTTGTTTGCTTGTTCGTCGACATCAAATAGTGTTTTACCGTAGCAAATAGTGTTTACTGTATCACTGTAGCAAAATACGATTTCACTGTAGCAAATAGTGTTTTACTGTAGCAAATAGTGTTTTACGGTAGGAAAGTCATTTTACTGTAGCAAATAGTGTTTTACGGTAGGAAAGTCGTTTTTACTTGTACATATATATATATACATACCTATAATTGTTCATGAATCATCGAGAGCAGTCAAATGTAATTTAATACATGAAACAGTTCTAAAATTTTAAGATTCAACTTCATAGACTTTGCTTATCGTGTCGGAAACATTAAATCATGTAAAGATAAAGTTTAAATTTGGTCAGAAATTTCTGGGTCATCACATATATATAAATACATAATACAGAATATATATACAAAAGTACAAATACTGATATATAAACATATAAATACAGTTATATACGTATACAAATACAGATAAATGCAAATATATATATATATATATATATATGGATATTGAAGACTAATTATATATAAACAGATACATACGCGTATTTATTTTATATCACCATCTGAATAATTTTTTTTTTTACTTTCTTCTATTATTTTTTTTCTGTTACATCCGTGAAGATGTCAACTGTGAGCAACCCTACCATAAGACCTCGATCAATTATTTCTTCTGTGGAATCAATCTTTTTGAGCAACATGATATAAACCACTCGTCGAACTGAATTGAAGAAGCAGATACTTTATTTTTTTTATTTTTTTTCTCTTTCAGCAAAACCTCCGTTGTAGATAAATTTCTTCATATTTCAATTTCGAACCAATTAGAAAAATCTAAAAATGCAGAAAGGTTAGAAATCTTTCTTTGAATCTATCTGCAAAATATGAAATTCCAATTCTTCAAAACAAGATCGAATTCACGAGTCAATGTTTTTGAAAAAAATAAAGTCAAATGTTATTTAATGATTAAATTCGAGTTATATGATGTGATTCAAGTCCAATTAGTGATTTCAGAAGATTATAAGAGTGATTTTTAAATAAAATTTGTGTTATAAATTTTGTCTATAACAGCCTCTAAATCAAAAATCGACTTCATTTTTTTTTTGTGATACAGCGACTGCCGTAGCAGACGTATTGTTTCTTTTATATTTTTTTTCTTTCAATACATATGAACAATTGATATTGATTGATTGTTGATATTTTGATGTATATAAACCTCTGTTTAAACGTTTTGATTCTGGGTCGATTTGAATTGGAAGGAAGAAGATTGACAGAAAGATCACGAGTTATTAATAAATAGGTTAGTGTATTAAATAGAAAAACAGAATTGGTGAGATGGTTAAGAGTGTTAGCAAGTGTGCGAGAGGTCTCGGGTTCGAGTCCGGTTCATGGCTTTTTTTTAAGGAAGCTATTAAGGTAGTTATTACCATTTTTATTATTATTATTATTATTATTATTATTATTATTATTATTATTATTATTATTATTATTATTGTTATGATTATTATTATTATTGTTATTAATATTAGTATTATGATTATTATTGTTGTTAATATCACTAAAATAAGTAGTAAATATCAAATTATTATTATTATTATTAAGTACTAGTAATATCATGATTATTAATATTAACATTTTGCTATTATGTAATATCATTAACTATTATTAATGCTATTATTAGTAATATTGATATCAAAATAAGTATTATTATTAAGATTATCATTAGTAATAAGATTGTTATAATAATTATCATTATTAAGTATTATGTATTATTATCAAAATTATCATTTCCATTATCATTATTATTAAACTTTTCATTTTATCAAAAACTAATATTATTATCATTATTATTAACACTAGTATTATCATTATCATTATTCTAATCACTACTAATTTTATTTTTAGTAATTACTAATTTAACAAAAAAATAAAATAAATATATATAAAATATTTGATACATATAACATAACAAAAATTAATATTTTTATATACAAAATAATTATATGAAACATATACATACTATTAATACAAAAAGGTTATAACTAATAAATTTGTATATACATTTGTTCAATTACAATTATGTATATTAATAAATATACAAATGATATAGGTTCGTGAATCCGAGGCCAACCCTGCATTTGTTCAATATAGTCATATGTATTTTTACTACAAAATACATTAGGTGAGTTTCATTTGTCTTTTTACCCTTTATATTTTTGGGCTGAGAATACATGCGAAATTTTTATAAATATTTTACGAAATAGACACAAGTAATTGAAACTACATTATATGGGTGAATGATCGAAGCCGAATATACCCCTTTTATCATGTCCGATGGATGTCCCGGAATGATAGGGGATATTCTTATATGCATCTTATTATGTCGGTTACCAGGTGTTCACCATATGAATGATTTTTGTCTCTATGCATGGGACGTATATTTATGAGAACTGGAAATGAAATTCTTGTGGTCTATTAAAATGATAGAAATGATTATTTATGTTAAACTAATGAACTCACCAACCTTTTGGTTGACACTTTAAAGCATGTTTATTCTCAGGTATGAAAGAAATCTTCCGCTGTGCATTAGCTCATTTTAGAGACATTACTTGGAGTCATTCATGACATATTTCAAAAGACTTTGCATTTGAGTCGTCGAGTTCATCAAGATTATTATTAAGTCAATTATAGATGGATATATTATGAAAGGGTATGCATGCCGTCAACTTTCGATGTAAATGAAAGTTTGTCTTTTAAAAACGAATGCAATGTTTGTAAAATGTATCATATAGAGGTCAAGTACCTCGCAATGAAATCAACTATTGTGAATCGTTTATAATGTATATGAACGGGTCCTTTTAATATATATATATATAATTCTATTAATTATATACTTTTTATATTAATAATATATATGTTTCATACATTCATTTTGTATATGAAAATATTAATTTTATTATGTTATATGTATTAAATCTATATATCGTTTGTTTGTTAAAATATAGTAATTATAATTAATACCAAGATATTATTTGTATTGGTAAAAATAATAATAATGATAATATCTAATGTTACTAATAAAAATATTAAAGTTAATAATTTTGGTTAATAATAATATTGATGATAGTTTTTGATTATAAATCTCATGATGATAATATTAGTAGTTTTTGCTAAAATGAAAAATTTAGTAATAATGGTAGTGAAAATAATAATTTTAGACTTTAGTACATAGTACTTAATAATAATAATAATTCTAATACTTAATGATGATAATAATAATAGTAATAATGAAAAGTGTATTAATAGCAATAATAATAATTATAATAATACTTAATATCATAATTTTACTACAACAACTTTTATTATTATAATTATAATATAGACGTTATTAACATGTTCGTAATCCTACTAATAATAGTAACGGTAATACTACTATAATAATAATAATAATAATAATAATAATAATAATAATAATAATAATAATAATAATAATAATAATAATAATAATGTTATTTATGTTAATACTAATAAATTTTTAAATGATAATACTAGTACTAATACTAATAATAATAATAATAATAGCAATAATATTAATATATATATATATATATATATATATATATATATATATATATATATATATATATATATATATATATATATATATATATATATATATATATATATATATAATGATATTAATATGATAATAATACTAAAATTTATAATAATCTCAATATTATAATAATAACCATGATAATAATTAATATTCAAGTAATAATATCAATAATAATAATAATGATAATAATAATAATTTTTAAGAATTGAAAACTACCTCAAAATCGGTTTTAAAAAAAATTGGTCACCAGCTGGAATTGAACCCGGGACCTTTCGCTCACTAGCTAACACCCCAAACCACTCGACTGCATCTGTCTTTCTGAATTTTTCCCATATTAATTATATTTACTAGTTATCTTCCTGTTCCCTAATTTTCTTCGTCTTCTTCCATTAATTCACTCAGCTCCTTACCATTCTTGACATCGATTAATTGATTGGTTTTGGGTTTAGGTAATTACAGAAAAAAAGAAACGTCTTGATGAATTAATTAACAGATAACGAAACAAACAAACAAATATATATATATATATATATATATATATATATATATATATATATATATATATATATATATATATATATATATATATATATATATATATATATATATATATATAAAGTGATAAACAATCTCTGTTACGAAAAATATATATATGAAGAACCCAAAATCGAAACTCACAATTTAAGGAGTTTTAGAATTGGGTTTCTTCATGAGACCAGCTTAAAATCTCCACGTTAATATACGTAAATTATCAATTGCACTTGAAACATCTTAAAATTTCTGAATTTGGATAATTAAATTTTAGTTGACTTTTTCTTCTAATACTTTGACTGCAAAATTCGTAATTGATTGGAAGAATTTGAGTATAAAATTTTACAGATAGTTCAACCATATGTATCCTAATACTTCTGCATTTTTGGATTTTGAAAATCGAATTGAATTTAAGATATTGCATAAAAGTTATGGCGATAGGGAAAGAAACAGGTTTCTCCTTTAAAATTTTGGTTTTCTTTTCCATTAGCAGTAGCTACCAGTTGTATATGTAAACAATAATGATGATGTAAATCGGATATTTGAAGCAGTAACTGGATTGTTATTTAGTGTGGTGGCCGACAAGAGAATCAAAGGAGAAGGACAGAAAAACAAATAAAGAAAATATGCTGATTGTGATTTAAAATAGAATTTGAATTAGTCTAAGTCTTAAATCCCTGATTGGTACGTAATTAGAGACAAACTATCGACTCAGCAACAGCCTGGAAACAAATTGAAACAGATCGCGAATTTTTCTGTATTTATAATTGTATTTAATTGCATTTACATGTATAAATATATATCTGTATACATAATTATCTAAATTTATTTATTTAATTCATATTCATATATCTAACTATGTAATTAGGGACAAACTATCGACTCAGCAACAGCCTGGAAACAAATTGAAACAGATCGCAGAAGGTTTCTTTCATACCTGAGAATAAACATGCTTAAAAGTGTCAACCAAAAGGTTGGTGAGTTCATAGGAGTATCATAACAATCATTTCAATATATAAATAGACCACAAGATTTCCGTTTATAAATATATATACACTCGCAAGTGTATAAAAGTATTCTATAAGTTGTAGGCACCCAGTAATAAGCCTTAACGTTCATGTTTTACCCTCTAAAGTACACCAGATCAGGTGTGTTTAAAATAACCTCGAAGTACTAAAGCATCCCATAGTCGGGATGGGGTTTGTCAGACCCAATAGATCTATCTTTAGGATTCGCGCCTACCGTACATAGACAAGTAGTTTAATGTTACCGAGCTAAGGGTATATTTCTGGTTTAAACCCACGTAGAATTAGTTTTAGTACTTGTGCCTATTTCGTAAAACATTTATAAAACAGCGCATGTATTCTCAGCCCAAAAATATATATTGCAAAAGCAATTAAAAAGGGGGCAAATGAAACTCACACTACTGTATTTTATAGTAAAAATACATATGACGACATTGAACAAGTGTAGGGTTGGCCTCGGATTCACGAACCCTTAATGGCATTGGGCTTGTATTAAAAGGAAGCCCAAGCTTGTAACCATGGAATGTTGGTGATCGAATTGAGTCCAGTAGCAGAAATCGATTACCTAACAGCATTCATGTATGACCCTTATTAATAGTTCGCAAGGGTTTGGTCTTTCTTGGCAGCCATAACATCAATCCAGCGAGCAATAGTAGCAGTTACAATGAGCATACTAGTAACACTAATAATATTCGAGTAAGAAGATGACGGTGGTTGTTAAGTGGTGATTGAATAGAGTTATGGTGGTAGTTTTGTAACTGAAACAGGAAAAGTAAACAAACGCGGCAGCAGTTTCAGTTGACAACAAGAACAAGAAGACAATTAACCGGTTATGGATTGTGAGGTTGTTTGTGAATCAAAACAGTAGCTGAAATTTTGGTGGTAGCGGTGGAAGTATCTTCATCATCAACGTTTAATCCGTATTATCTTCATCTTCATATCATACAGTCACCATCGTACTTCATTCTTATCAATCTTCATCACAATTGTCCTAACTTCATAATTTATATCGCCATTATCTAATCGGTCATCATCATGAAATTATAGGTTTTCATGTATTCTCATATACATCATACAATCATTTTGATCATAACCCAGCACTATTCATCGTCATTATCATTGCATCATTGTTACTGTTGCAGGTGACTGGTTTCGATATTTGTAGGTGCGTTGTGATGTTGATTTGGTCTCAAGCTCGACACAGAATTCAACAATAATAGCAACAGTGAGGGTTGTGGTGGAGTGACGGTTTATAAAGAAAACAGAATCCAGCGGGTAGCGGGCTGCAGGAGCGTTGTTTGGTTTGTGGTTTCACTACGGTAAACAGATACAGTAAGCAGAAAAACAGATGCATTTGTGGGTTCTTATTAGGTTTTTGAAATAGAAACAAAGGAGAGGATGAGAAGAGAGTGAAGTGGTCATGGTGGTAAATGGTGGTGGTTGTAGATGATGGTGGTTGAGAGGTGTCATTAGTAGTGGTAGCAAGAAATTGAATGAGGTGATCATGGGTGATTCTCGAATGGTTGTAGTAGAGGACCGGTTAGTAGAAGTAAGGAATAATATATGTGTTTTTGTGTAGCTATATATCGAATATCAGCTCAACAAAAAGAAGGCATATAGATGATTCTCATTGAAGGGTATGCATAATATGTGCATATATATATATATAATTAACTATAATATAATAATAACGATAATGAATCTAATGATAATATAGATATAGCATGTGTGTGTTATAGGTTACATAACAAACCAAAATGGAATCACTTTATATAGCTGTAAACTGATATATCCATCCATATTTTTGGTCACTTTTTCTCATATATTAAAATAATATGCAAGTGTATATATATTGATAATGAAGTCAAGCTAGAAACAGAGAGAAAGTGATGGTTGTTGATCAAGTAACAAGTGATTGAGATATGCATACATATAATCTTGTATTATATCCTATATATATATATATATATATATATATATATATATATATATATATATATATATATATATATATATATATATATATATATATATATATATAAGTGGTGTGCTTTAATTGAAAAAGAAAGATAGAATTTAATAATCTAAAATAAAAACACGCATAGAAATATAGAACGAGTGATGTTTGAGAATATTAAAGAGATGCAATGTATCTTCCATGTATATTATAAAGTAATAATATAGTAATGATAATTAAAAACATGTGCCACTAAAATATTAACCAAAATTATTAGTAATATGATCCTACCGACAGTTTGGACTCTATACAATACAGACTGAAATTCGTACTCCGTTGTTACTCAGTGGTGGATAAAAGTGTTCGAAAAAATCCCAAATTTTTACAGTACATATATTTATTTATTTCGATCTTTATGGTAGAAGATTCGATCATTAATTATTAAATAAAAATTACATTAATTATTCACTCCCAACCCCCAAGTAAAATATAAAAATTTTAAAATTTGACAAACAAGTTCTACATATATTATTATTAAGTCTAAAATTTATAAAACTCATCTTCGAATCACCATTTATTTTAAAATTTCATAAGTTTCTTTTTTAACTCGTTTATGGTCAATCAATATGACAATTGAGCGTTACCGTTGTTTACTAAATAACTTCGAAATCACAAAATATATATTTAATATACTTTTTATGTATATATAGATTTATTTTAATAATAAATTTTATTATCTCTTATATCATTTTATAATTTAAATCATATAATATATCAAACTATATTTCAAATTATTATTATTATTATTATTATTATTATTATTATTATTATATATATATATATATATATATATATATATATATATATATATATATATATATATATATATATATATACATAAATATATATGTATCTATTTATTTACAAGTAATGGTTCGTGAATCGTTGAAAATAGTCAAAGGTCAATTGAATAAATGAAACAGTTCAAAATTTTTGAGACTCAACATTACAGACTTTGCTTATCGTGTCAAAAGTATTAAATCGTATCGAGAGTTTGGTTTAAAATTAGTCGAAATTTTCCGGGTCACTACAGTACCTACCCGTTAAAGAAATTTCGTCCCGAAATTTGATCGAGGTCGTCATGGCTAACATTTAAAATGTTTTCATGACGAATTGGAGTTGATAAAATAGAATTGTATCACCGTTGCGTAATATAGATAAGATAATTCGATCATACAAAGAGTACGAATGAAGCTATCACAAAAGAGTGAAATGAGAAATAAAGATTCGTCTTGACTTTTGACGTAGTCATGGTTGCTTTTCGAATTTCAAGGAATTTAAAGAAATTTTCTGAACAGAAAGAGAATGTAATAGCATGATTTATTAGCAAACTGTTCGAATTACGGAAGAACAGAAATATCAAGGAAATATTTCAGTGATATACTTAAAGCTTAAGTAGAATGAAAGAGTTGTGTAACATGGCACATGATGACGGTATTGTCTATGAGTCATCACGTTCCATTAGAAATTTAGCATGACTTACTATAATATAACCACGTTGGCCTGACATCATTATATTATACTAACTCATGCTTCAATTCCCAACACTTTTCTAGGAAATCATTCATAATTTAAACTCAATTGTCACAGAATATAGAAACTAAAACAGTTTCTTTCATGATGTAATATAGATAGATAGCACGAAGAGATAAATAATTTCAGACAAGAATAGATGTGAAGGTATCCTCAGGAATATCGAAGATATTTATAACTAAAAATACGATGATATCTTAGAATTTAAAATATCTAGAATCAAAGGATGTTGCAGAACCTTTCCGCAAGGATTTAGAATAAGTAAGGAGCAAGATGTTCGCTGAAGAGTTCATCAGATATAGAATCATCTGAATTCGTTAAGTACAGGTTTAGTCCTTGCGGTTTGTCCACAATCTCCTTTATAGTTTTGCATAATCCGCTTTTCAGTACTAATTTTCTATTGAGTGTTTCTAACACTCCATTCTTTATCATCAACTTTTGGCCATTAAGACCATTTACAACTTTTGCTGCTTCATCAGCATTTTCAGAACTCAGAGATCTGATTCGTAAGCTAGAGGGTTTTTCAGGAAATTCAGAGATTTCGAATTGAAATTCATCGGTTCAGAAGATATACGTTATATATAGATATATAACTGTTGACGTAGGATCACTGCAAAATTTGAGAATTAATGATTAATGCTTCCCGTTATTTGGTATGGCAACTATCGCTACAAGTTGTCGATGAGTACATGATAAGACTTCAATAGATAAATATTGTGATTTGTCGAAGAGATTTAAGCCGAGGAACAACGAGGTTGCTGGTACGTCTGTTGGTAATATTGTAGAATATAACAGGTTTCTTGGTAACAATGACAATGGCAAACGTATATATCCAAGTTATAATAAGGTTGATTCGAACGAATAGTCGAAGTTGACTTGTTGGAGCTGTGACAAAATTGGCTAATTCTGGAAAGGGATTGAAAAGCTGTTTTTGGTAATAACAACGTCAAAAGAGCTAGCTCAGATAGGTGTAAAAATGTTTACTCAGGTTCCGAGAGTTTTTCAGGTGTAATACTATATGCATAAATCTTTCCTTCCGTAGATGAAATGCGGTTGGTTCATCCTCTCGATTGAGGTATTTTCAAGAATCATGAAAGGTTTGAACGCGGATTGTAATCGTCAAAATACCAATGAGGTTTAGGATGAAATCAAGTGGCAAACTTGAAGAAATATTTAGTTTCATATGTTATAATCAATATTTTAATTCATTTTAATTGTCCAATGTTCTTAGTCCACAGCCGATAGTCCACAGTTAACAGCCCAATAATTCATATATAGTTTAATATATAATATTTGAATTAATTAATACGTATCGTGACCCGTGTACATGTCTCAGACTCGATCACAACTCAAAGTATATATATTATTATAGAATCAACCTCAACCCCGTATATGCGAACTCGAACATTACAGCGTATAGAGTGTCTATGGTTATTCTAAATAATATATATAGATGTGTCGATATAATATGTCAAAACCTTGTATACGTGTCCAGATATTTAAAGTGCGTAATAATAAATAACCGAAATTAAATGACGATAAATAAAGTGCGTAAAGTAAATAACAGAAATTAAATGATGATAAATAAAATTACGAGAATGTAAATTGCGATAAATAAAATGTAATCAGTTAGCTAGGAACAATTAGCTAGGAACAGATAGCGTGGATTCTTAACAAAATTTCTCATAGTTAATTTATTTGTTTCTAACAAATTTTATTTTGTCAAATGTTTTCTTCATTATACCACTTGTTGGATTCTGATAAATCAAAATTCAAATATGAAATTGGATGAAAATGGTTATTCTGTGGTGAACGGATTTGTATCTCGGTGGATGTAAGTAGGATAGTAAATGACTGTTGAATCAGCTTCGAAGAATGTACAGTGTAACTTATTAATATGAAATCTAAATATTCTTTGGGTATTACCTACCCGTTAAAATATTTTCACCATTAACAGTTTGTACAAAGGAATTTTTCAATTACAATCTTTATGAAAAATATATATACATATACATTTTCTTCAGGTGTAATCTTGGATTTAATGAGTTAATATGATATTAAACTCATTTGATTTACCGTTAGAACAAGAATATATAATCTCTAAAACATTAGAGATTACATAATCCCCATGAAGAATGAAGATAATTGATGTAGAACGATACGTAGAATGATGATTATACTTGAGGTACAGAATGAGATGTTGAGGCATGGATTGTTGATGGTACGGGTGCTGTTATGGATGGTACTATTGGTGCCGGTGATGTTTTTAAAGCTGGTACGTTTTGCACCATATTTTTCAAGGCCATAACTCAGGCGCGAAGCTCGTTGACTTTATTACTCCGGGATGATCGTCGGTCGGAACGAGTGGATGAATAAGTTTTAGAATTGTGGATAGAATATAATTGTGATGAGATACTCTGAAAATGAGAGAGAAAATGGTGTCTCGAACAGATTCGCCGGTAAGTGCTTCAGGTTCATCGTCAAGAGGGCAATTTGGTTGGTGAAAAGGATCACCTTCTTCGCATCTCCATTGATTGAGTCGACTACGAACCCATCAGATGAATTAAGGATTGCTGATTGGTTGCTCCATTCTGGTTACACTGCTTTCGGAGTTCGAGTGGAAATCCATATCGGAATAGCTGTCAGAATAACTATTGGAATAGCTATCGTAATCTAAGGGACTCGAACTGGTTGAGGGATTCATCTCATACGATCAGATGAAGGATTTTCGATAAGAAATAGATTATAGGATGTAGATTAGTACCCCGCAATATGCATATATAATACTAAAATCCCATAAGTTACGGAGGAATCTATGGAAGCTGTCAGGTAAAGGTAACAATAACAGATACGCTAAGATATGAATTTATCTATACACTGTCTATGCAATAGAGGCAGTAAGACGTGTCTAGACTTTAAGGTTGATAAGCAAATAAATTGTTTTTTTTTTCCGACACTAAATGATAAGCAAAACTTTTGACATGCAGACACTGTCAAAGTCCAGACCCACTAATGCATCTAAACAACTATCAGTTAGACACACTAATGCAAGACCTGGTTCGCTAAGACCACCGCTCTGATACCACCTGTAGTGACCCGTCCTAATCCACCTGGACGAAGTCATCAACATCTGGTCCCATTGCGAGGTACTGACCTAAATATGCCATGAATGACTCCAAGTAATATCTCTAATATGAGCAAATGCACAGCGGAAGGTTTCTTTTATACCTGAGAATAAACATGCTTAAAAGTGTCAACCAAAAGGTTGGTGAGTTCATAGATTTATCATAACAATCATTTCAATATATAAATAGACTACAAGATTTCCGTTTATAAATATATGTACACTCGTAAGTGTATAAAAGTATTCTATAAGTTTTAGGCACCCAGTAACAAGCCTTAACGTTCATGTTTTACCCTCTGAAGTACGCCAGATCAGGTGTTTAAAATAACCTCAAAGTACTAAAGCATCCCATAGTCGGGATGGGGTTTGTCAAGCCCAATAGATCTATCTTTAGGATTCGCGCCTACCGTACATAGACAAGTAGTTTAATGTTACCGAGCTAAGGGTATATTTCTGGTTTAAGCCCACGTAGAATTAGTTTTAGTACTTATGCCTATTTCGTAAAACACTTATAAAACAGCGCATGTATTCTCAGCCCAAAAATATATATTGCAAAAGCAATTAAAAAGGGAGCAAATGAAACTCACACTACTGTATTTCGTAGTAAAAATACATATGACGACATTGAACAAGTGTAGGGTTGGCCTCAGATTCACGAACCCTTAATGGCATTGGGCTTACATGTTGGGCTTGTATTAAAAGGAAGCCCAAGCTTGTAACCATGGAATGTTGGTGATCGAATTGAGTCCAGTAGCAGAAATCGATTACCTAACAGCATTCATGTATGACCCTTATTAACAGTTCACAAGGGTTTGGTCTTTCTTGGCAGCCGTAACATCAAACCAGCGAGCAATAGTAGCAGTTACAATGAGCAGACTAGTAACACTAATAATATTCGAGTAAGAAGATGATGGTGGTTGTTAAGTGGTGATTGAATAGAGTTATGGTGGTGGTTTTGTAACTGAAACAAGAAAAGTAAACAAACGAGGCAGCAGTTTCAGTTGACAACAAGAACAAGATGACAATTAACCGGTGATGGATTGTGAGGTTGTTTGTGAATCAAAACAGTAGCTAAAATTTTGGTGGTAGCGGTGGAAGTATCTTCATCATCAACGTTTAATCCGTATTATCTTCATCTTCATATCATACAGTCACCATCGTACTTCATTCTTATCAATCTTCATCACAATCATCCTAACTTCATAATTTATATCACCATTATCTAATCGGTCATCATCATGAAATTATACGTTTTCATGTATTCTCATATACATCATACAATCATTTTGATCATAACCCAGCACTATTCATCGTCATTATCATTGCATCATTGTTACTGTTGCAGGTGACTGGTTTCGATAGTTGTAGGTGCGTTGTGATGTTGATTTGGTCTCGAGCTCGACAAAGAATTCAATAATAATAACAACAGTGAGGGTTGTGGTGGAGTGACGGTTTATAAAGAAAACAGAATCCAGCGGGTAGCAGGCTGCAGGAGCGTTGTTTGGTTTATGGTTTCACTACGGTAAACAGATACAGTAAGCAGAAAAACAGATGCATTCGTGGGTTCTTATTAGGTTTTTGAAATAGAAACAAAGGAGAGGATGAGAAGAGAGTGAAGTGGTCATGGTGGTAAATGGTGGTGGTTGTAGATGATGGTGGTTGAGAGGTGTCGTTAGTAGTGGTAGCAAGAAATTGAATGAGGTGATCATGGGTGATTCTCGAATGGTTGTAGTAGAGGACCGGTTAGTAGAAGTAAGGAATAATATATGTGTTTTTGTGTAGCTATATATCGAATATCAGCTCAACAAAAAGAAGGCATATAGATGATTCTCGTTGAAGGGTATGCATAATATGTGCATATATATATAATTAACTATAATATAATAATAATGATAATGAATGTAATGATAATATAGATATAGCATGTGTGTGTTATAGGTTACATAACAAACCAAAATGGAATCACTTTATATAGCTGTAAACTGATATATCCTTCCATTTCTTCGGTCACTTTTTCTCATATATTAAAATAATATGCAAGTGTATATATATTGATAATGAAGTCAAGCTAGAAAC